>NC_063053.1:420833-736666 GCF_018812025.1 Megalobrama amblycephala | reverse complement strand
TTCACACCGCACGCGAATAAAGCGGTAAGCGCGAGTGATTTATATGTTAAGTCAATGCAAAGATGCGAATTGACATCCTGCCGCGCGATTCGCGCGAATGAAGCGGTGCGAATTGAGCGATTCGGGCGTTTGACGCGCTTAAAGGCGGGCATACACTGTGCGATTTTCGTCCGATTTTGAGCCGAATTCTGACTCGTGCGACTCTTTTTTTGAGTCGGGCCGATTTTCAGCTTTGTCGTGTGTCGTGCAGTGTTCATGCAGTATACACGGGGAAACGAGTGGCGATAAACCTCTCCCGACTGGCAATCGCATGGTCGGATGACTTTCTGGCATGTCAGAAATTTGGTCGCCCCTCGTGAGGATATCGCACAGTTGAAGCAGAGCTACGAACCGACTTGCCTAAACTCTGTGTTTTTCCCCCCACTGCGCCTGCGCGAAAAAAGAAATTAAACCAATCTTCAATGCAGCAAGAAAGAAAACGAAAAGAGGGAGATCTTTAAGTTCTGTAGCTATCAAACTAGCTGCAATTTAGCAAACTGTTGCTTACCTCCAGTTCGTGTTGCATGATGGATAAACCCACGTCTTTCAAGCCACCTGGGTGTACATAAACGGTGCCTCTTGTATTAATTTACTTGATCATTAATTTACATGTTTCGCTTTTCACTTTCTATTTACTCATGTAGGCTATTTAATATTTACTTAATTTTATTAAATGCGGAAATGTGAACTGTTGTCCATCATTTGGCAATTGGTGATAAAGAAAAATGTCACGTCGCAATATAGAAATTTTTTTCCATTTTAAACCAGGAAGGCGAGTCAGTGTCTACTTTATATCACACAATGTGCAAACTTTGCGCGAGAGTTATGCCGATGAAGACGTCTCAATCCCCTGTCAATTATTCACCAGCCTTTAAAAAAAAAAAAAAAAAGTAAAACCGACGAGCTTTCAGTGCATATTCTCTCAGAGACAACGAGAGATAAATCCTACTTCAACCTGATAACGGTAGGCTATCTTAATTTATTTTCTTAATATTTCTCTTGTGGCCCATAAACTGTAGTGGGTGAAAAAATGAGAAGAGAAGTATTTCGTATTAAGCAGGTTGTTTTTGAAGTGAAGCTGCTTTTCATTGACTGATTATTGCAGTCTTCGAACACACTGTTAATAATTTTAATTATATGCCTTTAATTCATTGTATAAATGTCTTTAAATAATTTTCAGTGAGGAGTAATTATAAGCTAATCAAATCTTTTATTATCCTCGCAGCGCGTCAGTTATGCGGTGATGCGCTATAAAATATTGCGGGCCAAATGAATTGTAATATCAATTTAATATTAAATAGGCCTACTACGGTGGCCCAGTAGTGCACAACACAACGAAATTAAAAAAGCAAACATAAGTTCACAACACAACGAAATAAAGCCACAACACAACGGAATCAAGCCACAACACAACGGAAATGCTCCCGACCACTAGGGGGCTCTCAGAGCTCGGTAAAGTTAGTTTTCCTTGCCACTGTTCTATAGAGTCGACAGTTTTACAAAGATATCAATACCATGATCAGTTTTAAGTATGTAAGCATTGTATATCGACATGATATATTAATTAAAAATCAACTACGTTCACAATAGCTTCATATTTATACTTGTGAATGATTTGACGCGATACCACGGCGCATGATAAAGGGAACATCCACCAATTCCATCAAGTGGTTAAAACGTATAATTTGTATTCATTAAAATTACATTTAACATTTAAAAACAGACATGTTCAAATTCCAAAGGTTGTTAGTTCCTGTTGGTAAGACTGACAAGCTTTGGAATTTGAATATGTCTGTTTTTAAATGTTAAAAGTAATTTTAATGAATACAAATTATACGTTTTAACCATTTGGTGGAATTGGCAGACGTTCCCTTCATCATGCGCCGTGGTAGCGCGTCAAATCATTCACAAGTATAAATATGAAGCTATTTTGCACGTAGGTGATATTGAATTAATATTTCATGTCGATATGCAGTGGTTACATACTGTTTAAACTAATCGTGGTATTGATATTACTGCCGACTCTATAGAACAGTGGCAAGGAAAACTAACTTTACCGAGCTCTGAGAGTCCCCTAGTGGTCGGGAGCATTTCCGTTGTGTTGTGGCTCGATTTCGTTGTGTTGTGGCTTTATTCCGTTGTGTTGTGGCTCGATTTCGTTGTGTTGTGGCTTTATTCCGTTGTGTTGTGGATTGATTTCGTTGTGTTGTGGCTCGATTCCGTTGTGTTGTGGCTCGATTTCGTTGTGTTGTGGCTTTATTCCGTTGTGTTGTGGCTCGATTTCGTTGTGTTGTGGCTCGATTCCGTTGTGTTGTGGCTTTATTTCGTTGTGTTGTGGCTTTATTCCGTTGTGTTGTGGCTCGATTCCGTTGTGTTGTGGCTCGATTTCGTTGTGTTGTGGCTTTATTCCGTTGTGTTGTGGATTGATTTCGTTGTGTTGTGGCTTTATTCCGTTGTGTTGTGGCTCGATTCCGTTGTGTTGTGGCTCGATTTCGTTGTGTTGTGGCTTTATTCCGTTGTGTTGTGGCTCGATTCCGTTGTGTTGTGGCTCGATTTCGTTGTGTTGTGGCTTTATTCCGTTGTGTTGTGGCTCGATTTCGTTGTGTTGTGGCTCGATTTCGTTGTGTTGTGGCTTTATTCCGTTGTGTTGTGGCTCGATTCCGTTGTGTTGTGGCTCGATTTCGTTGTGTTGTGGCTTTATTCCGTTGTGTTGTGGCTCGATTCCGTTGTGTTGTGGCTCGATTTCGTTGTGTTGTGGCTTTATTCCGTTGTGTTGTGGATTGATTTCGTTGTGTTGTGGCTTTATTCCGTTGTGTTGTGGCTCGATTCCGTTGTGTTGTGGCTCGATTCCGTTGTGTTGTGGCTCGATTTCGTTGTGTTGTGGCTTTATTCCGTTGTGTTGTGGATTGATTTCGTTGTGTTGTGGCTTTATTCCGTTGTGTTGTGGCTCGATTCCGTTGTGTTGTGGCTCGATTTCGTTGTGTTGTGGCTTTATTCCGTTGTGTTGTGGCTCGATTCCGTTGTGTTGTGGCTCGATTTCGTTGTGTTGTGGCTTTATTCCGTTGTGTTGTGGCTTTATTCCGTTGTGTTGTGGCTCGATTTCGTTGTGTTGTGGCTTTATTCCGTTGTGTTGTGGCTCGATTCCGTTGTGTTGTGGCTCGATTTCGTTGTGTTGTGGCTTTATTCCGTTGTGTTGTGGCTCGATTCCGTTGTGTTGTGGCTCGATTCCGTTGTGTTGTGGCTCGATTTCGTTGTGTTGTGGCTTTATTCCGTTGTGTTGTGGCTCGATTCCGTTGTGTTGTGGCTCGATTTCGTTGTGTTGTGGCTTTATTCCGTTGTGTTGTGGCTCGATTCCGTTGTGTTGTGGCTCGATTTCGTTGTGTTGTGGCTTTATTCCGTTGTGTTGTGGATTGATTTCGTTGTGTTGTGGCTTTATTCCGTTGTGTTGTGGCTCGATTCCGTTGTGTTGTGGCTCGATTCCGTTGTGTTGTGGCTCGATTTCGTTGTGTTGTGGCTTTATTCCGTTGTGTTGTGGATTGATTTCGTTGTGTTGTGGCTTTATTCCGTTGTGTTGTGGCTCGATTCCGTTGTGTTGTGGCTCGATTTCGTTGTGTTGTGGCTTTATTCCGTTGTGTTGTGGCTCGATTCCGTTGTGTTGTGGCTCGATTTCGTTGTGTTGTGGCTTTATTCCGTTGTGTTGTGGCTTTATTCCGTTGTGTTGTGGCTCGATTTCGTTGTGTTGTGGCTTTATTCCGTTGTGTTGTGGCTCGATTCCGTTGTGTTGTGGCTCGATTTCGTTGTGTTGTGGCTTTATTCCGTTGTGTTGTGGCTCGATTTCGTTGTGTTGTGGCTCGATTTCGTTGTGTTGTGGCTTTATTCCGTTGTGTTGTGGCTCGATTTCGTTGTGTTGTGGCTTTATTCCGTTGTGTTGTGGCTCGATTCCGTTGTGTTGTGGCTTTATTCCGTTGTGTTGTGGATTGATTTCGTTGTGTTGTGGCTTTATTCCGTTGTGTTGTGGATTGATTCCGTTGTGTTGTGGCTCGATTTCGTTGTGTTGTGGCTTTATTCCGTTGTGTTGTGGCTCGATTTCGTTGTGTTGTGGCTTTATTCCGTTGTGTTGTGGATTGATTTCGTTGTGTTGTGGCTTTATTCCGTTGTGTTGTGGCTTTATTCCGTTGTGTTGTGGATTGATTTCGTTGTGTTGTGGCTTTATTCCGTTGTGTTGTGGCTTTATTCCGTTGTGTTGTGGCTTTATTCCGTTGTGTTGTGGATTGATTCCGTTGTGTTGTGGCTCGATTTCGTTGTGTTGTGGCTTTATTCCGTTGTGTTGTGGCTCGATTTCGTTGTGTTGTGGCTTTATTCCGTTGTGTTGTGGATTGATTTCGTTGTGTTGTGGCTTTATTCCGTTGTGTTGTGGCTTTATTCCGTTGTGTTGTGGATTGATTCCGTTGTGTTGTGGCTCGATTTCGTTGTGTTGTGGCTTTATTCCGTTGTGTTCTGGCTCGATTTCGTTGTGTTGTGGCTTTATTCCGTTGTGTTGTGGCTCGATTTCGTTGTGTTGTGGCTTTATTCCGTTGTGTTGTGGCTCGATTTCGTTGTGTTGTGGCTTTATTCCGTTGTGTTGTGGCTCGATTTCGTTGTGTTGTGGCTTTATTCCGTTGTGTTGTGGCTCGATTTCGTTGTGTTGTGGCTTTATTCCGTTGTGTTGTGGCTCGATTCCGTTGTGTTGTGGCTCGATTTCGTTGTGTTGTGGCTTTATTCCGTTGTGTTGTGGCTCGATTTCGTTGTGTTGTGGCTTTATTCCGTTGTGTTGTGGCTCGATTTCGTTGTGTTGTGGCTTTATTCCGTTGTGTTGTGGCTCGATTTCGTTGTGTTGTGGCTTTATTCCGTTGTGTTGTGGATTGATTTCGTTGTGTTGTGGCTTTATTCCGTTGTGTTGTGGCTTTATTCCGTTGTGTTGTGGCTCGATTTCGTTGTGTTGTGAACTTATGTTTGCTTTTTTAATTTCGTTGTGTTGTGCACTACTGGGCCACCGTAGCCTACCCTATACTACTACTACTACTACTAATAATAATAATAATAATAGGCTAATTATTATTATTATTATTATTTAATATATGAATTGGAAATGCTAAATCCTCTTGATATCCATAGCTGATGCTTTTGATATCTCTGGAAACATATTGTCTATCGGCGCATCCCAGTACGTGGGTTTATCGTGCATATTTCAAACGCATAGTGTGAGCAGTCAAGTCACGTCTCGACCATCGGACCGCATAGTGTGAGCACATAAATCGTGCGTTTTGGCTTTCCATCGCACGCGATCTACTCGTACAGTGTGAGTTGGTAACCTTGCTGAAATCGCACAGATATCGCACAGTGTATGCTCGCCTTAACGCGTGATTCGCGCGAATCGCGCAAGTTGAAAAATCTGAACTTTGGCGAATTTCCGCGCCGCGTTAACCAATCAGGAGCTTGCTCTAGTAGTGACGTGACGTAGCGAGCTGAGGCAGAAATTCGAAACAACAATGGAGGACAAAATCATCGTCGCTGTACATCTTCATACATTTATAGAAACAGAAATAAAAAGGATCATGTTTGAAAGAAAGTGAGTGAGGAGGTCGGACAATCTGATAAATTGTAAACGGTCTTTACTCAATTTGAGCTATATATATTTATACAAATTAAGACTACAAGCCAACTAAAGACTAATTGAGCTTATTCGCTGTAATTTACAATTATTTCCCCACTGACAAGTTGTGTTTATTCAGAGGAAGTGTGCAGAAAGCAGTGGGAGAGTCTGGGACACATAAAGGAGCGGGAGAGCCCCTCACATGACGCGAATTTGCGTCTGTTGTGAAGGAATTTTCACGCGCGAATGAAGCGAGTAAACTCAAAATGTTCAAGCGTCCAACTACGCGCAAATAGCGCGATTTATTCCAGTCGCGTCTGGTGTGAACGCAGCATTATAAAGAAAAACAGAAATGTGAGATACACTTGTTATTCTTTTTTTCCCTCAGAATTGCAAGTTTATCTCCTCCAATTCTTACTTTTTCCCCCTCAAAATTGTGATATAAACTCACAATAAGATAATAAACGCAAATGCAAGACAAAAAGTCAGAATTGTGAAATAGCCTATGTTATTTGGCTATGCTTAAAAGTTATCAGTTTAAAATGTTATAGGTTTAAATATTATGTCATGCTGTAACTGATGTGTGTGTGTGTCCTATGAACTGCATATGATAATATTATTTCTGCCTTGGGAAAAATTATATATTTTAATACTTTTTAGAGTTTTTTTCCTTTCTTTTTTTCTTGCATATATGCAAATTGACTTCAAATCGCGTTCAATAATACCATTCAAAAGTTAAAAACCCCTTAAAAAGCAGTAACTGGCCTGACCCAGCAGGAGGAGCCGGTCTGTCTCTGAAGACACGCTACTGAAGGTGGCTTGGTAAGATTACAAAATGCTTTGGACTTCATTTTACTGCTATATTTAGAGCTAATAAAATACAATTCAAGATCAAGAACAAGGCACTATATTCACATTATTATATGAAGCGAGACGTTAACACTTTTAGATACTTTCATCCAACAGGATCTTAAATGGCACAGAAACGTCCTCTTAATTACCAGGACAATCATTTGCTCATTTATTTTAACACTCATTACAGAGAAAACTCCACATGTATTTAGTATTACATCTGAAGGAAGCATCAGGTGTAGAAAAGACTGGTCCGAGCAATTGCTAAAGAGAAGAAATCCTGTTGGAAAGAGCCATGGAGAGAAAAAGCACCAATCTTGATCAAAACACTTGTAAGAAAAGCTTGTAAATGATATGCTACACTGTTAATGATGAGCAGTGGTGGATTGAAGCATGGGCAACATGCAGCTTACTCATATAATTATCACTCATGTTATGCTATGTTGCTTGCTATGCTATTACACATTGACATTGGGCAACAATATTCCTTCCAAGTAGCTTACATAAGTACATAAGACAGTAAAATCTGATTTCGTAACATAATGCAACTTTTTTTTTTTTTAAACAAACGTAATATCACTCACTTTATTAATATTTTTACTGTAATGTTGTGCAGTTTTGTGGAATTTGTAAATTTTTTATTATTTTTTTGCCTCAATTTGTGATAATTTAAATATATACATTTATATAAAATAGCAACATTTTATGTAAAATCCACTTAAAAAAAAAAAGATCTACATTTCTCTGTTTCATTCATGGTGATAGAAATGAAAAATGAGTGGACGATTGCTGCCATCTACTGGAAAGCAAACACTTTTAAAATTAAAATAACATTAATTTTTAATTAGCAACAGACCAATAGCAAACCACAACCATCCAATCAATTCCCCATAGACAAAATTAAGTCAAATATGTATATTTTTTTCTTTTTCAAGAAGCCATTTCACTTGGATATACATCACAATAAGGTAGAAAAGAATATTGCAACTTCTGTTTCATGCCGACTTTAAAAAAATATAGGCCAACAATGATTTTTTGTTTTGTTTTTGTTTTTCAAACTAAAACTCATTGGCCACATTAACTGTGAATGAACACATTTTTATTGATAGCACGCTCTACAGTTTCATCTCTTCTATACTTCTTCACATATTAAATATATGTGCTGTGTCCCAATTCGCAAACTATTCATTGTAAATAGTATTTGAAATTAGAATTAGTGTCCAAATCAGTATGTTGAAATGAGTATTCCAGATGGTCTACGTTAGAATCCGAAGTACAGATCCATATGCACACTCTAATTATTGCCCACAACCCAGAATTGGACGAAGATTCGATTAGAACTACAAACACTAATAAAAGTGTTAAAAACTACAAACATGGTGGATGTGTGATATTGACGGTTATGTTAAAAGAGTTTGAGTGATTATAATCAACAAAAAGATATTTATTCAGTGTTAGCCACATTATCTGCTACAGCATTGTGAACTTTTATAAAGATGCATTTGGTCTAGAGCTGCATGATTAATTGTAAAATATTGTGATCGTGATTCAAACACCCACACAATCTTACTTTATTAATAACAATGATTCGCCCATGTCTATTAAATATTTGACAAAATCATACCAGAACATTCAAACCTGTGTTTGTGCTGCTGCGCTGATCCAGTGAGAGTAGTTCTGAATCAGTAGTTATTTATGTTACAAATATTTAAATTGGCACAGAAGTGCTGAGATAAAAGCTTAAAGTATAAACATTGATGTCAATAGTGATCAAAATAGAGCAAACCACCTTTTGAAATGAATTTGGCACCTCAAATAATAGCTGTATCAATTACATCTTATCCCTCTAGGTGGCGACAACTGACCGTTAAATCTTTTTTATTTATCATTAAATCATTCAAAACATTTGTTTAAAAACACTGATTCATCCACAAGTATTTATTGAGTCAATTAATTCAGAATCATTTTTTTTAATAATTCATTCAAATCAATTAAACATTTTTTTCCCCAGCAATTAGAGTGCAGAAATTAATATTTTGCAATTAAATTACATGTTATTTTGCTTAGTTGTACATTCAGAATCGTGAGAGTATCGTGATCTCTATTTAAAACCAAAGAAAATAATGATTCTCATTTTATCCAGAATCTTGCAGCTCTAATTTGGTCATTAACTTTTAAATGCATAATTATGCAAACACATTAGGTGAGTCTCCACATGAAAGAAAGACCCACAACTGGCAGATCAATGTGGTGCAACTGCATATGGTGTTCGGGTTGTGACAGGTAGAATCAGACACTGCCCCTTTAAGAGCAGCGCGTTCTTTTTTCACCTGTTCACGTGAACGCGCTCAGTTTCATTTCTGTTGCTCATTCTGTTGACATTGGAGTGACTGAAACTGGTCCAAGACAGAGGTAGGCTAATAAAAGTGTGTGTTTGTGTGTTTATGTGTTTATGTGAAAGCTCTGACTTTACCTCAGCTAGTTGTTATGGCTGTAATGTTTTAATTGTTGTGTAACAGAGCTACACAAAAGACTTCTCTTGGTTTTGAGAGAACCTGACAGACACAAAGACAACATTGTCTATAAGAAAGTGTCTCAGATTGTGTAGTCAAGCTCTTGCGAGAACTGAGCAGCATGTAGGCATGTGCTTCTGAATTTTAAATTGATTTCTATACTGCCTTTTAGGATGATATAGTGACATTTTCTGAAACTTCCAGAAGCAGGAAATAGTGATTCATTACTTTAATTTCATTCCCATTCTGATTTTATAATATTTTAAACCCCTTTTTTTCTACAGTGAATCTTCCAATGAGTTTTAAATCACCAAAATGGCAGAATCTGTCTTTGATCCTGAAGGTCCTTTAAACTGCCCGATCTGTCTGAATCTGCTTCAGGATCCAGTGACGACTTCTTGTGGTCACAGTTTCTGTAGAGACTGTATTAATAAATTCTGGGATCTGGAAGTTCATAGAGGTGTTTACAGCTGCCCTACATGCAGGAAGAGATTCAACAAAAGACCAGCTCTCAGCAAAAGCAAGGTACTAGCTGATATTTTAGAGAGAATGAAGCAGGAAGCTCCAGCTGGACCTGGAGACGTGACGTGTGATGTTTGCAAAGGAAGAAAAGTGAAAGCCATCAAGTCTTGTTTGGTTTGTATGGCTTCTTACTGCCGAACTCACCTCCGTCCTCATCTGGAGTCTGAAGCTCTTAAAAAGCATGAGCCGGTTAAAGCTTCCCCAAATCTCCAGCAGCAGATCTGCCCTCAACATCATAAAGCTCTGGAGGTTTACTGCTATAATGACCAGAAGTGTGTTTGTGTGGTTTGTATGTGGAATCAACACAGTGGACATAGAATGGTCTCAGCTGCAGATGAAATGGCAAAAACACAAGTAAGTAAGGTGTTTGTGTGTATAATTGTATTGTAAGAAAAAAAAGAAGAAAAAAAATTATATATATATATATATATGAGTTGCAGGAAAAAGTATGTGAACCACTTGCAGAATCTGTGAAAAGTGAATAATTTTAACAAAATAAGGACGATAATACAAAATGCATGTTATTTTTTATTTAGTACTGTCCTGAGTAAGATATTTTACATAAAAGATGTTTACATATAATCCACAAGACAAAAAAAATAGCTGAATTTATTAAAATAACCCCATTCATAAGTATGTGAAGCATTGATTCTCAATACTGTGTGTGGTCACCTGATGATCCACGACTGTTTGTGTGTTTTGTGATGGTTGTTCATGAGTCTCTTGTTTGTCCTGAGCAGTTAAACTGAGCTCTGTTCTTCAGAAAAATCCTTCAGATCCCAAAAAGATCCGTCTTTTCACACTGAGTACAACTGAGGGACTCAAACATTCACTGATGCTCCAGAAGGAAACACGATGCAGTAAGAGTCGGGGGGTGAACACTTTTGAATTTAAAGATCAAGGTAAATTGTACTTAATTTTTCTGCCGGGAAACATGCAAGTATCTTCTGTTGCTTCCGAAGGGCAGTACTAAATGAAAAACAATGATATTTAAACAAAATAAGAAAAATTGTGACATCTTCATCCTGTTCAAAAGTTTTCACCCCCCGACTCTTAATGCATCGTGTTTCCTTCTGGAGCATCAGTGAATGTTTGAACCTTTTTTAATAGTTGAGTTTGAGTCCCTCAGTCGTCCTCAGTGTGAAAAGATGAATCTCAAAATCATTCAGTCACTGCTGGAAAGGGTTCAAATATGCAAAAGATGCTGGAAAACTGAAGAATCTGCAGGATCTGGAGGATTTTTCTGAAGAACAGAGCTCAGTTTAAATGCTCAGGACAAAAAAGAGACTCATGAACAACCATCACAAAACACACAAACAGTCGTGGATCATCAGGTGACCACACACAGTATTGAGAATCAATGCTTCACATACTTATGAATGGGGTTATTTTAATAAATTCAACTATTTTGTTGTCTTGTGGATTATATGTAAATATCTTTTATGTAAATTATCTTACTCAGGACAGTACTAAATAAAAAATAACATGCATTTTGAATGATCTCACTTATTTAGTTTTTTACAGATTCTGCATGTGGTTCACATACTTTTTCTTGCAACTGTGTGTGTGTGTGTGTGTGTATATATATATATATATATATATATATATATATATATATATATATATATATATATATATATATATATATATATATATAAACTTATTTATTTATTTCTCAGTCAGAGCCCAGTTTGAGATATTAAGAGGCGACTGAAGCACAAGTCTCCCATTTGGTCTCCATTTAATCTTACTTCTGTCTAAGATTTTTTTAATGCAAAAAAGGGAACAAAATCCTTTACAAATGCAAATATTCTGATTCCATTCCATTCAACAGTTGATATTATTTTGTTATTTTAAGTTGCTGAAAATCAGGATTCGTATTGATTGCAAATTCATTCACAGGAGGAACTAAAAATAATAAAGGAGGATTTCATGCAGAAAATCAACAACATGGACAAGGAGGTTCATCAGTTTGAGAAAGCTGTGATCTCTTATAAAGTAAGTGAGATTAACAGCTATAAATGAGGGTTTGAAGGAAAGTTCCTATAGCTGTTAACAAATGAATACTAACAATAGAGTCGTGCTGGTTGAATAAAAAGTAGTGGCCTTGTGCCAGAGTGCCAGAGTTTGAGTTAACTTATAATATTAGTTAATATTATTTAATGGATCTGAGCTAATAAGAGCTAACATTGAAGTTTTATTTTTTTAATTAACATTAACAAAGATGAATAACTACTGAAACAGATGTATTGCTCTTTATCAGTTAATGCATTATCAGTTTGTGTTTATCAGTAAGTGTTATCAATTTTTACAGATGTTTCTGTCCAGTGTCAGAAGTTGTGTGTGTGTGTGTGTGTGTGTGTGTGTGTGTGTGTGTGTGTGTGTGTGTG
Source organism: Megalobrama amblycephala (assembly GCF_018812025.1). Lineage (NCBI taxonomy): Eukaryota > Metazoa > Chordata > Actinopteri > Cypriniformes > Xenocyprididae > Megalobrama > Megalobrama amblycephala. Next base: position 724,718 of record NC_063053.1, on the reverse strand, counting down.
TGTGTGTGTGTGTGTGTGTGTGTGTGACAGCGCTCTGCACAGGCAGCAGTGGAGCACAGCGACAAGATCTTCAGTGAGATCATCTTCTCCATTCAGAAGAGACAAGCTGAGGTGAGAGAGAACATCAGAGCTCAGGAGAACAAGGAGGTACGAGATGCAGAGAATCACATACAGACACTGGAGAAGGAGATCTGTGAACTACAGGAGGAGAACCGTAAACTGGAGCCACTTTTACAGACACAGGATCATGTTTACTTCTTCCAGGTGGCAAAAACAAAAAAACTTGTTTATGAAATGCTGCACTGTTGATTCTGTTATGCTTTTCTTTTTAATTGTTTTTTTTTTCTTATAATTGCAGAATTACTCTTTCTCTTCTGGAATTGTACAATACAATTCATCCAAAGATGTTAATAACCTGACATTTGAGAGAGTAGAACAGTGTCTCTCAGAGCTGAAAAACCATCTGGATGAAGTCTGTGAGGAGCACATGGGCAGAATATTAAACAAAGGTGAAAAGCATTTTCAAGTTTTAGTTCAGTCTTCATACGTTTATTGAAAGAAATATCACATAATGTAAGTGAATAATGTGTGTCTGTCTTTGTAGTTGCTGATGTCCAAATATTCAAAGAAACCGAAAGGTTCAAGAGCAGTAAGTACATTTCTCTATAGGGAAAATGCACAATTAAAAATGGATCATTTAAAGGGTCTATATGTAGAATTCAGAAACCCATGTTATTAGTTATTGATTATTGCTCATGCTCACACTCGTACGAGAGACTGAACATGATTCAGTTCCCTGATATACTCAAAGCAAAGTTCGTTTTTCATTTCATGCACCCTAGAGGCTCTCGGAAGTGTGCATAAACGCCACACCAAATTGATCTTCCCGGAAAAAACATTCCGAGTTCTTGCACGTGAAGATCCTTTAATATGATTATGCTTTAGGCCATTTATTCTCTTATTATTCTCAGTTTGGCAAAAGGTTTCAATAACCACTAAGAAAATCAAACATTACTTGTTTGTTTACTTACATTTTGAGCTCTTTCCATTTTTCTTTTTTTTAAATGAAGTTCACCACTCTGAGATGGAAGTAGGGATGGAAGTGCAGATTTGGTAAGTGTGTTTATTGATTTCAAAAAAACAAAAATAGAAAATTGAGTTTTGATTGAAATGACGGAGATGTTTATTAAAGCTGCAGTCCGTAACTTATCCAAAATCAATTTCTGAGCAAGTACATAAACAGCCAGTGTTCAAAACTATCTCCTTATCTTAGCCCGATTCACAACGGTAATCTTGTAATAATGTTTCATAATAAAATCGGTACTGGTGGGTTTCTGCGGGACATTCGAGCATGCAGCCGTTCGTCTTTTGCGTCATTACGTCACGTCTGTAAACATGAAGGAGTCCCAGCTAGTAGCTATATCATGTGAGGATGCTGTGATGGATCATTCATAGCCTGTTCTCACAGCAGTTGAAATAATTAAACTTATCATTTTGATGGCGGATTGTAATCCAGAAAGATCCAAATGACAGTCATCAGCGACAACTGGAGATTCACTCGTAGCCAAAAAGCAAAAGACTTGGCTAGAGAAATTGATACAGGTGACGCTAATACACACAGACACGCAATGCTGATGTTGTTAACATTAACAATTTGAAAACAAAGTATAACAGTAATAATAATTTGCATGGTTTGACGTGATATGAGCTAAGCGATAATTAGATTTAGGGTGCGTTCACACTTGTAGTTCGGTTCGTTTGGTTCATTTGGTTCATTTGGTCCGGACCAAAGAAGAAAAAAAATATTTAGTCCTGGTCCGATTAGCGTTCAGATTGACAATTTTATCACCGAACCAAAAGATACTTTAAGGCATAGGGATACATTCACAACGCGATTGGTCGGATTTTATGACGTATTGCCTATTTTGTGTGTGCGTAGCCTGCATGTGATGGTATTTTGGCTAGCTGGGAACTCGTGAAGAGCTTATAAAATGTGTAAAGAAGACAAAACAGCGGCGGGAATCCATCCGTCACACACAAACGATCTGCTGCGTGGAGACGCGCGTCTGATGCCTGTGATGGGCAAACTCACGACTATGACGAGAAAAACCGACATGCGTGAGGATTCTGTCCTTTTTAGGGTCTCGTCTTCCTGTTTTTGGTTCGTTTACATGTCTTTGGTCCGTGTTGTGTTCATATATCATTCGAACCGCACCAGAGTTCATTTGGAAGCGGACCGAGACCCATCTTTTCAGCGGTCTCGGTCCGCTTGTTTGGTGCGCACCAGGGTTCGGATGGCAGCGTTCACACATGCTCAAATGAACCGCACTAACCGAGCAATCGCACCAGGGTTCGTTTTAATCAAACCAAACATGCCAAGTGTGAACGCACCCTTAATGACCAGTGGCAGCACGATATATTGATATATGTATGCTTTTTTCCTCAGTTGGTCAGAACAAAAGTGGCAGAATTGTTACTTGCTTGTTCAGATGATATTTTCCAGTGAAAATTCTTATTTTGGTCATCAAAACTTCAATCTACGGAAGAGGATTAGGGCCAAGCAATAATAAAAAAAATAAAACCATCTCGAAATTAAAGTTGTTAAATTTCGAGAAAAAACTTCGAGAAAAAAGTTTGAGATAAAATGTTGAGAATAAACTCATTAAATTATGAGAAAAAAATCGTTAAATTTCGAGAAAAAAGTCGAGATAAAATGTTGAGATTGAAGTCATTAAATTATGAGAAAAAACTCGTTAAATTTCGAGAAAAAAGTCGAGATAAAATGTTGAGATTGAAGTCATTAAATTATGAGAAAAAACTCGTTAAATTTCGAGAAAAAAGTCGAGATAAAATGTTGAGATTGAAGTCATTAAATTGAGAAAAAAATCGTTACATTTCGAGAAAAAAGTCGAGATAAAATGTTGAGATTGAAGTCATTAAATTATGAGAAAAAACTCGTTAAATTTCGAGAAAAAAGTCGAGATAAAATGTTGAGATTGAAGTCATTAAATTGAGAAAAAAATCGTTAAATTTCGAGAAAAAAGTCGAGATAAAATGTTGATATTGAAGTCATTAAATTATGAGAAAAAACTCGTTAAATTTCGAGAAAAAAGTCGAGATAAAATGTTGAGATTGAAGTCATTAAATTATGAGAAAAAACTCGTTAAATTTCGAGAAAAAAGTCGAGATAAAATGTTGAGATTGAAGTCATTAAATTATGAGAAAAAACTCGTTAAATTTCGAGAAAAAAGTCGAGATAAAATGTTGAGATTGAAGTCATTAAATTATGAGAAAAAAATCGTTAAATTTCGAGAAAAAAGTCGAGATAAAATGTTGAGATTGAAGTCATTAAATTATGAGAAAAAAATCGTTAAATTTCGAGAAAAAAGTCGAGATAAAATGTTGAGAATAAACTCATTAAATTATGAGAAAAAACTCGTTAAATTTCGAGAAAAAAGTCGAGATAAAATGTTGAGATTGAAGTCATTAAATTATGAGAAAAAACTCGTTAAATTTCGAGAAAAAAGTCGAGATAAAATGTTGAGAATAAACTCATTAAATTCAGAGAAAAAATTTGTTAAATTACGAGAACAAATTCGTTAAATTACGTATTACGTAATTTCATAATTTAAAGACTTTTTTTCTCATAATTTAACGAATTTGTTCTCATAATCGAACAAGTTTTTTTCTCGTAATTTAATGACTTTATTCTCATCATTTTATCTCGTCTTTTTTCTCGAAATTTAATGAGTTTATTTGCAACATTTTATTTCGACTTTTTTCTCGAAATTTAACAACTTTAATCTCGAGATGGTTTTTATTTTTTTATTATTGCTTGGCCCTAATCCTCTTCCGTCTCAATCCAATTCTGAAGTACAGTATCCACACTGATGCAGTGACTGACAGCAAACATTAGATTCATCCGCGCTGAGGAGCCGTGCTGATGCACAACCCACGCATCGATAATAATTCCATATATAACTGCAATTGCAGGTGTCAAACAGAGATGGCGACAAAGAGGCAAAACTTACAGACTGCAGCTTTAAATAAATGAAGCCCAAAATAAATTAGCAGCTAAATGAAGCCTTGGTGAACACAATCTTCTTTCAAAATGTGATTGTGCACATTTGCTCTGTAGTTGATTTAGCAACTATCTGTTAATAATTTATGTAAGTTTGCTCCTTAAAATGTGAACTTTGATTGCAGGGACATTGATGATGACTTCATATATGGATAGATGGAGACGTTTATCTTGACAACACTTGAAATCATCTGGACTTCATCATTCTTTTTCCTAGAATACAATAAAGCTGCAACATACGTGATGGTCTGCTTCTATAAGACCTCATATGGGTAGATTACAGTACATTAAATATTATAATTAGTAATATGGCTTTAAAAACTATTACTCAGGTGGGATTTGTAAAACAGCTGTACCTTTTAAAATCTGTTTATTTTCAGTCAGTCAGTTGCACACACAGTTCCATAAGCTACAGAGAAAGACAAGCCTTTGTTTGTGTTGTGAATAATTTTCCAAAACATAAAATATTTCCAAACTCCAGCACTAGGTGGTGCTATAACAGAAATGTTCTCATAATTCTGTCACCATCTGGTTATGCGTTCTGTTTCTTTGTCATAGAAATGTTTACACAAAGATCATCTGTACAAATCAACAAAAAATTAAATGTTCCCATTTCAACTGATTATAATGATATGCATCATGTTTGTGTTGTCTTTAAATTTAGTGCTAGTCAAGCATTAGGTGACGCTACAAAAAGGGAATATGAGTTAAAATATAGATTGAAATACTGATTCTCGTAATGTTGTATAAGGCAAATCTGCAGGACTGAAGCTTAACTGATCGTCAATCACAACTCCAGAGTTCCTGGCTGTCCTGGATGAGAAGTTGTGATGAAGTGTTGGCCGAGATACAAGCAACTGTCTTTGCGAGGTTGAGTCGAAGGTGTTGGTCCTTCATCCAGAGATGTGAGCAGCTACCGTCAGATCTTCTGGTAGGAATGAGAGGTAGAGATGTGTGTCCTCAGTGTAGCAGTGATGGGAAAAACATGTTTCTGAATGACAGATCCGTGATGACATGTAGATTGAGAAGAGAAGCGGTCCCAGCACTGAGGTACTCCAGTAGCTAGATTTTGTGACGTAGACACCTCACCCCTCCAACATACCCTGAAGGACCTACTGAGAGGTAAGACATGAACCATTGGAGTGTGGTTCCTGAGATGCCCTTTGTCATGAGGGTTTACAGGAGGATCTGGTGGTTAACTGTGTTGAAATCAGCAGGCAGATCCAGTACGATGAGTGCTGAGGATCTGAGCTTCAGTAACCGAGAGCAGGACAGTCTCACTGTACATACATGAAGGGAGCTGCTGGCAAAATCTGTAGTAAGTCAGTCTGGTCACTTGAACTACACTTTTTTTTTTTTTTGAGAAAAATATTTTGTACTGTACAGGCGAGATATTTTCAGAAGTTCATATACAGTAAGTCAGTCTGCCCACCAGGCAAATTACTATAACCTTGTAAATATTGTTCATTAATGAATGGAGGTTTATCTTTTTGGACTGTGAGTGGAATTTTTAGATCACTTTAGAATATGCAGCAAATATAAAACCTAACCAGTGCCCACCCTTGCAGTCTTGGCCACTTGAGAGCTTGTGCACGTGACACTGACAGGAAGTTCCATGTCTTAAAAATGCCCAAGTGCCCTTGATGCACACTAAACCCACACTATGTTGAATATCGCTTCGGAGCGATATCCGAGGCTGAGCGTATCCCAGTCAAAGAGCTTAGAACCCAAGAGGCGACACTCTGATACTTTTTGGGTAACAGCCACTAGATGGCGCTCCGGTAGCGCGGCAGCCATTATGGGCTGAAAATACTAACTGGACCATTGAATCCTTCACATCTTACTCTCCCAAAATCTGCGCAATAGAACAGTTTTTAAAATGAAGTCACCAGTAAATTGTATGATCCTACAGTAAATGTTGTATTGTGTTATATATGTTTTATTTGACCAGTTGTGGAATCCAACCATTCATCCATCTGAGGTAACGTAGTTAGCCTACTTTATTGAGTATTTCCAGACCTAGTGGAGTAATAGTAATAATATTTAGGTCTCAATTTAAATATATATATTGTACGTTTTAATGGATCACGCTAAAAACATAATGATCTTATAATACATGATGCATTGCTGTGTCCGTTATCCCATAATTCCCACTTTTGGACACTTTTGTTTTAACGGACATTAGACAACACTGCAAAATCAAGCTGTTATATTCATATATTTATTGTCCAACATTCCCAATTTTTCTGATGCATGTCCTTAATTTAATTTCATATGTTGGTAATAATTCAGTGTTTATAAACCTTTTAAATAACTTTAACCCAAACTGACTGGATTTCTAGAGAGCAAAGGTTTTATGAAAAAAGAAGATTTAAACACAAAGTGTGTAAAATAAACTGTTAAAAGTATTTGATGATCACTAGTGATAGTATTTTATTCTGTGTTGTCATCATTCAGGGTGGATTTCAGATTTAATGTACGTTTTGTTTAACAAAGCAGCTGATATTGCCATAGAAACTAGTGGACTGTGACTCGCTTTTGCAATGGAACGTTCTATTGAGTGTCGCTTCACACGTGACTTTGTGCCATTTTGTAATAAAACCAAAATAAAACCATTTCAAAACAAATTTCCGGGTTAAACATTTAAGCACAGTAGTCTGATAAACAATGCAATTTTTTAAAAATATTTTATGTAAAATATTATTAAAATTATCCACAAATATACACTACCGCTCAAAGGTTTGGGATCGGTAAGATTTTTCATGTTTTTAAAAGAAGTTTCGTCTGCTCACCAAGGCTGCATTCATTTAATTAAAATTACACTAAAAACAGTAATATTGTGAAATATTATTACAATTTAAAATAACTGTTTCTATTTGAAAATATTTTATGTAATTTATTCCTGTGATCAAAGCCTTTGCATCATTACTCCAGTCTTCAGTGTCACATGATCCTTCAGAAATTGCTGCTCAAGAAACATTTATTGTGTACAATATTTTTTTTTTGGATTCTTTGATGAATAGAAAGTTCAAAAGCACAGTGTTTATCTGAAATCTAATCTTTTGTAACATTATAAATGTCTTTACTGCCACTTTTGATTGATTTAATGCATCCTTGCTGAATAAAAGTATTCATTTCTTTAATTTCTTTTCAAAAAAATAAAAATAAAAATTCTTACTGACCCCAAACTTTTGAACGGTAGTGTATAATGCTACAGAAGCTTTGTATTTCAGATAAATGCTGTTCTTTTGAACTTTCTATTCATCAAGGAATCCTGAAAAAAAAAGTACACAACTGTTTTCAACATTGAAAATAATCATAAATGTTTATTGAGCAGCAGATCAGCATATTAGAATGATTTCTGAAGGATCATGTGACACTGAAGACTGGAGTAACGATGCTGAAAATTCAGCTTTGCATCACAGGAATAAATTACTTTGTCAAATATATTTAAATAGTACACAGTTATTTTAAATTGTAATAATATTTCACAATATTACTGTTTTTACTGTATTTTTAATTAAATAAATGTAGCCTTGGTGAGCAGATGAAACTTCTTTTAAAAACATGAAAAATCTTACCGATCCCAAACTTTTGAACGGTAGTGTGTATATATATATATATATATATATATATATATATATATATATATATATATATATATATATATATATATATATATATTATTTATTTGTTTTATATAAGCTCAGATAAATAAGGCCAAATCTGTCCTAATTGAAAGAAAACATGCTGACAAAAAGATTGAATCCAATATTTGATGATAAGGCAGATAGATTTATAAGCAATTTTTTGCAGGTCGGTCATTTTTGACCGGGAACAAGCACAAGTGTTAAAATGGCCATAAAACTGATTCTTACACAGTTTTACAGCTCAAATAGCCTGATACACAAGTTTTTTTTTGTTTTTGTTTTTTATAACTGCTTCACATTTAATTTAAATCCCCCAAAAAACCAAGGTACTTTTAATAGGGTGATCAGGGTGTTCATGTCTTTCTTTCTTCAGTGGAAAAGAAATGAAGGTTTTTGAGGAAAACATTCCAGGATTTTTCTCCATATAGTGGACTTCACTGGAGCCCAAACGGTTGAAGTTCAAGATAAGCATTTATGGCTAATATACATTTTCTTTTTTTTCTTTAGAAAATGTCCGATGGTTTCTCTAGATAAGACTCTTATTCCTCGTCTGGGATCATGTAGAGCTCTTTGAAGCTGCACTGAAACTGACATTTGGACCTTCAACCCGTTGAACCCCAGTGAAGTCCACTATATGGAGAAAAACCCTGGAATGTTTTCCTGAAAAACCTTCATTTCTTTTTCACTGAAGAAAGAAAGACATGGAGGTGAGTAAATTAGTTCACTTTCAAATTAAAATTTCTTGTTAATCCTTTAAATATAAACAGTGTTCAGAGTAGCATACAACGGCTACTTTTCATAATATTTTTGTAGGCTATCTATATAGTAGTAATCACAATATTATTGTTAGACTAATTTTAAATGTTTACGTAAAAGTTATAAAATTACTTTTTGTTCAAAACTCTGTTCTAAAACTCATTGGCCCTTACTCTTTAACTGTGGGAAAATGTAAATGAACACATAGAACTTAAGCTGTTTCTCAATATGCATACTTGTCTGTAGCCTACTTGTGTTCTTGTGAAACGTCATCAGTTGCTTTCCAAGTACTGTTCCAATTCAAAGTTCGCATCTAGCCAAGTTCAGGGGCACGTTCAAGCTCAAACCGGTGCGCAACGTTTTGCTACGTTTTCCGGGTTGAACGACATGTTTCCTGGAAACGGTCTGCAGCGGTGTGCAACGGGTTTGAGATATACGTTTTCTCTTGTTTGGTGGTGCCCAATCAGCGGCAAGATGTATATAAACCGCGTGGTATTAAAGAGACAGCTCGCACAATGGATATTAATGTAACATAAAAATACTATACTTGTATATATTTTACTATTGTGATGTGACACTTTAATAAACTTTTCTATAATCAGAGGAGTATAGTTGGTAAATATTACAATATCATAGCACAACAGTGATCAGCAATATTGATAAGCCTAATACAATAAAAATAATATAGATCAACACAGTCTCGGAGGTAAGAAGTGGATTATCCTTCACCTGAAATGTCTTTTCATCATGAAGTGCTAGTCAAATGTTGTATAACAATAATTAGAAGTTTCCACAAATCCCTTCACTTGATTGGGATGTTCTCTTTTATTCTGGACGGCAAGGGCAGTGACTGTAACATCGAGCGTATTTTGCAGTATTAAACACGTATTTATACCGATTTAATCAGGCTCCGAAAATACCTCAAAAAGAACACAAAGAATGGCCTTCTCAGCTGCCATAGTTGCAACTCTTGCGTCATCAGAACAGGGTGTTCAACGCGCCACCGTTTCCGTTTTAAAAACGTTTTGCAACGTTTTGTCGGGGCTGAACGCAGCCCAGTTCAAATCCCCGGATGTGTTCTTGATCCGCCCCTTTTATCGAGGATGCATCGATAGGTGACTTGTGCAGACATGAGACAACCAGGTATCCCAGAATGAATCTCGCACTGACCCGTGTAGGCTAATTTAAACATATTACTGTTATTATATCATGATATGTAGTTTTAAGAGTTTTTCAGGCGAGAATGTACTAATTTAAAGCTCAAATTTGTGGTTTATTGATAAAGATAGCGCCTTTCTGAAAATTTGATCTGACGTTGTCGGAGTTGTGAGATCCAGGCGATCACCGGGCGCTCAGTGCTCATGTACCCAGCCGAGAGCAGCCTTACCTCGGCTAGTCCTTCTGATGTTTGCCGCTGGCTGTGACGTCTCTGTGGTTAAACATGACACAATTCGTCTTTTGTATATCTAACGGTTGATCTTTGGTCTCATGAATCTATAATTTGTTCCGTGGCAAATCGTTTTGGCTGAGGGCCAAGTGACGTTTCATAACTTTATTTGGGCTATTTAACTTTACTGTTGTAGCCTACTAAAGCGCTCATTTTGTATGCTTGACTGAATTGTTTGCTTTATTTCTTATTGTTTATTCTTATACCTTTTTATAATAGCTATTATTGATCATTAAACTGACATTTAACAAAAAGAGACAGGGTTGTGTTTTATGTTATTTCATTTTATTATAGTGAAGATAATCAGAGTATGCACATATATTAATGTTTAATATTTTTGAAATGCAAACGAAAAGAGGCAGGATTGTTTAATATTTAGTTTTGTTATTAAATACTTTATGCTATATGAAGACATTGAAGATAATTAATGAACGCGTTGCCTGAACAACATTTGTGAGGCTATTAATATGTTTTTTGTTTATTTTTATTTTTATTTTTAAAATAAAACTTAAAGAGGCAGAGTTGTGTTTTATAACACATTTCGTTTTACTGTTGCCTAAATACAGGCTATAAATACAGAGATAACCGGAGAAGCCAGAGCCAGCTGAGTGACGTTATCAAGTAGCCTACGTGCTGTTCCATTTGCAGAATCACCGGACTTGCGTCCCGTCCCCAAGTCATAACTACCAAGGACGCAAGTCCGAAGTTTGCGAACTTGGTATTCCCCTTCAAGAGCAGCCCACACTTCCTGTTTCGCTAATAGCTTGCTTTTCTTCGCAGGTACCACAATTTGCGCAAATCGCATGTATGCAGGCACAACAGTCTGTTCCATGTTTTGTTGCTCATTTTGTTGCGTTAATTTAACGTGGCTGAGAGTGAAGTGACTGACGTGAGACTGGGTTGGACGGTGATTCGCGAATAACCACCATCTGTGGAATTCCAGCCGCGTTGTAAGTCTGCCTGTCTCTACTGCAAATATTAGTCCTACTAACTAGGTGAATTTAACTATTGAATTTAAAAAGCCATTACAGGGTACCCAGAGGTAATAAAAGTGTGTGTTTGTGTTAATAGGCGAAAAATAAAAAGCATTTTCTGTACTCTACATCATCAGGCACAATTATGGCTGTATTGTTTTGTGCAGATGCTGTTTGTGTAGGTATAGGCTAGATCTAGTAGGAAGCTTGTTTCTGCCACAAATTAAAAAAATAAAAAAAATGACAAAGGTAATTGCAACATTTTATCAAGCAGTCCTGACTTTTTTCTTTCTAATTCACAATTCCTCCTCAGAATTGTGAGATATAAACTCGCAATTAGATTTTGGAGATCAAATGTCACAATTCCCTTTCTCATTTTGTATGGGAAAACTTATAAAATCCGTCCTATATCCTTCTGTACCACTGACAAACAGCAGACACACACACACACACACACACACACAAAATCTTCAGAAACTGGTTAGCTTATGCAGGAAATTCAGATTTTTATCATTTCTACTTTTTTTTCATTTGTCATGTTTGCGTTGGAGACAAGGCTGAATCCAGCTTCTTATTCACAGCTTCTTATTGACATTATCCGGTCCACCTTAAAAGACGCGACGTTTCCGCATTTAATTTAGGGGTAGTGCGGTTTTTCTCTTTTTTGTGCTTTTTTAATAACATTAGCTGAGATATAGCTCTCCCAACTGGGCCAATCGCTCTTCTAACTGTACTGGCACGCTTTTTCAGTTTAATGAGTTCATCACATCATAACGCTAAAATAAAAATTATCATCATTCAAATTTGACTGTCAAGTACCCCAAATGAGCCAACAATGTACTGGCTCTCCAAACTGTAGTGTGAGATTGGGTCCATAACTTCAAGATGGTACAGTAACAACAAGGGCTCTTTCAGTTCAATGCAATTTAATTCACATTCACTTGTATAATGCTTTTCACTACACATGTCAAAAGAAGCTTTACAGCAGATTCATGTTCCTATGTGACAAAACTCAATAGTTTTCTTTTATGAGTTGATATTGTTGTGAAACAGAAGACCCAGAGGCGAGAAGGCAAGTTCAGAGTTTAATCACCAGTCCAAAACGATAAACTGAGGCAGACTGCCAAGCGCCGTCACTAAAGGTCGCTCGCTATCACAAAAGGAATAAACAGAAAACAGACACAGGTGGTGGTTGGCTGAGGGCAGTAGCTCGGTCTTGGATCCGGATGCGTCTCGGGTGTAGATGAAGAGAACAACGTCTGGCAGATGGACGAAACCAGGTCTGAAGACACAAGGGCTTCATCAGAGCGAATCACAATGCGGCTACTGGGACTGTGACCAAGACTGGGACACATACACATACGCATACACAACGGATCTCTGAAGGAGAGTAGAGAGACAACGCCAACATTAGATAACGAATAATCAGACAAAGAGACGCGGAAAACAGAAGGAGAGAATCGGAGGGAAAATCAGAGGGAAATTTACTCCTTTTTAATTGTCTCATTAAGATGACGCAGAAGTGCGTTCCAAAAAAAGAGTTTTTTTTGACCCCTACACCCTACATCCCTTCGAAGCTCTCACTCCGGAGGGTAAACCCTTTGAAGGGATTAGGGCATAGGGATGAGCCCTTCCGAATGGAACGCAGGGTATGAAGCTACAAACGCGTCTTTTAAGGTGGACTGGATAGCGTCAATAAGAAGCTGCGAATAAGCAGTGGTGTATAAAGTACTTGAAAAGAATACTTGAGTAAAAGTATAGATATCTTACCAGAAAATGACTTTGGTAGAAGTAAAAGTCACTGTTTAGAATATTACTTTAGTAAAAGTTTTGTGATGTGATATTTTTTGTACTTAAGTATGAAAAGTTTTTTTATATATATATTAAACGTACTTGTATTGAAAGTAAAAGTACAAGTAAATGTAAAATATAAAAGGAGCGAAAAAATATTATTAAAAATTGTTCTATACACAGTTTGAGCCGCAGGATTGTGTTTTCTTTCTTACATTTTGTTTTCTTTGAATTAAAAAATGGCAAAATGTTTATTGTAAGTTTTTAATATAAAAAATACTAATATATTAATTGATGTAAACATTCATGCTAATTCATAGTACATTATAACTAATGTAAGAGACGACTTTAAAATGTTAAAATGTAAATATTAAAAATGAACAATACTTTTATTAACCTTATTTAATGTTACAAATGGACTCTTATTATAAAGTGTTACCATTTCATAATATAAATCCAAACATTTATGCTTAAAAATGACCATCTTTACACACAAAGGCATAGCATGTGTCTACTATATGTGTACTTTCACACATTATTTGCCTCTATTTTAGAAAACTTGATGATTATCTAATCAAAATATGTGTTACAGTGCTGATAAAAAAAAGAACTGAAATCAAATACATTTCTGATTTATGTTTCTGTCGCTGCATGATGAGAATACAGTTTAAATATGCAACTTTGCTGGATAACGAATGCATAACAGCGAACAAATGCATATAAACTAATGCGACAAAAACACCAACTGTTTAATGTCACGATTGTTACCATTCATTTAATAGTAACAATTGTGACATTAAACAAAACAAACTCTACGAGGCATCAGTGATAGTTTTTATTTCGCCTCTAGAGGTCGCTCTCGTACTGTATAATGACAGTGGACTCTCAGTCGCTCCAGCAACAGACACAACCCAGAAAATGAGTTTGACCGTGGTTTTGCTAGCACTTGTTTGCGCATGCTTGGTTGCAGTCTGTTCTTCCGACTTTATTTTGTAGTAAGTAGAGCCCGATCACACGAAAATGTGTATAAATAGTACGAGTGTGTAAATCTCGTAGAATATATACGCCAAAATGAGTTTTACGTACGAAACCCCCACCCCCATCCTACCTAAGAGCGTGTCATATACACGCCATATGCACGCGAAAAACTGTGTACCATAAGCACGCCAAAACTCATTTTGGCGTATATATTCTACGAGATTACACACTCGTACTATTTATACGCATTCTCATGTGATTGTGTTGAGTAAGTAACGGAAATGATTTGAGGAAATGTATCGGAGTAAAAGTATATATTTTATTTAGGAAATGTAGTGGAGTAAAAGTTGACAGAAATATAAAAACTCAAGTAAAGTACAGATTCTCCCAAAAAAATACTCAAGTACTGTTACGAAGTATTATTACTTTGTTACATTACACCACTGTGAATAAGAAGCTGGATTCAGCCTTGTGCATAGGAGCCACTCCAATTCTGATTTCAAAAGAGTCCAATCTCCTGTTATTCTACAGTGAATCTTCCACTGGGATTGAAAACACCAACATGGCAGTAGTCTTTGATCCTGAAAATCCTTTAAACTGCCCGATCTGTCTGAATCAGTTTAAGGATCCAGTGACGACTTCTTGTGGTCACAGTTTCTGTATGAACTGTATTAATACGAGCTGGGATCAGGATTTTTATCGAGGCGTTTACAGCTGTCCTAAATGCAGGACAAAATTCAACCAGAGACCAGCTCTCAGCAGAAACACTGTACTGGCTGATATGTGCTGCATGTTAGAGGGAATGAAGCTGGAAACTCCAGCTAGACCTGGAGATGTGAAGTGTGATGTATGCACAGGAAGAAAAGGAAAAGCCATCAGGTCTTGTTTGGTTTGTATGGCGTCTTACTGCCAAACTCACCTCCATCCTCATCTGGAGTCTGAAGCTTTTAAAAAGCACAAGCTGGTTAAAGCTTCTCCAAATCTCCAGCAGCAGATCTGCCCTCAACATCATAAAGCTCTGGAGGTTTACTGCTATAATGACCAGAAGTGTGTTTGTGTGGTTTGTATGGGGAATGAACACAGTGGACATAAAACAGTCTCCGCTGCAGATGAAATGGCAAAAAAACAGGTAAGTAAGGTGTGTGTGTGTGTGTGTTTCTATTAGACATATATTTTTATTTCCACACTACATTAAAGGGTTAGTTCACCAAAAAAATTAATTTCTGTCATTAATTACTAGGGCTGGGTAAAAAATATTGATTTCTCGATTTTAATCGATTCTCATTTTTACGAACCCATATCGATTCTTAAATCCCAAGAATCTACTCTGTTTTCAGTTGATGATATATGTTTGTAATATGTATAATAATAATAATAATAATAATAATAATATGTAGAAAATGTATGTAATAATAATATGTAATGCCTCCCATCCAATAAATCACATTAATCTTTGTGCTTTGTTACTTTTGATATGAAGCAAAGTCTCAAATTTCAAATGACGTCCATCTTATTATGAGATTAAAAAAATAAATACCGTTTTGGCGCTGTTTAATGTGGCGTGACAGATCGCTTTAGCGCCTCAGTTAAAGAGAAGCATGTGATCATCCTCTCCTCCGCTTTAATACCAGTTACAGCACGAAATAAACATGCATGAACATCTGAAGGTATGTTAAAATATACAGTACAACTCACTGAAATCCGTATCATGTCTCATGTAATCGCTCAATCAGTGTTTTAACTTCGGAAACACTCAATAAAACTGCTTGTAAACAATGTCACGTGACGTCACATTTACCTGCGAAAAACATATTCAGTGACCATAATGTTACGGACAGATGGTGAGAGACACAGATAGCGAGTTGGTGGTACTTTATTGAGAACACAGCAGAGGATGAAACAACAGAGGAGGTAAGTAGACGGTGAATATTATGGAGATGAATGAAGAAAGCAACTGATACTGTCCTTGTACTTACAGGTGTGGATGATGGAAGCGGAGTGGATGTCTGGAGATGACGGCAAGAGAACACACTCACACACACGGACGCTGGAGACACGAAGACTGGGAAACATGCTGGAGTAAAAACAGGTAGGTAATTCTAGAGGATGAGGAGATTGACTAGAAGAGTCCTTCGTATGAACGAGATCGGACAACAGGCAGAAGGCAGTGCTGGTTTTATGGTCCATGGTGATGAGGTGTGTGTGATCAGTATTCGGGTGAGGGAGTGCACAGTGATTGGCTGATGGGAGAGCCTGGCATGTCTGTGACAGTATTTACATTTATGCCTTTGGCAGACGCTTTTATCCAAAGCGACTTACATTGCATTATACTATACTATACATTTGTATCTGAGTATGTCCAATCCCTGGGATAAAACCTATGACCTTGGCATTGCTACTGCCATGCTCTAACCACTGAGCTACAGGAAAGCAAGTCTCTCTATGTCTGTACAAGGCTCTCTGTAGCTGATGGTGAGCTGCGTCCCAGACCGTCTCGCTCTCTCGGAACCAGTAGTCGATGGATGGCATGTCCGATGGTTCCCTGGACCAAGGAAAGAGAGGGGGTTGGTAACAGTATGCACTGGAAGGGAGTGAGTCCAGTGGTCAATTGACAAAGGGAGTTTTGGGCGTACTCTGCCCAACCCAGGAACTGGTTCCAAGAGTTCCCGTGTCTGTGGCAGAAGGTACGTAGGAAGCGCCCTATTTCCTGAATCTTCCTCTCTGTCTGCCCGTTCGACTGCGAGTGGTAACCAGACAATAGGCTTACGGTCACACCTAGGAGGGAGAAGAAGGCCCTCCATATGCTTGAAGTGAACTGGGGTCCACGGTCAGACACAATATCTTCAGGAATGCCATAATATCTGAAGATGTGGTTAAACATGAGTTCAGCGGTTTCAATGGCAGTAGGCAATCCCTTGAGGGGAATCTGCGGGATTTGGAGAATCTGTCGATTACCACCAGAATGCAAGTATTGTTGTCAGAGGCAGGTAAGTTGGTGATAAAGTCCACCCCTAGGTGTGACCAGGGTCTTTTGGGAACGGGGAGAGGAAGGAGCTTACCAGGTGGAAGGTGATGAGGGCTCTTGGAAATGGCGCATTTCTGACATCCCTGGACGTACCTTCTCACATCCCTGGCCATGTTGGGCCACCAGAAGCATTCTTTAAGCTGCAAGAGGGTTTCATTGGCCCCTGAGATGCCCAAAGATGTGTATGCCAAGTGGATGAGTGGAGTGCGCTGGGTTCTGGTGACGTATTGCAAACCAGGTGGGCAGTCCGGCGAAGCGTTGGTAGAGGCATTGGATGAGGGCATGGAGGTCTGAGACCACTGGATGGGACTTATGATAATGTCCTTCGGGAGAACAGGTTCAGGTTCTTCAGGTCTCCTCCAAGGGATAAAGATGGGACAGAGCATCAGCTTTCACATTCACATTCTTTGGACCAGGACGATAGAAAAGATGTGAAAAACAGCACCCATCGAGCTTGACGGGGGTTTAGTCTCTTGGCTTCCCTTAAGTACTCCAAGTTCTTGTGGTCAGTGACTACCGTGAAAGGGTGGTTAGCGCCCTCTAACCAATGCCTCCACTCCTCAAGCATCAGCTTGATGGCCAGAAGTTTCCTGTTGCCGATATCGTAGTTTTTCTCCGCTGGGCTGAGTTTGTGGGAGAAGGCGCATGGATGGAGTCGGGCTGGATTCCCCTGCTGCTGAGATAACACCACTCCTACCCCGGTGGTTGAGGCGTCGACTTCAACTATGAAGGGCTTCTTTGGGTCGGGGTGCACGAGGAACGGTGCACTGGTGAAGGCTTCCTTGAGGGTGTTAAAGGCTTTGTTGACTGTTGGAGACCAGGACAGAGACTTGGGCTTACCACGGAGGAGACTTGTCAGAGGGTATGCAATGGAACTGTAATTCTGGATGAATCTTCTATAGAAATTTGCAAACCAGAGGAATCGCTGGAGCTCTTTGATTGTAGATGGAGTGGGCCAGTTCTTAATAGCTGTTACCTTCCCCTCGTCCATTTGGATGCCACTGCTGCTTATGTTATATCCAAGGAACTGCACTGAGGGTTGATGGAAGGTATACTTCTCGGCTTTGAGGAATAGATGAAACTCTCTCAGGCATTGCAGGACCTCCGCAATGTGGTGGTGATGTTCGGCCATGCTCCGGGAGTAGATCAGGATGTCATCAATGTAGACCAGGAAAAAAAACTTATGGAGAAACTCCCGGAGCACCTCATGGATGAAATCCTGGAAGACGGAGGGGGTGTTGACCAGGCCATACGGCATCACGCAATATTCATAGTGGCCAGTAGGGGTCACAAAAGCTGTCTTCCATTCGTCCCCTTGCGTATCCAAATGAGGTTATACATGCTGCAGCGGTCCACCTTGGTGAAGACAGTGGCACCCCAGGAGAAAAAAAAAGTAAATTTCTATAATATACTTAAAGTGCTCTATTTTCGTGCACTAATTTTGTACTTAATATACTAAAAATTCATCTTGAGTACTTATATGTTCTTAAGAAGTACTAAAGATGATTTTTTTTGTATATTAAGTACAAAATTAGTGCACGAAAATAGAGCACTTCAAGTATATTATAGAAATTTACTTTTTTTTTCACCTAGGACTGAGTAGATGTTACAAGGCCGCTGGGACGAGTGGAAGAGGATAATGGAACTTGACAGTGATGCTATTCAGAGTTCGATAATCGATACAAGGCCGCAAGCCTCCGTCCTTTTTCACCACAAAGATGAAACTCAAAGCAGCAGGGGGATGAAGTTACCGGCTGACCCAGAGTCGAGGAGGGCATTGACGGCAGTAAGGATTACAACAGTAGCAAGTGGTTTCATTTTCTTCAAGGAAGGGAGGATGGCACTCACCATGGGTCGAGGAGGACGAATGGGGCATGCAGATATGACATGCCCAGCAGTACTACAATATAGACACAAGCCCTGGGAAAGCCGCCTCTGCCGCTCAGCTTGAGTCAGATGATTATTATCTAGTTGTATGGGCTCGTGGCCTGGTTCTGGAGGGATGATGGACTGTTGAGTAGGAGGAATGGTGAGTATAGTGACTGGCCCTGGTGCTCATTGAGACACAACTGCATACGAGTGGCGACTTTGATGGAGAGCTGGATGAAGCGTTTGAGGCCGATGGTATCCTCATATGCAGCGAGATGCAGCCGTACCCTGGGTTCCAATCCTTGATGATAAGTGGTGATTAAGGATTGCTCATTCCATCTGCTGGTAGCCGCAAGGGTTCTAAACTTAAGAGCATAGTCATTACCAGACATGGATCCTTGCTTTAGATGATATAACTGCTCACCGGCTGATGAATCATTTGCAGGTGTGCCGAAAACCTCCTTGAAGTGGGTGATGAAATTTGTTAACGACTGGGTTACTGGTCCGTCTTGTGACCAGATCGTTTCAGCCCACTGGAGTGCATGCCCGTTGAGTTGAGAAATAATAAATGCTACCTTGGAGCGATCGTCAGGGTACAGGTGAGGCTGCATCTCCAGGACAAGCGAACACCGCAGTAGGAAGCCATTGCAATCTTCCGGCGAGCCAGAGAAGGGCGCTGGTTTGGCCATGGGACTGGCGTATGCCGGAGGAGAAGGAGTGACGGCGGTGTTTACGGAAGTGAAGGCTGGTGCGGCAGGAGATGGATTGGTGGTAAGTACTCAGCGAAGTTGGTTCACTAATTCCTGGAAGGGATCTGAGGAACTCATGCTGTGACTCGTCTGTGTTGGTCCAATCTGAATGAGAAAAGCAACTGATACTGTCCTTGTACTTACAGGTGTGGATGATGGAAGCGGAGCGGATGTCTGGAGATGACGGCAGGTGAACAAACTCACACACACGGAGGCTGGAGACATGAAGACTGGGAAACACGCTGGAGTAGAAACAGGTAGGTAATTCTAGAGGATGAGGAGATTGACTAGAAGAGTCCTTCGTATAAATGAGATCGGACAACAGGCAGAAGGTGAGTGCTGATTCTATGGTCCGTGGTGATGAGGTGCAGATGGGGATCAGGTGTGTGTGATCAGTATTCGGGCGAGGGAGTGCGCAGTGATTGGCTGATGGAAGAGCCTGGTGTGTCTGTGACATATAAACTAATTAGTCAGCTAGAAAAGTGAACTCTAGAAAGCAACATTCTGATAAATATAGCTATGCACCATTAGCAGATTCATGGGCTGGAGCGGATTCAATGAAGCAGATTCATGGGCTGGAGCGGATTCAAGGACTGGAGTGGGCTCTGGAGTGGATTCAAGGACTGGAGCAGACTCATGGGCTGGAGCTGTCTCTGGGGGAGATTCATGAACTGGAGCGGGCTCTGGAGTAGACTCAAGGACTGGAACCGATGTGTGCGCAGCCCACACACACACCAAATGGCTGTGGTCAGCGCTGCAATCTCTGGGGGCTCAGGCATGGCGGCCATCTTGGCTGAGGGCTCAGGCATGGCGGCCATCTCGGCTGAGGGCTCAGGCATGGCGGCCATCTCATCCATGGGCTCAGGCGGAGCTGCCATTTTGTCCGTAGACACTGGCGGAGCGGCCATCTTGTCCGTAGACACCGGCTTGGTGTCCATGACGTGACGAGACTCTGGAATGTCAGCAGAGACGTGATGAGGCTCTGGAGGGTTGGCGGAGACGTGACTGGATTCACAAAGATCAACTGTGACTTGACTTGGCTCAGGAATGGTGGCCATCTCGATTGGAGACTGACATGGCAGCCATGTTGTAAACAGTCTTCGAAGTGGCAGCCATGTTGTGAACTGGCTCTGAAGTGGGAGCCATGTTGTGAACTGATGCAGGAACTACAGGACGGGAAGGTACATATAACAAAGGGCTAGCACTCCTCCGAACTGGCCATGCTGGTGACTGTAATGGGCCAAGCTCCATGGCCACTGGTGCTGCCCTCCCTAAAAAGTGTTTGGATGAGGTGGAGGAGTACCCGTTGCCTACAGTGAAGGGAGAACCACACAGCAGCAGGGCAAAGTCCAAATACTGTGCCAGGGTCCAGCTGGGACCTCCCTCTGGCATCAGTTGGGCAATGTCATCATCCAGTCCACTCTAAAAACATTCTATTAGCATGACCTCATCCAAGGGAGCAAGGTGGCAGTAAGCTATACAGTCCTCTACATGGTCCTCTCTGGGGCGGCCATTTTGGTTAATATGACAAAGAATGCTCACCAGGTCTCCTGCTAGATCCAAGTTGGCAAAGTTTTCTGTTATGAACTGCACAGGGACACGAAGGCTAACGATCTAAATGCAGGATTTATTGAAAGGGTAGTCCACACTCGATGTCAAAAAACAGGCAAAGGGTCATAAATCCACTGGAAGGCAGTCCAAACAAACAACGAAGCAGAAACACACAGGCAGGCAGGGAAATCCAAGAAACAGGCAGGGAATCAGAAAAACCAGGGAACATGAAACAAGGAAATGCTCAGAACTGCAGCTGTAACACTTAGACAAAACTTTGCAGGGAATGAGTGAAATGAGTGGTCCAATGAGTGTCCATGGTAACAAACAAGGGGAGCAGCAGGGGAACATGAGGTGCACAAACAGAGGATATACAGGGAACACAGACAAGGATCATGACAGTTTGTATATAAATAAGTTTATTTAACCTTCAATATTATTACAGTAGTACCAACTGACTGACTCTCATGTGTAGTTTACAGCATTACTTGAGAGATTTTTTCCCTCTAGAAAATTTGCCATGTACTGTAACTGAAATACTACATCCAAAATAATCAATATCGAATCGAAATCGTAATAAAATCTAAAGCATGTGAATATTAATCGAATCGAATTGTGAAAATTGTCAATACTCAGCACTGTTAATTACTCACTCTTGTGTTGTTCCACACCCGTATTTTTGATGAAATCCGTGAGGATTATGACTCGTCCATAGACAGCAATATAATCAACACTTTCAAGGTCCAGAAAAGGTCCAGAAAGGTATTAAAGACATTATTAAAACAGTCATGTGACTGCAGTGGTTCAACCTTAATGTTATGAAAAGACGAGGAATACTTTTTGTGCGCAAAAACAAAACAAAAATAACCACTTTATTCAACAATCTCTTCTCTTCCCTTACACTCTCCTACACTGTTTTACATGGTATAGACAGTTCAACACTTCCAGGACTCATTATTGGTCCGCTCCTGTGTCAGCATCACACGCATGCATCGTGCTGATCATGTGACCAGCTTTGGCCAATATTGAGCCGGTGTAAACACGGATGCTCTGCTCTGTCTATACAACGTAATTTTTATTGAAAAAACAAGATCATGAAAAGCAGATTCATGTACAAATGCAAATAAACTGACTGCATAAAGAACATGATTCTTATTGATTGTGAATCATCCTCAGGAGGAACTGAAAATAAAACGGAGGGATTTCTTACAGCTCATAAATGACAGAGACAAGGTGGTTCAGCAGTCTAAGAAAAATTTGGACCTTTTTAAGGTATGCCCTTTTAACCTGGATACTGCTGTGATGCAGGAATATTTTCAAAAATGTATGTATACTCCACAGTTATGTTCTTATCATGGGATCAGGCTGGATATTATTATTAAATGTCAGAAGTTGTGTGTGTGTGTGTGTGTGTGTGTGTGTGTGTGTGACAGCGCTCTGCACAGGCAGCAGTGGAGCACAGCGACAAGATCTTCAGTGAGATCATCTGCTCCATTCAGAAGAGACAAGCTGAGGTGAGAGAGAACATCAGAGCTCAGAAGAATGAGGAGGTACAAGATGCAGAGTATCACATACAGACACTGGAGAAGGAGATCTGTGAACTACAGGAGGAGAACCGTAAACTGGAGCCGCTTTTACAGACAGAGGATCACGTTTACTTCTTCCAGGTAAAGAAAAAAAGAAAAGTGTTTTTGATTCTGTTTGGACTCTAGTTTTAAAGTTTTTTTTCTCCAATTGCAGAATTACTCTTCCTGTTCTGCACTCTATCAGTGCACAGCCTCACCCAAGGAGATTAATAACATCCTGGCGTTTGACAATGTAAAGGAATCTGTATCCGTTCTGAAGAACCAACTGGACAAACTCTGTGGAGAGCAAATAGGCAGAATATTAAAGACAGGTGAAATAACAGTACATTTTAAAAGTACTACATTTGCACCCAATCTGCTGAGTGTCCTGAAACAGTGTATTACACCAAAAAATACAAGTACAGTATGTTGTCTCAACTTAATCTATGAATAAATCTTTCTATATAATGGAACAATTTGAGATGGAGTGCTTATTAGCAGCTAAATTCACCACAACATTGGAGACAGACAATATAATGTCCTGTCATAAAGATATAGAAATCACATCGCTGTGAGAAGATTGACTGAAGAAAGAGTTTAAGTCTCAACTGGTCCTCAATTGTTGAAGAACATGAATAACATTTATGTCATGCATTTGACTGACAAAGCAAATTCCCACATGATGATGAATATTGTATATCTGTTTCCATAGTTGCTGATGTCCAAATATTCAAAAAGAGCAGTGAGTACGGATTTCCAGAGCAGTACAAGATCTCGCAGACTGGTAAGTACATTTTTCTACAGAAGTACATTTTTCTATTTTTCATTCAATATTCTTCACTCACTGAAACGTGTTTTTTTTTGTTTTTTTTTAGATTTGTACTCGGATGTGAGATATTCGTAAGTGTATTTATTAATTTTAAAACACACTCATCGTTTTTTCTTTATAAATGTGACTGCAGTGGCTGATATATTTATTTATCATAGATATTTACTGTCATCCTGTATTATTGCTGAGAGCTCATCTAATGTTCACTAACACACAGCCTTAATTGTTTTATTGCTTTAATAGACACCAATTTTGAATAAATAATGATATTTTAATAATAACAATAATCAATTCTTCCACCAAGTTCATTAGCATAGTTACATGCTGTAACTTTGTACATTTATATAATATTAAATTGTTTTGTGGTTATGTGTTAATTGCACTTTTGAACATGACTCATGTGATTTAACAGCTTGTTTGTCAGCTTTTAGTTATTGTTTTTTTTATCACTTTTATCTATGCACATTTTCTGTAATTGGTTTAGCAAATGCTTCTTTTTTCTATGTAAAATAATATGAATGAACCTTGATTACAGTGACGAGGATTCGATTCCGTTGGTCCCGGGTAGCCTCAGCGACTATCAAGGTGGGTGTGGTCTCTTCAGCAGGGGCGGGGTCTCGTCAGATTTTGTAGTCTCCTCTGTGTGTGTGGCTTCTGTTTCCTGGGTGGGCTCTTTTGCTTTGGCTCCGCCTCCACCTCAGGTGCTGTTGTCTCATTGGTCTCTGCCACAGCCTGCTCCCTCTCTTTTGGTTTCCTTTGGTTTGTCTTCGGCAGTGGGTGTGGCCACGGCCTCCTCGCTTCCCTTCTTGATCTTCTTCAGGGAATGCTCTTGAATTTGAAGGAGTTCCTCAGTGAGAATTTATTTTTCTTCTTGGATTCTTTGCAGCTTCACCATCTCCCGCCTCAGTGACCTCCTTCTCCCGGCCAGTATCCGCACTTTCATCTGTGTCTCCGATGGAATTGGACATTCCTTTCAGTCAGGCATGTGCAGAAGGCGGCTCGAGCCGCTGCCCGTTTTTGAAATGAATCAAAATTGCCCCTCTCAGACAAATAGCAATTATAATATTGTGGTCAGTAAAACAAAATGCATTAAAATTATAATTATAATGACAATGTGTACAATAGTAACGAAGCGCTCAAAAAATTGAAAATTCCTTTTTATTTTTACATATCCGTCAGTCTGAAGCGTTGCTATGGGTTCTGTGAGTTTTGATTGGCTGTCTGATTTTCCAGTCTGTTCGAAACCTGGGCTGCGTTCAGCCCCGACAAAACGTTGCAAAATGTTTTTTAAATGGAAACGGTGGTGCGTTGAAGCGTTGAAGTCCCTTTAAGACAAGTCATTTCACTCGGCGGCCATCTTTGAAATGCCTCTCAGGCATCCTGGGCATCATGCAGCTCCAAAGCTGTTTGCCAAGCTTTCGATTAAATTTCATATTTGAAAACACCAATGAAATCTGACAACAACTGTCTCATAATTTTTTTTCCAAACGCTCGAATCATGACAAAAAAACCTGTATTTTCATGCTGGATCAAGCTAATGCGCATGTGCAGACCTAAATGCGCGTCTCTTGTGCCTCATTTCGGAGGCGCGCGTCTGACTGTTTCTATAGGAACCGGAGCTTCTAACGGCCGCTGCAGTGTCGCGATGACTTTACCAGTCGCCGATTGGCTCTTATGTAGAAGGCGGGACTTATTCCGCCATATTGCGCGTTACACTTTCTCCCATTCAAAACAATACGAGTGACACGTCTTGTGTTATTCTAGTCTTTGGTTGAACGCCTTGTTCTGATGACGCATGAGTTGCAACTATGGCAGCTGAGAAGGCCATTCTTTGTGTTCTTTTTGAAGAATTTTCAGAGGCTTATGAACTTAGTATAAATAGGTGTTTAATACTGCAAAATACACTCGATGTTACAGTCACTGCCCTTGCCGTCCAGAATAAAATAGACACATTTGTAAACAACTTTACTTTGACCTATTGTGTTGAGCTGTCTCTTTAATCCGATTGCACACTGTTTTCAGGAAACATGTAAGTAGTGTTGAATTCATTTAGTGTATTTATGTATATTATACACCGTTTACTATTTGATGAAACTCTCATAGTTAATGAAGCTGGCGAAATGGTGACGAGAAATGACTTTATTATATTACCATTTTTGATAATTATGCAGCATTATGAAAAAAGTGTCTCATCCTGCATTTATTTGATCAAAAACAGCAATAGTGTGAAATATAATGTTTTTATTTTTATATACTTAAATTATAGGAATAAATTGTATTTTAATGCTGTACTTTTTTAAATGTTTTATTAATCAAAGAATTAGTATCACAGGTTATTAATAATATTAAGCAGCACAACTGTTTCCAACATTGATAATAAATCATCATATCAGAATGATTTCTGAAGGATCATGTGACACTGAAGACTGGAGTAATGATGCTGAAAATTCAGCTTTGATCACTGGATATAAATTATATTTTGAAGTATATATAGAAAACCATTATTTTAACTGTAATGATATTTCACAATACTGTTTTTTTCTGTATTTTTGATCAAATAAAGGCAGGCTTGATGAGACTTCTTGCAAAAACATAAAATAACAATGTATCCAAACTTTTGACACACATTTTTTTTTACATTGCCCCTTTAGCCCTCGCCTGGCCTTCGTCGGGAGCGTCTCTGAATATGAATAAGTTGCCGACATCGTTGGTTTTCACACGGCCATTTTCCTGTGGAGAAAAGCAGAAGGAGGGTAGATAAGCCAAATGCATCTTTGACAGTGTTATACTGAATGGGTAGATTACATTACAGTAGCATAATATGTAAATGGATATAAAAACTATTACTCAGTTATTCAGTAAATCTTTGTTGTGAATAATTATGAAAAACATCTTTTTCTCTTTCTATATCTTCTGCAACTATTTGATAATGGAAGTCGAAATTCAGCCTGATATTTCTTTATAATAAATACTTTTTGTTTTCACAATCTTATTTAGACCAAAGATCATCTACAAGTCAACAAAAAAATAAATGCTGAAATCTCAACTGTTAGGCTATTCCAATAGTAAACATGACTGTAATGAATTTATAATTATATTTGAGTATAAGAGTATACAAATGCTTTTCTTACTTAGTATTTAAATATCTAAAAAAAAAAACTTAAATCATAATGCTTTTAATCATTAATTTAAAAGAAGGTATAAAAGGCAGAACCCTTAAAACATCTGTATCGGCAGATATCGCTGAATAATCGGCTGTTGGTATCAGTGGAGAAATGTAGTATCGGTACATCTCTAATGTTAATTATATATGTTAATGGATATGATTTGAAATTTGAAGATGGATTTGTACACAGATGTTTCATGAAATGTTAGGTCATGAATATTTGCCTCAAAACTCATGTAAATTTATTAGTAGAAATGTGTAGAAACCCTGTTTTAACTCAGGAAATGAATTGGTTACAATATAAATTGTTGCTCTCAAATTAAACAGTCACATGATTACCATTTTTGCCTTTGGAATATTAAAAATGTCTCAGTAAAAATCAGCTGTGTTTTTTTTTTTTAAATTGCATATTTGAATTAACTTTTCTTGGGTAAATCATGTTTAATAATACCATTTAAAAGTTAAAAACCCAATTAAATGCAGTAACTGGCCTGAGCCAGCAGGAGGAGCCGGTCACTGTCTCTGAGGAGGCTTCAGTGAGATCATAAAACGCTTTGGACTCCATTTACTGCTGTATTTAGAGCTAATAAAATCATTCAAGATAACAAGGCACTCTATATTCACATATTTAGAGAAAGTGATATATGCAACCCTGGACCACAAAACCAGTCATAAGGGTCAGTTTTTTAAAATACATCATAAATAAGCTTTCCATTGATGTATGGTTCGTTAGGACGATATTTGGCCGAGATGCATCTATTTGAATATCTGGAATCTGAGGGTGCAAAATAAATTGTCCATTTAAAGTTGATGAAATGAAGTCCTTAGCAATGCATATCACTCACAAAAATACATTTTTGATATATTTACGGTAGGAAATTTACAAAATATCTTCATGGAACATGATCTTTACTTAATATCCTAATAAAAATTTATTATTTTGACCCATAAAATGTATTGTTGGCTATTGCTACAAATATACCCGTGTGAATTATGACTGGTTTTGTGGTCCAGGGTCACACATTTGGTGAAATCTTCATAATCTGCACAGAGTATTTTCATCCAACAGGATCTTAATTGGGGCAGGAAATTCCTCTTTATTATCATGAATGTCAATGTTCATTAGTTTTAAAACTCAAAAAACTCCACATGTATTTAGTATTACATCTGCAGGAAGCATCAGGTGGTGCGTTATAAACTTGTAGAACTTCTAGAACTTTCAGCATCTGAAGTTTGCTGTACCTGCTGCTTCTGGAGTGTTTATTTGACTTACCTGAGCAGATAAAGAGACCAAATCCTGAGCCATGGAGAAGAGGCACCAATCTTGATCAAAACATTTTTGAAAGCTTGTAAAATCTCATCATTTATAGTAAATTCTAACATTTATTCATGTCATTCCAAACTTTTATGATTTCGTTCTTCTGTGGAACACAAGATGATATTTTGAAAAATGTTGGACCTCATCGACAAAATACACTTATAAAATTTGCTGCATTCAAATTTTAGGTACAATCAACTTGCATATTTAAGTCATTTCAACTTAAATTACATTAAACTGACTTAATAATACAACTAAAGTTGAATCTTGTGTAACTTCTTGAAAATTGCTTAACTTATTTTGATAAGGCAATGTAAAAAAATCAGTCTGATATCAGTATAACATGTTCTTTGTGAAGATGAAGGTGTTTGATATTAAAATAAATATTTCATTTCAGAAAAACAAGCAAACACAAGGGGGGTCAAACATTTATTTGGCCTAATCGTACAACATCTTATTAACACCTGGAAATGTTAGCAAAATAAAGAGTCAGAAAATGTATGTACAGAGACTTAACAGAACAAAAATATATATTTGATAAAAGCAGTGGTTTAATTCCCCTTTGTCGTAAACTTTGAAATGTGTAGCTAGATCTGATTAAAACTGTAAAACATCATTAAAAACAGACTAAAAGACTAAAACCTATTCACTCGCCCAGATCTTCTGACACCCTACAGTTTTCAGGGCTAAAAATTGGAATGTAGAGCTATTTAAACACTTCTTAAAAAGATTTTTTTTATTTTTTATTTTTTTTTTTTTTATTGTATAGTTTTCACATCGTCCTTCAACCAACTCCTAAAAGGACAATTTGTCATTTCACTCATCAGCCCTGAAAAATCAAGGATCGGATGAAGTTTAAAAGAGAAAAATGACTGAAAAGTTTGTGAACAGGGAGCCACGCTCTTCCATCCGCCGCTCTTCCTCTGAGGCGGAAAATCCATCAGTCATTCCAATCCATACACAGAGCGTTCCCGACTCCCGGCAACGCTCTTGACGCGCGACACGGGTCAGACTGTTATCAGCAAAGGTGGTGAAAGAACTCAGATTCTCTGTAGTATTGCTGTAACTTTAAGATTGTGGCTCAAGTCTCATATATTTATATATATTTATATATATATTTATATATTTCAATCTCAAAAAGAAAAAAAAAGGATAAAGATAAACAGTCTAGGTTGCCACAGTGAGGTGAGGTCACTCTGTAGCCGGCTCCGGGTCCGAAGCTGTGGTGGGCGTGGTCTCTTCAGCAGGGGCGGGGGTCTCGGGGGTCTCAGATTTTGTGGTCTCCTCTGTGGGCGTGGCTTCTGTTTCCTGGGCGGGCTCTTCTGCTTTAGGCTCCTCCTCTGCTTTAGGCTCTGCCTCTGCTTGTGGCTCCGCCTCTGTCTTTGGCTCCGCCTCCGCCTCAGGTGCCGTTGTCTCACTGGTCTCTGCCGCAGCCGGCTCCTCCCCTTTGGTTTCCGTAGCCGCCTGGCCGTCCTCCTCGGGTTTGGCTTCGCCGGTGGGCGTGGCCGCGGTCTCCGCTGCCTCCTCGCTTCCCTTCTTGTTCTTCTTCAGGGAAATGCCCTTAAATTTGAAGGAGTTCTTCAGTGAGAATTTCTTCTTCTTCTTGGTTTCCTTTGCAGCTTCACCGTCGGATTTGGTGGCGTCTCCCTCGGTGGCAGGCGCGGCTTCGATGCCATCTCCCGCCTCCGTCTTGGCCACCTCCTCCTCCTTGGCAACCTCCGCGGTTCCATTTCCGTCTGCTGCCACGGCTTCTCCATCTGGCTTGGTGGATACGTCACCGTTGGTTTTCACGTGGCCATTTTCCTGAAGAGAAAAACAGAAAGAGGGTAGATAAGCCAAATGCATTTTGGTGCACACACAGATATATGTGTGTGTATATATATATATATATATATATATATATATATATATATATATATATACACACACATATACATATATGTATATATATATATATATATATATATATATATACACACATATACATACATACATACATACATACACACATGCATATATATATATATATATATATATATATATATATATATATTCATACATACATACATGCATATGCATATATATATATATATATATATATGGTTAAAAACACTTCAATGTTATGTAGAATTAAACCTTGCAATACAACAATATCAGAAGAATATAGCATACATAAACCCCTAAAATAGCTAAAATAGATATTAATTACTGCATGTTCGAGAATACCTAGAAATTAGTATGTTTTTCAGGCAGAAAAGAATGTGAGGAATGTGAGGACTGCTGTATATAATTACATTATAGACTGAAGCAACACCCAGTTAAACCCAAAAGCAGAAGTACATCATGCAATTACACACTGTGTGCGCTAGGGGCAATGTTGTTCCACTAAATATAACCCACAGCTTAGAAAACCAGCCACTGCCAGACAGAACAAAGAAAAGGGAGACAGCAACCTAAGAGACAGTCTGGCTCTAAAACACCTCTTTTTTCATGCATTTACTAGAAATTGGACAACTATAGCCATTCGGGTGATGTTTTGACCGAGCTCTACAGCCCTGAGATACGGTCACTGACTCGCTGCAAGTACTGGGGTCTTTAAATTGCATACATAAAAAATAATGTATCAAGTTAATTAATAAAGAAAACAGCTCTCTCATTACATATGGAGGGGGAAGTGTGCATATGCATTAAGGGGGATGGGTAGATTGATTATTAATGAAGTAGCAGAGGAATGGTCCATGCATTCACACACACATGCATTGCATTGTTTGCAGATCAGCAGAAGCGCTCTGCATCATTTGCATGCAGCTCTGCAACCTTTTGTTCTCAATTGGGGTTACTGCCAGTTTCAGCGCCATCACACGAGCACAGAGTCTCTAACTAAACCAAATAAAATGGGTTCAGAAAACAAATTTCTTAAAAACAACTCAAAGAAAGCGAGTTTTAATACAGATTTTCCACCCTAATTTCACAAAATTAGAAAATCTTCCTTCAGAACTGAGATGATTGTTGTCAGATTATCAAAAAATGTAGCACAAATTCCAATATTAAATTGTTAAAAACTAATTGTTGGATCATTAAACGGAGAAAAAAATCATATTGATAAGATGCCACGGTCATAAAAGTGCTTGTGATAGATCCTCACCTGACCATTGGCTTTATCAGCCGCGGCTTTTCCGTCCACTGTAGCTTCACCTTTAGTCAACTGAGCACCCATCCTCCTTTGTGTCTTCTCCAAAGAGTTAAAAATGAAAATAAAGGCAGAAAAAACCCTAGAGGTCCTTAAATTCGAACCCACACAGTCGAGACGGTGAGCGAGCGCTTAGATTCCTCTTGTGTTTTTAATCTGCTGTACTCAGCAGACAGAAATAAAGGCTGGTTTTCTGGTAGTAAATCCACACGGCTCTGCGGGGAGAGCAAACTGAGTTTCACAGCTACAAGTGTGAGTATTTGTCTGCGTGACTCCACCCAGCAGCTACGCCGCCCAATCTGCACCAGAGGGCTGGAGCTTCATCTGCCCCATTCAACACACACACTCCTGTAGATCACTGCATCTGCAGCTCTGCACCGCTGGATGGGTGCACTGCTATCATTAGGGGCTTTTGAGGGGATTTTATGACTATTTGAGCAGGAATCTTTCACATCCTCATCATATGTCTCATGGCTGTTGAAATGTCATGAAATACAAAACACTTTTAAAAGGTGAATTTCATTACTTTGGTTTAAGCAGATGTTATGTTTGTCATGTCTCTGAGTGCTGCATTTCACTCTAAAAAAAATCTGGGTTATTTCTTCTACCCAAATCCTTGGTTGAGCCTTTTGGGTCTTTTTTTTTTATTTTTTTTATTTATTTATTTTTTTTACCCAGTGTTTGGGTAGTTTTTGTGTTACACTGATCCTGGGTCAGACGTAACAACCCGGCATTTGGGTCGTTTTTTGTGTTACACTGATCCTGGGTCAGACGTAACAACCCGGTGTTTGGGTCGTTTTTGTGTTACACTGATCCTAGGTCAGACGTAACAACCCAGTGTTTGGGTCGTTTTTGTGTTACACTGATCTTGGGTTAGACGTAACAACCCGGTGTTTGGGTCGTTTTTTGTGTTACACTGATCCTGGGTTAGACGTAACAACCCGGTGTTTGGGTCGTTTTTGTGTTACACAGATCCTAGGTCAGACGTAACAACCCAGTGTTTGGGTCGTTTTTGTGTTACACTGATCTTGGGTTAGACGTAACAACCCGGCGTTTGGGTCGTTTTTGTGTTACCCAGATCCTGGGTCAGAAGTAACAACCCAGTGTTTGGGTCGTTTTTTGTGTTACACTGATCCTGGGTCAGACGTAACAACCCAGCGTTTGGGTCGTTTTGTGTTACACTGATCCTGGGTCAGACGTAACAACCCGGCGTTTGGGTCGTTTTTGTGTTACCCAGTTCCTGGGTCAGACGTAACAACCCAGCGTTTGAGTAGTTTTTGTGTTACACTGATCCCGGGTCAGACGTAACAACCCGGTGTTTGGGTCGTTTTTGTGTTACACAGATCCTAGGTCAGACGTAACAACCCAGTGTTTGGGTCGTTTTTGTGTTACACTGATCTTGGGTTAGACGTAACAACCCGGTGTTTGGGTAGTTTTAGTGTTACCCAGATCCTGGGTCAGACGTAACAACCCAGTGTTTGGGTCGTTTTTGTGTTACACTGATCCTGGGTTAGACGTAACAACTTGGCGTTTGGGTAGTCTTTGTGTTACTCAGATCCTGGGTCAGACGTAACAACCCAGTGTTTAGGTCGTTTTTGTGTTACCCAGCTCCTGGGTCAGATGTAACAACCCAGTGTTTGGGTCGTTTTTGTGTTACCCAGTTCCTGAGTCAGACGCAACAACCCAGTGTTTGGGTCGTTTTTGTGTTACACTGATCCTGGGTCAGACGTAACAACCCAGCGTTTGGGTCGTTTTGTGTTACACCGATCCTGGGTCAGACGTAACAACCCAGCGTTTGAGTAGTTTTTGTGTTACACTGATCCTGGGTCAGACGTAACAACCCAGCGTTTGGGTCGTTTTTGTGTTACCCAGTTCCTGGGTCAGACGTAACAACCCAGCGTTTGAGTAGTTTTTGTGTTACACTGATCCCGGGTCAGACGTAACAACTTGGCGTTTGGGTAGTCTTTGTGTTACTCAGATCCTGGGTCAGACGTAACAACCCAGTGTTTGGGTCGTTTTTGTGTGACCCAGTTCCTGAGTCAGACGTAACAACCCAGCGTTTGGGTAGTTTTTGTGTTACACTGATCCTGGGTCAGACGTAACAACCCAGCGTTTGGGTCGTTTTGTGTTACACCGATCCTGGGTCAGACGTAACAACCCAGCGTTTGAGTAGTTTTTGTGTTACACTGATCCTGGGTCAGACGTAACAACCCAGTGTTTGGGTAGTTTTTGTGTTACACTGATCCCGGGTCAGACGTAACAACTTGGCGTTTGGGTAGTCTTTGTGTTACTCAGATCCTGGGTCAGACGTAACAACCCAGTGTTTGAGTAGTCTTTGTGTTACTCAGATCCTGGGTCAGACGTAACAACCCAGTGTTTGGGTCGTTTTTGTGTTACCCAGTTCCTGAGTCAGACGTAACAACCCAGTGTTTAGGTCGTTTTTGTGTTACCCAGCTCCTGGGTCAGATGTAACAACCCAGTGTTTGGGTCGTTTTTGTGTTACCCAGTTCCTGAGTCAGACGTAACAACCCAGCGTTTGGGTAGTTTTTGTGTTACACTGATCCTCGGTCAGACGTAACAACCCAGCGTTTGGGTAGTTTTTGTGTTACACCGATCCTGGGTCAGACGTAACAACCCGGCGTTTGGGTCGTTTTTGTGTTACTCGGATCCTGGGTCAGACGTAACAACCCAGCGTTTGGGTAGTTTTTGTGTTACACTGATTCTGGGTCAGATGTAACAACCCAGTGTTTGGGTCGTTTTTGTGTTACCCAGTTCCTGGGTCAGACGTAACAACCTGCCGTTTGGGTCATTTTTGTGTTACCTCATATAAAATATGATAGACCAGTGGTTGTGTGGAGTAATTAATAAAAGTTTAGAGGATTTAATTAATCTGTAAACATTAATTCATGTATGAAGTAAAAAAAATAAAAAAATAAAAATAAAAATTTGTATTACAGTAAAAATGAATCAACCCATTATGAAAACAACCCAAATTGGAGCCCAGTGTTTTTTAGAGTACAACTTCTACCATGAAAAACTGACAATTTATTAATAAACATTTTTTGTTTTTCTTCATTTTTCAATTTAAAAAATAGTTTAAAAAAAAATTTGAACTAAGCATGTTTTCTTTACAATTCTGTTTTATCTTTATTTACATCCTTTCAGTCTTTTGTAAAATCCCTACAACTAAAAAGGCAGTTCTGTGATGACATCATCGTACAGGAAGTGACATCATTTTGGAGGGAAAACAACAGCACCAACATCAGTGAGTATTAGCAATGGACTGAATTGATTCTGTGATGTTCTGTTGGTTAGTCTGCAGAAACAATCCTGTAAAATGAAAGTAAAATTGGTTTGATAATATCAGCATTCCTAAAGACAGTTAAACTCTTGCTCTTCATTTCCGTTCTGTTCCTTTTTTATGCCGTTGTATAAATAATCAAGCTGTAATTAAACTTGACCAGAGCATATTTCCGAACGTCGTCTCTATGCTTACATAGAAATTGGTTCTTAAATTATATCAGGAGTTTATTTTTGATTTATTTTTATGATTTATTCATTCACACCTCCACTACGTTAGGCTCATATTTGTGTGATTTTATGATGACCTCACACGTGTGATTTGAGAAACCCTTTCCAGGGAACACTATAGATAAGTGCGTGGTGGCTGTTTTTACCCTGCAGTTGTGTAGCAACAGATACAAACACATGGACATCATATGTTTTATTGATGGTTAGAAACACAGATTACATTTTAGAAGCATTTTCTGACTAAACGAGTGAAGCCTGGAAGACCTGCAAACATTTTGCATTTGAAGCACAAGTAAATAGGAATAAAACAGTGAGTAAACAGCCACTACTGTATCATATTTGGTGTGCAAAGACCTCGAAATTATCAACATGATCAAAACCTGAAAAACCTGCTGTACACAATCATGCCTTTTGTTTTTAGCAGGAAAAGACCTTTTTGTGTCATCTCTGAAAATGACCACCTTCAGCTCGTCTTTTTGCTGTGAAATCTTTAATGAAGAACTTTTATATCATTGGTAATATTTCAAAAGGAATATTTGCTGGACTGAAGCAATTTTACTTGATTATCCATACATCGTTAAAACGGCAGTGAACCAGCAGTCTTTTGAGCAAAGTTTATTTGTGCATCTCTAAATCATCACTGAATTGCATTACATGGTTTATCATAAAACTAATATTAAAATATATATGTATATATATATATATATATATATCAATACAGAACCCAGAACATTCCTTGAGCAGCAGAAGTTGGAATGCCACATGGTTTTAATGCCCCGCCCACCGCAGCGATGATGACACGCAGCGCCCCTGACCCCCCGCCTCTGGTATGTGTGGAATGTGTTTGCCACCCAAAGATCCCTGCTGTCATTCAGCGCACCACTGTGAGCCCCGGGGCTGCTGGGTAATTCACCCCCACGGCCTGTGGGCGGACGGGGAAACTGAGGGGGTGGAGGTGGAACAAAATCCTCTAGAAATTAAACGTGTGAAAGGAAAAATTACAGGGAAATTTGATAGAAAATGACATGAACTTACAGGGAACATGTAAACCCAACAACACTTGGTGTTGAGAAATGAGGAGGAAGTTGGGCAGATATACGATACTGTACAAAAGTCCGGGCTTGGTTTTGTGTTTGAAGAAAGTCTCTTTATGCTCAACAAGGCTGTGTTTATTTAATCACAAATACTGTAAAAATTGTAAAATATTTGTACTATGTAAATCAGCTGTTTTCTATGTGAATATATAGTAAAGTGTAATTTTCAGCATCATTACTCCAGTCTTCAGTGTCACATGATCCTTCAGAAATCATTCTAATATGATAATTTGCTGCTCAAGAAACATTTATGATTATTATCAATGTTGAAAACAGCTCAGATTTCAGTGGAAACTGATTTTTCTCAGGATTATTTGATAAATTAAATGTTCAAACGAACAGCGTTTATTTGAAATAGAAATCTTTTGCAACATTATAAATGTCTTTAGTGTTACTTTAGACCGAATTAAAGAATTAAAAAAAGAAAAATCGTACTGACCCCAAACTTTTAAACAGTGTTGTATGATTATTCCTAAACAACTAATGGTAAAAAGTGGGAAATTCTGCCAATTCTCATTCTGTTCCTGGTTCTGCATGTTCACAATGGATCAATAAAACACATTAAACATGAATTAGAGCAGTCGTTAACCCTAAAATGAGCACTCTCTGAATCTTCAATTCAATTCAATTCACATTTATTCAAAGCAGCTTTACAGAAAATGCATGTCAACATTACAATTTAAAGAATGCAGTTAGCAAATAATGTAATAATTTAGGCAATTAATTTACAATCAATGTTAGCAGTTTACCATTACAGACTCCTGTCACTTTCTCTGAGAAAGCTGAAAATGTTTTTCTTTTTCTTAAGATGAAGCCTTTAAAAAGCAGTCAGTGTTTGTGTGAGGAACTGCTGTAAACACAGAGAGATTTTCCATCACTGACGTCTAAAGGCGCGTATTTGAATTATGCAAAAGTTAATAAGACCTTGCAGTGACCTTTTGCTGTGTTTTTCACGTGAAGCTAACACATGACTGTCAAACTATATTTTTATGGACTCTTTTGAGGTTGAAATAGTGCAGTAGTGACAGATATTATTTTTATTTTTGGCTGAACTAATGCAGTTTTCTAACTAAACCTATTTTTAAATGCTTTAATTTTAGACAAGGCAAATATAGGCTCTTCCCATTTAAGCATGACTAAGAGAAGCTCTCTCTCTCTCTCTGTGTGTGTGTGTGTGTGTGTGTGTGTGTGTGTGTGTGTGTGTGTGTGTGTGTGTGTGTGTGTGTCAAGAACAGTGGGAATTAGAAAAGACGTATGGAGGGGGAGGGGAAGACACTTTCACAGAGAGAGAAACGCGTGTGTGTTTCAGGTAAACCCTACATTATGGGGACAAAACAAACATGGCAATATCTGAAGTTCTTGTCAGTATGAAACAAGGATTTGTTAGTTTGTACAGTATAAAAATCATCATGTCTATGGAAAGCTAAGATGAGTGTGTGTGTGAGGGAGAAACAGATGTGTGTGTGAGCTGTAGTGTTAGTGGGTCAGTGTGCCAGCTGCAGTCTGATCTTCTCTCTCTCTCTGTGTCACACACACTCCACTCATGTTCTTTAAGTCATATGCTAAAGGCGCCAAAAACTCTGATGTTTGACAGTGTGTGTGTGTGTGTGTACAGTAGATTGTGTGTTTTTGCTTTGATGCTCATGTTCTTCAGCATGATGTGAGACGATCACTTATTTATTTGGTTAATCACCTGGAGTTCTGCAGACTCGTTTGGTTATAGATTTTGAATGTTAATGTGTACATCGTGTGTGATGATGTTCTCTTACAGTTACGCCTACAGCAAAACTCAGTGTGTGTTTGTGTGACTGACGGTGTGCTTCACACTCACAACAGCACAATACCTCAAAAATTAGTAGCGTCTTCCATTGGCTGGACAAACAGATAGTCCCGCCCTCAAACTCCTCTTTAAATGGATTACTTTTCCGTGTCAAATCAACCAGGGGTCCCCGGCGAGATTCTTATAAACACTCTTCTGAGAGCAAGTTAATGTGCCATTTTCAGTGGATTTTTGCTACTCAGAGAGTTATAATTTAAATGCACTTCTTTTGAAACAAGATACATTTCTAGTTTCATCATTATTTATTCTTCAGACATTCCTCTTTAAATGCAATAAGTGTCAGCGGTGTGCAAAGTGAACCTCATTTGGTTTTTAATCACTGAGAATGGGTCAAATTCAACAGTTTTGAACTGCTTTGAGATCCTCATATCTTTGGAACTGAACTATATAGAGCCTTGAAAATGAAGATTTCGAAATAAAAGTTTATTAAGCATGAGAATCTAGAAGGATATTAAGATATCTTGAATAGGTTTAGAGTTACAGGCATGCAAACTTTGGAAAAGGAGCATTTATGGCACTCAGACAGGAATGTTCTATGCAACTGAGATGATGGAAAAACACAAGATACATTTCTAGTTTCGACATTATTTGTTCTTCAGATATTCCTCTTTAAAATAAAAAAGTATCTTTTATATGCAAAGTGACCCACATTTGGTTTTTGACCACTGAAAATGTGTACAATTTGCTCATGGAGCCGCATTAAGATCTCCATATCTCTGGGATTGAACCATCGAGGGCCTTTAAAATGAAGAAACTAAAAGAAAAGTTTGTTAAGAACCAGAATCTAAAAGGATATTAATATATCTTTAATATTTCTTTTGTTACAGACATGCAAACTTGAAGCAAAAGAACATGAGGAGTGCTTCTTTCGCATTTTTGAACGGTCACTGTTGGCATATAATGAAACAAAGATTGATAAACTCAACAGATTTTACTAACAGATCTACCAATCTCTGTGTGAAAATAAAATAATGATGCTGCCATCTTTATAAAGTCATTTTTACACTCTTCTAATTTGCTCAAAATCTCAGTCAAATCAATGGTCATTTTGACCCTACTCTACAAAATAGTGGATTACTCAGTAAATATACATCTGTGATGTTTAATATTTTGGCTTTCATCACTATTTATGTTTGTCTTTCTACAGAAAAATATTTAAATAGTGGGGGAAGTTTCTGAAATTTGGTTGATTTGACACAGAATGACCCTTTTAGTTTTGTCTGTGTTTTAGGATTTGTGTTTGTTTTACACTTCAGTTTGAATCCATTTGTATGGAAACAGTGTCTTGAATCCATTATTGAGTTTCTGCACTGTTGTTTTAGAGAGAGAATCTGTTTAGAAGCTTACAAACAGTCGTTCTCTTAAATCTGTGTGGCTGTCAGAAAACATCTTGACGAGAGAGAAGCGCTCGCTCTTTCCCAGACTCCTCCGGCTCATTGTCATTCTGCTCCAGTTTCACGTTTTCACTGATCTTCTGCTGCTGTCAGGTTGCCATAGCGCTGCGTTTCTGTTAGCGTGTTCGACGGCGTGACCCATTTTTCACCCCCCCATCATCCCTCGCCCTCAATAACCCCTCTCTCCCCTCCTCCAAACGACAGAAATCCTCCACAGGCCTGTTTTCCTCATTCAACACTTACACTCGCTTTTGTCTTCAGCAAATGTCTGACATCTTACATTTGATACTCGTCGTTCAGTTCTTTAGTTTTTTATTCATGTCAAAATTGTTTCAGTAAAATTGATGTATATGCACTTTATATATACTGTATGTATACATTATCGCCATGGAGAAGTAGTTTTTTTAAGCGTATAAACCTTTCAGTACAGACCTATAAAAATAATGTTTGTGTTTTTAACATTTTAAATGTGTATTCGAGGTTTAGCAGTTGAAGAACAACACTATCCTAAGAGATAGATCATAATTATATTTGCAAATATCTGAATATTTTGCTATAAAATTTTCACTTAGGATCAATTATTGCATCATCATTTATATTTTGTTTGCAATGCTTCTTTGGATTGCATCATTATAAAGAGATTAAGTGCATTATTTCTCATCATTTTCAAATAATGGAATCACAGTTTATTATGTCATCTCAAAGCTTGTTGGTTTGATTCATGGCTTTTTATCGAAGAATTTTTGAAATTGTTATGGAGAAAATGAATGGGACACATGAATAATGACTTTTGGCCTGTGATTTTAGAAATCTTGAAATATAAGTCATATGAAGCACTTTTATGACACTTGAGTGTTGTTCTGCTTCCTTTTAGGAGCTTGAAACTCAGTTTTATGGGAAAGAGCAACCAGCACAATTGTTAAAATCCAAAAGAAAATACAGAGGATAGAAAGTCATACAGGTTTTGAACTGGTGAGTAAATACGGATTTATTTTTATTTTGAGGCAAACTAGAGTGAATGTTGATTTCATGTTGACTTTATTACTACGGAAGCATGTTTCTGCCACTGCAGTATAAACTCACAACTGTGAGAAAAAGGTCATAACTGTAAGATACAAACTCAAAATTCTGAGAAAAAAAGTAAAAAAAATAAACTTTTTGAGAAAAGAAGTCAGAATTGCGAGATATAAACATATGCGAGAATAATCAGAATTTTAAGATATAAATGAAAATTCTGAGAAAAAGTCAGAATTACGAGATATAAATTCGGAAATGCGAGAAAAAAGTCACAATTTTAAGATACAAACTCAAAATTCTGAGAAAAAGTCAAAATTACGAGATATAAAAAAATTTTGAGAAAAAAGTCAGAATTGCAAGATATAAACATGCGAGAAAAGTCAGAATTTTAAGATATAAACTCAAAATTCTGAGAAAAAAAGACAAAATTACGAGATATAAATTCGGAAATGCAAGAAAAAAGTCACAATTTTAAGATACAAGCTCAAAATTCTGAGAAAAAGTCAAAATTACGAGATATAAACAAAATTTTGAGAAAAAAGTCAGAATTGCAAGATATAAACATGCGAGAAAAGTCAGAATTTTAAGATATAAACTCAAATTTCTGAGAAAAAAAGACAAAATTACGAGATATAAATTCGGAAATGCAAGAAAAAAGTCACAATTTTAAGATATAAA
Source organism: Megalobrama amblycephala (assembly GCF_018812025.1). NCBI lineage: Eukaryota > Metazoa > Chordata > Actinopteri > Cypriniformes > Xenocyprididae > Megalobrama > Megalobrama amblycephala. Next base: position 684,225 of record NC_063053.1, on the reverse strand, counting down.
CTCAAACATTCTGAGAAAAAAAGACAAAATTACGAGATATAAATTCGGAAATGCGAGAAAAAAGTCACAATTTTAAGATATAAACTCAAACATTTTGAGAAAAAAAGACAAAATTACGAGATATAAATTCGGAAATGCGAGAAAAAAGTCACAATTTTAAGATACAAACTCAAAATTCTGAGAAAAAGTCAAAATTACGAGATATAAACAAAATTTTGAGAAAAAAGTCAGAATTGCAAGATATAAACATGCGAGAAAAGTCAGAATTTTAAGATATAAACTCAAAATTCTGAGAAAAAAAGACAAAATTACAAGATATAAATTCGGAAATGCAAGAAAAAAGTCACAATTTTAAGATACAAGCTCAAACATTCTGAGAAAAAAAGACAAAATTACGAGATATAAATTCGGAAATGCGAGAAAAAAGTCACAATTTTAAGATACAAACTCAAAATTCTGAGAAAAAGTCAAAATTACGAGATATAAATTCGGAAATGCGAGAAAAAAGTCACAATTTTAAGATACAAACTCAAAATTCTGAGAAAAAAAGACAAAATTACGAGATATAAATTCGGAAATGCAAGAAAAAAGTCACAATTTTAAAGGCAGGGTAGGCAAAAAAATGTATAAAAAACTTTTTTTCAAAATTTGTTTAAACTTTATTTATATATCAATACATAATTAAAATGTAAGTACTCTGAAAAAGAAAGTATAAAAATCGAGTGTCTGTAGACCTCTCACGACTGTTTTAAAGACAGCTCATTATTTCCATTCACTCCACCCCCTCCCTTCTGGGCTCCTTCCAAAGCCACGCCCCCAAAACGCATGAACGTGTGACTCCGACCACTGAGCTGGAAGACGCATTATTTACCTGAGACGAGCACAGTGCATGTAGTGACATCATGTCAGAATCACATGTAATAAAAATAACTTTATAATTATGAAGATAAACAAACAAGATGTATTTTAGTACTCACTATCAAGCTAGCATATTGATATTGGTAAAGTTTAAAATATATATTTTTTGATTCGCTAACGAGCTATCTATAAGGCAAAGCTAAAAACAGGTTGCATGATACACGTTTTTCCATTACCATCATTTACACTGTGATGAAGATGAATTTCGTGTAAGATTCATAACATATACGTTGTTCTACAGATCAACAGAGTAACATACACTCAAATATCAACTCACAACTGCATTGCAGACACAAAATAATAACACACACATACAACAAAGTGTGTACGACACACACAGATACAAGATAAAGACATCAGTAAACATAGGTAGAGAATATAAAAACAAAACAAAGGCGAAAAAAAACGTGCAGGTAAACTTACAGGTGAACATGGTAAAAGAGTTAGACAGAGGGTAAAATTATGCACAATTCAACACTATAGCTATCATTATTTATCGTCTCTACTACGGCTCGCTAAGTAATGTTATGTTAGCTATATTACGCAGCTACGTGTGCTAATGACACATGCTTCATGAAAAAATAAACAAAAAAATATGTATGATCAAAATACAAAAAGAAAGATTTACCTGTCCAGCAGAAATAAAGCCATCAAGGAGTCACTTTTCAGCCCCTTGAGTTCCCTCAGTTCTCGCCATCGCTGGAAAGCCACGCCGATATTAACTCGCGTTTTATTTCTTTGTTTATCCAAAGACTTTTTGTTCATTGCCTTTTCTTGTACTGTTACTGTCTTCCTTTTTTTGCCTGGTTTGCCTTCACTAACTGCATAGGCCGATACTGTGAATTTAGCTTGCTGTTTCTCTGCCATTGTTTTGGTATTCCTAGGATCCATGCCTCTTGGATTCCCCAAATCAAACGTGCGCGCGCAAGTGGGCAGGTCATGTGTGGCAAAAGGGTGGTTGCCATGGTTGCGAGAGAGTGACAGCCGCCTAAGCCAATCCTATGTTTCGTCCCGGATGGAAATAATGAGCTGTGTTTAATACAGATTAAACGGTCTAGAGTCACTCGATTTTTATACTCTTTTTATCAGAGTTCTTACATTTTAATTATGCATGTATATATATAGAAAGTTTAAACAAATTTGGAACAAAATTTCTTACCTACCCTGCCTTTAAGATACAAACTCAAAATTCTGAGAAAAAAAGACAAAATTACGAGATATAAATTCGGAAATGCAAGAAAAAAGTCACAATTTTAAGATATAAACTCAAACATTCTGAGAAAAAAAGACAAAATTACGAGATATAAATTCGGAAATGCGAGAAAAAAGTCACAATTTTAAGATATAAACTCAAACATTCTGAGAAAAAAAGACAAAATTACGAGATATAAATTCGGAAATGCGAGAAAAAAGTCACAATTTTAAGATACAAACTCAAAATTCTGAGAAAAAGTCAAAATTACGAGATATAAACAAAATTTTGAGAAAAAAGTCAGAATTGCAAGATATAAACATGCGAGAAAAGTCAGAATTTTAAGATATAAACTCAAAATTCTGAGAAAAAAAGACAAAATTACAAGATATAAATTCGGAAATGCAAGAAAAAAGTCAGAATTGTGAGATAAGTCACAAGTACCTTTTTATTTTTATTCTGTGGGGAAACAAGCTCCCATATTAAACCAAACAGTTTGTGCTGTACAGTATTAAATCAGTCTTGTAGAAACACACAGACTGAGTGACAGCAGATCAGTGTGTGTGTGTGTGTGTGTGTGTGTGTGTTTAATAATCTGATTATGATTTCATTTCATAAGACATTCACGCATATGAATCAAAATATGAGCCGACATGATTTATAAATCAGGAGCGTAATCACAGGATTTACATGACTAGATTACACACACACACACACACTGTAGTGTCCGGCTAGACACATCTGGTGCTGTTTGTCTTTATGGCTGAAAAAGTTTCAAAGCAGGAAGTAAAAAGACATCCTGAGTTTTAACAGGGCAGCACACACACACACACACACACACACACACACACACACACACACACACACACACACACACACACACATTAAGGATGCAGCAATATAATACAATACAAACTCTAAATCTAGAAGGACTGCATCTAAAAGCATTTACAGTCATCTGTCAGTGTTCAGTGAGGAGATGATGGTGGGAAACAGAACTGTGAAACAGAGGTCAAGTCTGTTTACTCTTTTCTTCTAGACATCCTCACATGTGTCCTTCTTTCAACATATCCTGTGTGAGTTTGAGCTATTAAATCACGTGAAGAATGTGAGCTATCTGAATGTGCTGTGACTGATAGTGGAGCAGTACATGAACTCTTAAATACACTTGACCGAGGTTATCCAATCAGACGCGGTTATTGAAGAGTTGCGGTCACAGGTCATGTCTGACCATCAGAGTGTGTGATAGGAGTCACTGATGGAGGAACACATCGCAGTCGACCTCATGTCCTAAAAGTCTGTTTTTAATATAATTGCAGTTAATATATTAATGAAATAAAAGGCCTGACATACAACATGACATACAAGTTTCAACAGAAATTACATTAAAGTATATTTTTGTTTAGTTAGTTAACGTTTGTCGTACATTGAACCATATTAGAAGTAACTGGATGAGTAAAGTTTATAGACAAACTTTGAGTTGGCTTGAAAAAGTCTAATCAGAACGTTTGAAGGATTTCAGTTAGAGATAGTCTAAGTTTTAGTTTAGTCGTTTTAAAAGCCAGGGTGGTTGCTAGGGTACTCTGAGTGGTTCCTAGGGTTTTATGTGGTTGCTAAGGTACTTGGGTAGTTGCAAGTTACAAGCATGTTGCTAAGATGTTACTAGCATGATTAGCATTTTGATTGTTTCTAGTTTGTTTGTAGAATGTTGTTAACATGATTAGCAAGTTACTAGCATGTTTCTAGCATGATTAGCATGTTACTAGCATGTTACCATGATTAACATTTTATTAGCATGATACTAGCACATGTTTAACAATTTACTAGCATGTTGTTAGCATGTTTTAGCATGATTAGCATTTTGTTAGCATGTTGTTAGCTTGTTACTTGTATGTTTTGCTACCATGATTAACAAGTTACTAGCATGTTTGTAGCATAAATAACATGTTTTCTAACATGATTAGCATGTTAGTAGCACATTGATAGATAGCATTTTTAATAATTTACTAGCATGTTGTTAGCATGTTTTAGCATAATTAGCATATTTGCTAGCATTTTTCTAGCATGATTAGCATGTTACTATTTTATTGCTAGTATGATTAGCAAGTTAGTAGCATGTTGCTAGCATGATTAAAAAGTTGTATGTTTCTGACATTTTACTAGCATGATTGACAAGTTATTAGCATGCTGCTACCATGTTTCTAGCATTATTAACATGTTGCAAGATTGATTAACAAGTTTCTAACATATTTCTAACATGTTTCTAACATGACTAGCATGTTACTAGCATGTTAATAGTATGTTTCTAACATGATTACCATGTTGTTAGCATGTTTCTAGCATGAGTAATATTTTGCTAGCATGATTACCATGTTGTTTGCATTTTTTAACATCATTACCATGTTGTTAGCATGTTTCTAGCATAAGTAGCATTTTGCTAGCATGAATACCATGTTGTTAGCATGATTAGCATGTTACTAGCAAGTTTGCTAGAATGATTATCATGTTGTTAGCATGTTTCTAGCATGATTAGCATGTTTTTAGCGTGTTAATAGCATGCCTTAGCATGATTACAATGTATGTTGTTAGCATGTTTCTAGCATTATTAGCATGTTTCTAGCATGTTGATAGTATTTTGTTAGCATGATTACAATGATGTTAGCATGTTTCTAGCATGTTAATAGCATTTTGCTAGCATGATTACCGTGTTGTTTGTTAGCATGTTTATACCATGATTAGCATTTTGCTAGCATGATTACCATGTTGGTAGCATGTTTGTTGCATGATTAGCATGTTGGTAGCATGATTACCATGTTGTTAGCATGTTTCTAGCATGAGTAGCATGTTGTTAGCATGATAACATGATTAACATATTTCTAGCATGTTGTTAGCATGTTAACGTGATTAGCATGTTTTGATAGCATGTTTGTAACATGATTTCCCTTTTTGCTAACATGAAAAATCCTGCTAAAACCAAGTAAAAGCAGCTGATTCAGTAAAAGACCAACCCGATCTCACAGCAATTCATACGTATTTTACGAGGTGGCTAATTCGTACAAATTCATATGAATGACCTACCCCGCCCCTAAACCTACCCGTCACTGGGGTTTAGACAAATTGTACGAATTTGTACGAGTGAGGTCATATGAATTCACACGAATTAGCCACCTCGTAAAATACATACGAATTGTTCGTGAGATAACGTTGACAAAAACGGCTAGAACCAGATAAAACCAGCTGAATCAGTGGAATATGTGTAATAGCTTGTGTTTTTCATAAGGGTTTATGGAGCTTTTTCGTCATTCTTGTGCTCTTTGAAGCCTCTGGTCACTGCATGTTTTCATTTTATGGAAAAGGGTGTGAAGTTTCTCCCAAAAATGTCATTTAGTGGTGAATTCTGACTCATGTTCATTATTCCAGTGTTATGAGAATCTCATCACAACCCAGCATTTGTTTAAAACAAAGACTCATTTTTAACTTTGGTTTCTGTCAGTTGTGTATTTTTATGCAAATCTGGATTAAGAAATGTCAGTCAGCTGACACAATCCAGTAACACACACTGCTGGGATTTTCCCATGAGCCCTGATTCCCAAACACGAATCAAATGTGCAGTGAATCACACCGCTGAATCAGCGTTACGCTCAGACAGAAAGTGATTCAGTCAGAGATTCGCAGACGCTTTCCTCCAAGAAATATCTGTCAGCTTCGGTTCAGTCCTCCCATCCTTCCTCCAGGCCACAGGAAGTGGGTCCCCCAGTGAGCGAGACACTGGCGTCTCATCCTACGGGAAACAGGAAGTGCCCTCACATGCCTGAGGGAGGATGACATATCCTCAGCCTTCATTATTTCATTTCCATTCACATTCCAGCTCTTGAACGGAAAGGAAGCGTTGTTAAAAGGCGGAGCGTTTGTTTACATGCGGATGATTTCTGGAGCCTCAGGAATGTGTTATCACACTCGTATCAGCAGCAGACGTGTTCATACATGACTCTGTGATATCTGAATCACTGCTGATCAGCGCCGGTGACGTCACGCTTCATGGATGTTTCCAGAGTTTGATCCGAGCTGTTTACTGCCGAACACACGACTCCAGTTAAACTGATGAACAAACATTCTTGCTGTAACGTTAATAATACCTTCATTCAACGTTATCTTGGTTTTAATCATGTTCTCAAAACGTTAGCACAAACACATTATTTATACATCCCTTTTTTTTTCTGAAACTTATTAGTTGGATGTTCATCTTACGTTTTTTAAATGTTGCTACAATGTTCAGAGAACATTCAAAAGTAACATTCCCTTAATGTTTGCAGAATGATACAGTGGAACATTCCCTCAACGTTCGCGTAACCAAGAAAAAACATTCTTAAACTGGACACGAGGAAGTGATTTTACCGCAGTTAAAGGTGCAGTTCATGATCTTTCTGATTGTTTTTATAAATGGGCAGTGATCAATAAATATTTGTGTATTAACATTCATCTTTATTTGCCAAAGTTTATTATAGCTGGATGTTTTGTAGCAATGTGCTGCATTAATATTTAAATAATACATTTAAATATCAAAATATTTTTAAATTAAATTTAAATATTTACAATTAAAATATGTATTTTATTTTAAATATTTAAATTTAATATTCAGTACATTTGCATTGTATTACATTTCAAATGTATTAACTTTAAATAAAATATCAAAAAATAAACTATAATAAAAAAAATTATAATCAAGCACTTTACATATCAAAATTTTTAAAGCATAACAAAAAGTTAAAAAAAGTTAATTAAAAAAGTTCTTTCAAATAAAACCTTTAATATGACTATTATAAAGTGCTCTTTTAAAGATGCATAAAAATGTAAAAAGTTAATAATTAACTTAAATTAACTTTTTATATAAATTTATGATTATAAAATATTTTAATAAATGACTATACAAATATTTAAAATGGTAGTGTGTGTGTATATATATATATAATATTAAAATATAAATCATAAATCTAAATATAAAAAATGAAAATAATAAAATGAAAATAACTAATAACATTTAAAAATAAATAAATAAATAAATAAATAAATAAATATTAAATATTTAATTGAATAAAATTGTGCATTTGTCCATGATTATTAAATGTCATAAAATAACTTTTTGGGGTAATTTATTAGGAATTTATTAATATTTAGGACCATTTTCATCGTATTGCTGTTAACGTTACTTAAGAAATCAGTAAGGCTCACAAAAATGCTTTTTAGTGATTTTATCATGATTAAAATGCCACGTCATGTCACGTCATGACCTATAGCCCATTACCACGGTAAAATCATGGTGTTCAATGTGGATTTTAATTGCGTCTGGTGTTAACTGACCCCCGGGAGAGATCAGAGGATGCAGTTTAAACACAACCAAACTAGGCTGTCCAGGAAATGGACACACACACACACACACACACACACACACACTGTAAATGAGTGTGTGGCCTTATGAGAGCAGAAGGGAAACATGCTAGTGTGTGTGTGAGAGTTCAGCTGACGCAGATGGCGGTGTGTGTTCGGGGTGTTTCAGTCTTGAGGTGGGGTGTGATGACAGAGATGAGGGTTTTATTAGGGTGAGAGTCATGCAGGAAATTAGGTACTGAATCTGACTGTTCTGAAATCAGACGCTCTGGAGACACGAGAAACTCAACATGGAATCAAACTTCACCCAGTCCACTTCCTTAAGACACATTCCTGCTCTTATTGTGAACCATTCATCAATCCATGTCATTCCAAAGGAAAAAATGTTGGTTTTCATAATCTTTCACGGTAATATAATAACTTGTTGCACCTCTGAAAAAGGCATTGTTTTAATGTTACAGCAATAATAGAGAATTTTAACTAAATAGACCATTGCTATTAAAGAAAAAAAAGAAAAAGAAGCATAGTGTGCAACCATAAATTTAATTATAATTCAGATTATATGTGTGTGTGTGTGTGTGTGTGTGTCCTGAATCAACTGCTCACGTTCGCATCATCACAAAAATATTTTTTGAAATATTTGTGATGTTTCAAATACTTGTGAAACATATTTTTGTGATGATGCAAACTTGAGAAATATGCAGATTTTTAACTATGTATCAGATTAAAGTTTTGCTTTTGTTAACTAAAATGAAGTTGGGATCCAATAAAATATGAGTATTATGTGAAAATGTTGCCTTGGAATAAAATAAAATGTTCAAAAATTACTTTAAAACTGAAATAAAAATAAATGAAAGCTAAATAGAAATAGAAATAAAATGACAAAAACACAGTTACTAAAACTTAAACTAAAATTAAAAAGAAAACTGAAAATATACACATGAAAGCTAATTCAAAACATTATTATTATTATTATTATTATTATTATGTTATAGTATTTATTAAAGCACTGCTATAACATGCTTGTTTTTCAGAAATAAGCATGACCTAAAACGCTCCATCTTCATCCTACACCGTTTTCATTGATGTTTTTTTGATGAATTTCGTCACATTAAGGAAGTGAAATGAGCTGCGAATGTGGTTTATGTTGCTCAAACAAACAGATGGATGTTGTGATAGTGTCATAGAGACACACTGTTTACTCTGCAGGGAAATCAACACTAAATAATGCTCTTCATACATTAATCTGGTTCGATAAACGTGTTTTATCACTGAAACACACTTCAGTGTCTGTATCAGATGTGTGTCAGGACTCAGAGGTGTGAGTCACATCACGACACCACACAAACCTCAAGACCCAGAGGTCAAAGGTCAGTGATGTTCCACACAGTCCTCACAAAGGCCGGATCAATGAATATGAACTCGAGCTGAAGCTTCAGTGTTTTTATCTCAGGATCTCTCTCTTTCTATCTCTTTTGTTCATTCCACACATGCCAGTGTAAATGACAGACGCGGATAAGAGATTGTGCCCGTCCTCCTTAAGATGAAAGATCAGGGTCATCATTCCCAGACCTGCAGGAGCCTCAACAACCACCTCCAATCCTGAGGAGAAATCCTGAGGAGAAATCCTGCTCTTCAGTGTAAGTCTGTGGTCTTTTACACACTCTCTTAACCACTAACCCTAAATATGAGCGGTAGTCATTAGGGTTGCCATGTCAAAACTATCCCAAAGGTCAATCAAAAGTAGCCCAATGACCATCCCAAAAATCAAAACTCATAATATGACATGCTTATACCTAAAATACATATTTGACAGCCGCTGTTATATATCACCGTGATCATAAACAGCTCTCTGGATCCCACAGTTTTATCGTTGGTATGATATAAAATATCCCAAAACAAGCATTTCAGTCATATATATAGTTTATCAACAGTTTAAAAGTGACCCGATCCCGCGGGAAGACTTGGCAACCCTGGAAGCGATTGTGATGCTTGTCTTTGACTGTAAAGCAACACTATTCAAAGTTTAGACGTTGTTGTTTGCTTTAGTTGTAAATGTCCTTGTCACAGTCCACTGCCCAGGACCAAACCATCCGCCAGCTAACAGGAAATCCTCTCCTGACAGGAAGTGACACGGCACATACGTGCCTATGAAACAGGAAATGCACCCTGTGTAAGCTCATTCATAACAGTCATGCACAGACGACATACAAAACTAGGGCGGGGCAAGAGTTGAAAGCAATTTATATTTAATATATAATATTTTAAGCCTTTTAATGGTATTCATTGAATATCTTGATATTTATACATTTGCTCAGAAATTAATTGAAACTGTGATTTATCCTTTTTTAATCTAAAGAACTCTCAATTCAACCTTTTTACCAAGTAGATTAAAAAAAAAAATGTGTATATATATATATATATATATATATATATATATATGTAGATATGTATATATATATATTCACTACATTTTTAATATTTGTATAATAATTTATTAAAATATTTTATACAATATTTTATCACAAAAATGTGTTTGTATATATATATATATATATATATATATATATATATATATATATATATATATATAATGAACTACATTTTTTAAATATTTTTATAATTTATTAAAATATTTTATAATCTAATATAATCTAATATCTAATATATATATTAAACAGACTGTCATGTATATATGTAGATATGTATATATATATATAATATATATATATATATATATATATATATATATATATTCACTACATTTTTAAATCTTTGTATAATAATTTCTTAAAATATTTTATAATCATAAAAAATTATACATTTTGTAATAATTTTTATGCATAAATATAATAATACATAGTATTAAATACCAATATTTACAGATTAATTTATTTTTTATAAAATATCTCAACGCTTAACATATTTTAATGTTTTTTGGATATTTTTCCTCGTGACGTGAATCTGTGAATCATTTATTTGAACCATTAAGTGATTCATTGAACTGGACAGTTTGAAATGAATCAAAGCAACTCGAATACTCATTTCTGCTACTGAAGTTTAAAGATGTGATTAAATCATCTGTCTGAACGCTGTCCAGTCTTTAGGAAACTTTAAAAAAAACTTAAATTGCTATATTCGCAATATCTCTGTTTCTATTGAAAGTTGCAATTTTAACTTTTAATATGACGTAAAACATTTGTGAGTAACACAGTGTTTCCGTCTCGTGTTCAAGAGAACAAAATCGTCACTTCCTGAGAAATTGGCACAAAATATCAGTAATAAACATGGAAGTTGCTCTTTTCTCCTCCATCATAAATGAGTTTCATCGCGTTCGGATGCTGGTGTTCGGGAACACAATCGTGTGAGACGCTTCTGCAGGAGTTAAACCAGATCATTCTGATGACAGACTTTGACGTTTCAGAACCACCAAACCAACATTTGAGATGCTGTGATGCGATTGGTCCGCTGGTTAGTCCAATCACAGAGTCACAAATTCACCTGAGGATTGAGTTGCGCGTCGAGGGATTTCTTCAGTAAATGTGTTTCCATCAGTTTATGCGCACGTCTTCTTATCAGATAAGAAATGTATCTGCCTCATTTGAGCGCAAATATTTGTATGCACATTTTTAGAATTTCTCCGCATCTTGATGTTATGTGATATCCCAAAATGTGCATAAAAATAGGTGGATGGAAGTAGCTTTTATTAATATGAAAATACAGTAAACATTCGATATGTCAGTCCTGAAACACACACACTCGCTAGCAGACAGTTGATAACCTGATACGTGCAGATAAGTGTGTGTTTGAGGAGATGAAGGAATGCACGCACACACTGATAGAGAGAGCCGGAGGGCATCATGTCATGTGACAGATGACACATTTCCACAGAATCAGATGGGAAATGACAGGGGCGCTGCGATCTGTTTCAACATGCCTCACGTTTGCTCAACTCTGAGACTCTGAGACTCGCTTCACGCTCAGATCGATCAGATCACATAGCTGGGATAGTTGTGAAGCGTGTACTGAACACTTACCGCTCATCTGAACGTGTGTGATGACGATTACTGATGATTACTGATGATTGCTCATCACCGCCACACTGTGAGATTGGGTCATGTGACTCGTCCCGGAGCGTTTGTGTGAATGTGCCGTACTTTACCACCTTCACAAGCGTGCGATTTTCATTTGGCGGGTGATAAAATGAGTGGAAAAAATACACAGAAAAAAAAAATACACAGAAACTGTCTGTTAGTCTCTCCTCTGACCCCTGACCTCTGACCTCTGCTGGATAAGGATGCGTTTCCTTATTTCTCCCTGGGACAGGAAAAGGCTGCTGCTGCGGAAACAGTCCCTGCAACGAGGAAATGATCTCACTGCACCTGTGTGACACACACACACACACACACACACACACACACACTTCCCATGCAGCTGTGTGCAGTTGGATTTGAACAGGAAGTAATGGAGACGTCAGGTTTTTTCCCAGACCTTCTTTCCTTATTCCCAAAAACTCTGTTTGCCAGTGATAACTTATGAGAAATATTATTTTATAATCATGTTATAATTATTATATTATGCACCAATATAACAATACATATACAATATATTTACAATTACATTTATTTGAATATATTTTAGCAATATATGGTAATTCTATACATATATTATGATAATAAGGTCACATTTGTTAACAGTAGTTTACTAAATTAATACTTCTAAAGCATTTACAGGTATTAAACTCAGTATATGTTAATAATTTCAAAAGTTGTATCTGTTAATAATAATAATAATAATATAATAATAATAAATATAATACTGATATAATAATAAAAGGAAGAAATGAAAAAGAAGGAATATACACAGTACAGTCCAAAAGTTTGGAACCACTAAGATTTTTAATGTTTTTAAAAGAAGTTTCGTCTGCTCACCAAGGCTACATTTATTTAATTAAAAATACAGTAAAAAACACTAATATTGTGAAATATTATTACAATTTAAAATAACTGTTTTCTATTTGAATATATTTCACAAAGTAATTTATTCCTGTGATGCAAAGCTGAATTTTCAGCATCATTACTCCAGTCTTCAGTGTCACATGATCCTTCAGAAATCATTCTAATATGATGATCTGCTGCTCAAGAAACATTTAATGTGTACAATTGTACAAAATATTTGTGTACAATATTTTTTTTCAGGATTATTTGATGAATAGAAAGTTCAAAAGAACAGTGTTTATCTGAAATCTAATCTTTTGTAACATTATAAATGTCTTTACTGCCACTTTTGATTGATTTAATGCATCCTTGCTGAATAAAAGTATTCATTTCTTTAATTTCTTTTCAAAAAAATAAAAATAAAAATTCTTACTGACCCCAAACTTTTGAACGGTAGTGTATAATGCTACAGAAGCTTTGTATTTCAGATAAATGCTGTTCTTTTGAACTTTCTATTCATCAAGGAATCCTGAAAAAAAAAGTACACAACTGTTTTCAACATTGAAAATAATCATAAATGTTTCTTGAGCAGCAAATCATCATACTAGAATGATTTCTGAAGGATCATGTGACACTGAAGACTGGAGTAATGATGCTGAAAATTCAGCTTTGATCACAGGAATAAATTACTTTGTGAAATATATTCAAATAGTTCACAGTTATTTTAAATTGTAATAATATTTCACAATATTACTGTTTTTTACTGTATTTTTAATTAAATAAATGTAGCCTTGGTGAGCAGACGAAACTTCTTTTAAAAACATTAAAAATCTTAGTGGTTCCAAACTTTTGGACTGTACTGTAGATATATATATATATACATATATAATATAAAATATTTCAATGCTTGACATATTTTAATGTTTTTTGAATATTTTTCCTCGTGACGTGAATCTGTGAATCATTTATTTGAACCATTAAGTGATTCTTTGAACTGGACAGTTTGAAATGAATCAGAGCAACTCGAATACTCATTTCTGCTACTGAAGTTTAAAAAAATATATATATACACCAGTATAACAATACATATTATGAAATAATATCTACAGATATATTTATTTTAATGTAATATTTTAATATATGAAAAATATGAAAAACTAACATTATTTAAATATTTTATCAGACCAAATCTAATATCATAAACCTTCAGATGTTATAAAGTCAACATGAAATCAGAATTTACACTGTTTACTGTCTTACTGCACATTTCTTGTTTTATTGTGAATGATTCATTAGGGCATGTTATTTCAAATAATAATAATAATAATAATAATAATAATAATAATAATAGTATAACAACTTTGAAACGCCACTTTTCTTTTCAGCTAATGTCACCATTTTTCTACTATTTTTCACCATTTTTCTTTTTTTTTTTTTTTTTTTACATTTTTCTCAGTAATGATCACGTTTCACTCAGAAATGTCACATTGCAGAAGGAAAATGAGTTGTAAATGTTGATCATCTCATTAAATCAATCATCAGATTCCCCGTTAATCAAAAACGCTACTGTAAAAACTTTTGAAACGAAGATTATTGTGTTTTACAAGACAATATATTTCAGTCTTTCTACTTCAGATGCTCACGTTTAATTCAGTGTGTTACTTTCTGTTTCTTTTGTTGTAATTATTGAGAAATTTACTAGCAATTTCTGAGCAATGAATCTTACACATTATTAGTGTTGCACATGCAAACGTCCATTCTGATGTTTCGCAGCACATGATGAATCATGAGTGACTCATCCGTGTAGATCTTGTGATGTTACAGTCAATCAGTGTTGAGACAGGATTGTGTTTCAGAAGGACTGGCAAAATCCCCACAGGTTGATGAATTTGAATGATATGACGAGGAATTTATAACAAAGAAATTCTTCAGTCACGCAAGACAGGAATTTCATCACCAACACGATGTAGACTAAATTTATTCCCTCAAATGAATCCAATCAAACCAATTAACAGCCGTCAAGCCAGCCCGTGTTTTCCAATATATCGATAAATATCAATCATGTGAACTCAAAAGTTGGGTTAAATATGGACAAACCCAGTTTTTAATGCTCTAATGAGAGTTAGTTGACATGTAGTAGCAAAGTTACTTATAGTTAAAGGGATAGTTCACCCAAAAATGAAAATTCTGTCATTAATTACTCATGTCGTTCCACACCTTCGTTCATCTTCAGAACACAAATTAAGATATTTTTGATGAAATCCGATGGCTCAGTGAGGCCTTTCAAAACACTGCTTCAGGAAGCTTCGAAGCGTTATGAATCTTTTGTGTCGAATCATGATTCGGATCGCATCAAACCACCAAACTGCTGAAATCACGTGACTTTGGTGCTCCGAAACGCTGATTCGACATGTAAAGCTCCGAAGCTTCCTGAAGCAGTGTTTTGAAATCGGCCATCACTAAATAAGTCGTTATTTTGTTTTTTTTGCAGCTCCAAAAATATTCTCGTCACTTTATAATATTAATATTGAACCACTGTACTCACATGACCTGATTTAAATATGTTTTTAGTACATTAATGGATCTTGAGAGAGGAAATGTCATTGCTCAGGCCTCACTGAGCCATCGGATTTCATCAAAAATATCTTAATATGTGTTCTGAAGATGAATGAAGGTCTTACGGGTGTGGAACGACATGAGGGAGAGTAATTAATGACATTATTTTCATTTTTGGGTGAACTAACCCTTTAATCGTGTCTAAAGTGGACCATCAAAATAAAGTGTAACCAAATGTAAAATTCCAACTCTAAATTCTGATCGGATGAGTTCTGTTCTTAGAAGAAAGCTTTATCAACTTTTAAAAAGTTATACACATATCCTGTGTCCTTTAACATGTGTTATCCGTGACGTTTATTAGGACGTTTATTTCCTCTTTTCCATTATAAATGAGAGTCACAGATTTCTATAGGCGTTATATTGCAGGAATGATCCAGCTGTTGATTTTGTTGATCTGCACACAATCAGGTGCTGAACTCTCTTCTCACACAGGAATATGATTATGAAAAATCCTCAGCAATGGCCACAGGCCACTTTCATTATTATAATACATGGCTTTAATAAACTGCAGCATAGAGCTGGACACTCCATATTCCTCATGTTTCATTCAGGTCCTGGACTAACGTCATTTACACTCAGAGTAGAATTGTTATAGAATCACCTGCTGAAATGCAGTGAAGATATGCATAATGTACATTTTTACAATTATTTATGAAAAGACAATGCATTATCATGTACATTATGAATACCTTTATAAAGGCTTTAAGTAAAATTCTCTTTTAGACATTTTCATTTGACTTTTTTAAACAGTTGAATAATAAATTAGTTATTGCATGTCAATAAATCTAACAGGGAATTATTAGAAAAATAAATGCCAAAGAGAGCTAATAAAGCACTCAAAACCAAAGGCTTTCGTGTTCTTTGTTTCTCTCTCTCTCTGTGTGTGTGTGTGTGTGTGTGTGTGTGTGTGTGTGTGTGTGTGTGTGTGTGTGTGTGTGTGTGTGTGTGTGTGTGTGTGTGTGTTTGAGGCACGCTGATGAAAGATTGATTTTATCATTATTTTACATACACAAGTTCAACAGAAACATAACAATAAATTTCTCCTCCCAGAATTTATTACGAGTTTCAGCGTGCCAGAAACATTCGTCTGAGAACGCCTGAAGATTTTATCAAGCTTTAATTCAACACTTGGCCTGAAATATTTTATTATGTGAAACGATTCAGACCAATTCATCTGATATCTTCACTCTGTGTTCATGAAGGACCCCAACAGCTGTGAACTTATTCCTCGAGGAAAAGGGTAAGGCTTGTTTATGGAACGATAAGGAACTCGACAGATCAGTGAAACTCTCATTACTACATGCTGAAGAATGTCTGACACACACACTGAATTATTTACTGTTGCGCTTTCTGCTGAACGATTCAGAGCTGAGAAAACATGAGCTCTGCTCCAGCACTGCTTAAAGAGTCGCAGTGAGAACTGTTGAAATACTCACTAGATCATCCTCATTGTGTTTTCACTCACACTCTTGCAAACTATTCTAACTCCAACTTTACCATTTGTAGATTTTAAATAAGAGTTGTTGTAAACGTGTAGTGCTGGAGACGTTGATGTAGATCATTTATATCCTAACTTCAGCTTTTTACTTCTGCCAATTGTATCTAGGCTTCAAAATCCATAACAGTTGTGTTTATTTGTGAAGATTATCTTCATTACCAAAATGTGTAGGAATCATAATCATAATCCAGTGGAAAAGTCCTGTCGGCTTTTTGTTGATGCTAACGAGCGAATCGGCCTACAAACATGAACACTCGCCAGTGTGAGTAAAAATCTGTGTTTATGATTGTTAGAATTCATATTTATGCATTTAACAATGCAGTGTTGTGAGAACATGGACGTGAATGAACAGCTGACGGTCAGTGCTGCATTTAAGTTTAAGCCTTTCCACTGTACATATTCACGCCAAAGTGAATTCGTTACTCACACGCTATGTGGGAAGTTCAACATCCAAAACAATCGAAGCGTGCGTCCCAAAAGCCGCGTCTCAGACAGCGTCCTAATAATCTTGCTGCGTTCACTCTTAAAGTGACAGCGTCCTAATAATCTTGCTGCGTTCACTCTTAAAGTGACAGCATCCTAATAATCTTGCTGCGTTCACTCTTAAAGTGACAGCGTCCTAATAATCCAGCTGCATTCACTCTTAAAGTGACAGCGTCCTAATAATCTTGCTGCGTTCGCTCTTAAAGTGACAGCGTCCTAATAATCTTGCTGCGTTCACTCTTAAAGTGACAGCGTCCTAATAATCTTGCTGCGTTCACTCTTTAAAGTGACAGCGTCCTAATAATCTTGCTGCGTTCACTCTTAAAGTGACAGCGTCCTAATAATCTTGCTGCGTTCACTCTTAAAGTGACAGCGTCCTAATAATCTTGCTGCGTTCACTCTTAAAGTGACAGCGTCCTAATAATCTTGCTGCGTTCACTCTTAAAGTGACAGCGTCCTAATAATCTTGCTGCGTTCACTCTTTAAAGTGACAGCGTCCTAATAATCTTGCTGCGTTCACTCTTAAAGTGACAGCGTCCTAATAATCTTGCTGCGTTCACTCTTAAAGTGACAGCGTCCTAATAATCTTGCTGCGTTCACTCTTAAAGTGACAGCGTCCTAATAATCTTGCTGCGTTCACTCTTTAAAGTGACAGCGTCCTAATAATCTTGCTGCGTTCACTCTTTAAAGTGACAGCGTCCTAATAATCTTGCTGCGTTCACTCTTAAAGTGACAGCATCCTAATAATCTTGCTGCGTTCACTCTTTAAAGTGACAGCGTCCTAATAATCTTGCTGCGTTCACTCTTAAAGTGACAGCGTCCTAATAATCTTGCTGCGTTCACTCTTAAAGTGACAGCGTCCTAATAATCTTGCTGCGTTCACTCTTAAAGTGACAGCGTCCTAATAATCTTGCTGCGTTCACTCTTTAAAGTGACAGCATCCTAATAATCTTGCTGCGTTCACTCTTTAAAGTGACAGCGTCCTAATAATCTTGCTGCGTTCACTCTTAAAGTGACAGCGTCCTAATAATCCAGCTGCATTCCATCTTAAAGAGACAGCGTCCAAATAATCTTGCTGCGTTCACTCTTAAAGTAACAGCATCCTAATAATCTTGCTGCGTTCACTCTTTAAAGTGACAGCGTCCTAATAATCTTGCTGCGTTCACTCTTTAAAGTGACAGCGTCCTAATAATCTTGCTGCGTTCACTCTTTAAAGAGACAGCGTCCAAATAATCTTGCTGCGTTCACTCTTTAAAGTGACAGCATCCTAATAATCTTGCTGCGTTCACTCTTAAAGTAACAGCGTCCTAATAATCTTGCTGTGTTCACTCTTACAGTGACAGCGTCCTAATAATCTTGCTGCGTTCACTCTTTAAAGTGACAGCGTCCTAATAATCTTGCTGCGTTCACTCTTAAAGTAACAGCGTCCTAATAATCTTGCTGTGTTCACTCTTACAGTGACAGCGTCCTAATAATCCAGCTGCATTCCATCTTAAAGAGACAGCGTCCAAATAATCTTGCTGCGTTCACTCTTAAAGTGATAGCGTCCTAATAATCCAGCTGCATTCCATCTTAAAGTGACAGCATCCTAATAATCTTGCTGCGTTCGCTCTTAAAGTGACAGCGTCCTAATAATCCTGCAGCATTCGCTCTTAAAGTGACAGCGTAGTAATTATCCAGCTGCATTCCATCTTAAAGTGACAGCATCCTAATAATCTTGTTGCGTTCACTCTTAAAGTGACAGCGTCCTAATAATCCAGCTGCATTCCATCTTAAAGTGACAGCGTCCTAATAATCTTGCTGTGTTCACTCTTAAAGCACCCTAATATTCCTGCAGCATTTGCTCTTAAAGTGACAGCGTCCTAATAATCCCGCTGCGTTCGCTCTTAAAGTGACAGCGTCCTAATAATCCAGCTGCATTCCGTTTTAAAGTGACAGCGTCCTAATAATCCAGCTGCATTCCGTCTTAAATTGACAGTGTCCTAATAATCTTGCTGCGTTCACTCTTAAAGTGATAGCATCCTAATGATCCTGCTGCATTCCGTCTTAAAGTGACAGCGTCCTAATAATCTTGCTGCGTTCGCTCTTAAAGTGACAGCGTCCTAATAATCTTGCTGCGTTCACTCTTAAAGTGACAGCGTCCTAATAATCTTGCTGCGTTCACTCTTAAAGTGACAGCGTCCTAATAATCTTGCTGCGTTCACTCTTTAAAGTGACAGCGTCCTAATAATCTTGCTGCGTTCACTCTTAAAGTGACAGCGTCCTAATAATCTTGCTGCGTTCACTCTTAAAGTGACAGCGTCCTAATAATCTTGCTGCGTTCACTCTTAAAGTGACAGCGTCCTAATAATCTTGCTGCGTTCACTCTTTAAAGTGACAGCATCCTAATAATCTTGCTGCGTTCACTCTTTAAAGTGACAGCGTCCTAATAATCTTGCTGCGTTCACTCTTAAAGTGACAGCGTCCTAATAATCTTGCTGCGTTCACTCTTAAAGTGACAGCGTCCTAATAATCCAGCTGCATTCCATCTTAAAGAGACAGCGTCCAAATAATCTTGCTGCGTTCACTCTTAAAGTAACAGCGTCCTAATAATCTTGCTGTGTTCACTCTTACAGTGACAGCGTCCTAATAATCCAGCTGCATTCCATCTTAAAGAGACAGCGTCCAAATAATCTTGCTGCGTTCACTCTTAAAGTGATAGCGTCCTAATAATCCAGCTGCATTCCATCTTAAAGTGACAGCATCCTAATAATCTTGCTGCGTTCGCTCTTAAAGTGACAGCGTCCTAATAATCTTGCAGCATTCGCTCTTAAAGTGACAGCGTAGTAATTATCCAGCTGCATTCCATCTTAAAGTGACAGCATCCTAATAATCTTGTTGCGTTCACTCTTAAAGTGACAGCGTCCTAATAATCCAGCTGCATTCCATCTTAAAGTGACAGCGTCCTAATAATCTTGCTGTGTTCACTCTTAAAGCACCCTAATATTCCTGCAGCATTTGCTCTTAAAGTGACAGCGTCCTAATAATCCCGCTGCGTTCGCTCTTAAAGTGACAGCGTCCTAATAATCCAGCTGCATTCCGTTTTAAAGTGACAGCGTCCTAATAATCCAGCTGCATTCCGTCTTAAATTGACAGTGTCCTAATAATCTTGCTGCGTTCACTCTTAAAGTGATAGCATCCTAATGATCCTGCTGCATTCCGTCTTAAAGTGACAGCGTCCTAATAATCTTGCTGCGTTCGCTCTTAAAGTGACAGCATCCTACCAATCCTGCTGTTGTCTGTGTTATTAATGTTAACCAAACAAAGGAAAAAAAAAACCACTCATTGCTCTTGAACTTTAAAAAGGATATGAAAACAGTGTTATTTATTTGATTAGCCTACTTTATTATATTTCTTTACCTGAAAACTACTATTAGACCTGCCTGAAAAGCACTTTGTTCTTTGTATTTATTTGTGCTATTGCTTGTAATTTGATTATTTGCTTTTTTATTACTGACTGTTTGCTTGTCTTTAAAAATCTAGGCTATTAAAATTATATTAGTTAAGCTATTAGTTTTAGCTGTGGTATCGAAACTGGAATAAAGGATTGTGAGTTTTCACTAGTATCTAAAATATTGGTGTCATAACTGCCTGTTTTTGTTTCATGGCTGGTAAAAAATAGTTTTGGCCAGTAAACTTTCTTTATATTGTTACTTTTCACAGTTCCAGTTCATTCACAGTTTCCAGTCAAGGACCAAAAAGTCCATGAAAGAGCCATAAAGAAGTTGACGGAGGCTGACAGGACGTGGTCACTATGAAGTGTTGTTGTATGGAAAAGTGGAGCATGTACATCTGTACGAGCTGTCATAACAACACAGACTGTACATCACAGCGCACGCGGAGGGAGGAGGGACGATTTTCCACTACGCTTCACTTCCAGACCCTAGATGGATGCAGAGAGGAAAGATAGTGGCCTTCGCACGTTCCTCTGTTGATTTATTTTCATTTTTACTCAAGCTGCACGTCACCACAGGAGTTTACAGACACTCGTAGCTGTCTGGGAGAGACGTCAGTGCTGTCTTCTCTCATGTTCAGAATGATGCAAATATTTCAGGTGTGCTTTGCAAGAGCTGACATTGCAACGTTTTGTTTTCTCAATATATATTGCAAAATGAAAAATACAGGAATTTTCACTAGATGACTTGAATAACATTAGTAAGAATGAATCATTCTAGAATGAGTGGGGTTATATGCATCTGCGTAGAAAATAAAAATTTTAAGATGTGGGTGTTCACACTTGGGTTTACTTTTTACAAGAGCTGCTATCATAAATGCTCATGAAGCATGTTTTTGCGGGTGTAAAATGAGTTCTGAACTCTCAGGCTCTGGATATTGATATAGTGAGTGGAGACATGTGGTGTGTTTACACTGAAGAGAGTGAACGGCTGGTCAGGCTGAAGGTTTCTTGCAACAGCGATGCAGATGCCTGATTGTGACGTCACAGACGCCAGAGGAACCGACTGTTGACTGCATTCCAGTTGTGCGGCGGTTTATTTCCCCTCTCTCTCTCTGGCAGCTGTGAGATCTGGCAGCGTGCCTTCTGGGTGTAACAGATGCTGAAAGAAGAAAAAAACAGGAAAGAGAGGCAGAGCGTTCGATAGAGAGGTGTAAAACAAACGGCTCTGTTTCAAAACCTAGTGAGCTGCCTACTGTCTAATGAGTTTGAAGGCAACATCCGAATGTAAGTTATGAGTGGAACACACCACATAGTCAGAGCATCCTCTGAAGGAAGTGTAATAATCCCGCTGCGTTCGCTAAAGTGACAGCGTCCTAATAATCCCTCTGCGTTCGCTCTTAAAGTGACAGCGTCCTAATAATCCCTCTGCGTTCGCTCTTAAAGTGACAGCATCCTAATAATCCAGCTGCGTTCGCTCTTAAAGAGACAGCGTCCTAATTAGGGATGGGTACCGAAACCCGGTATTAAATTGACCCCGGGGCTAAATTTTGAAAGACCGGTGTATCGATAAGCTCTGACGTTAACGGTTCTGCTATCGGTACTGGAGAAATTATGAAGAGAATACATGTGCATTTATTATTACTATATAGACATTATCTTGCAGATTCTATCTCGCCAGAGTCGCCAGCTGTTTCTATATGCAATAATATTAGGACATTTGTCTATGATGCATTTTTGCTTTCGCAAGAAGAGAGATCGCGCTCACGCAGAGGAGCTACAGTGCGCGCAGCCGCTCACATGAAAGCCCTGTTTAATGGTGACGATTGAGGAGAGAACTGAAAAACTAAACGTCTGCATACACTTTAGACCTGTGCTTTGATATTAAGCTAATTTCATTTTTTATTTTGATGTTGGCTTTCAAGGATCATCAGAAAGAAGATATCTAAGGTAAAACTATTAAAAACTAGCCGCGTTTCGTCTAGCACACCTTCATTCTCTCCACGGCTGCGCGCGTTCCCTAAACTCAAACTTAACGTAAGAATCAGCACAGTCGGTGATTGTTGTAAAATGCAGTCTTTACTGTTGCTAAATTGCAGTAAATGTTTGAAAATTATTATCAACGTTTAAAACGTTGAAAGCACAATAATCCGCGCAAGAGACGTTGTTCCTCAGGCTGAATTGCGGCGCGCGCTTCAAAACGGATCGCAAATAGACAAACAAATTAGGCTACACGTTGGGCTTCAGGTGCACGTCCAAAAGATCAAATACACACAATAGTATGTTAAAATGACCGGACTAGACTGTGTTTAGCTACTTAAATGCAGTTTATATCGGAAGTGTACATGAACAGCTGGGAGAAAATCCGATGTGTGTTAATATCTATTGTCTTAAAGTGACAGCAGTCATCTTCTGACAATTATGCCATCAGTGTTAATCAAACAACAAAATGCAAAGAGAAAATTACTCACAGCACTTCTTCTGAATATAGTTAGCTTTAATGAGAGTTAAATCTATTAATGTATACTGTGAAAACCATGCAGTGTTATTTTACATTTGGTTACTTTACTTAGATTTCTTTTATAGGCTAGGCCTATATTACTTACATGAACACAAGAACAAATGAAAGCACTTTATTTCATTTGTGTCTTTGTTTTATTGTATTTGGCAGTTTGTTTCTTTGTTCATGTTCTTACTGTATCTTATATAAAACACCAAAAATGCCAGACACTATATAATATAAAGCAAAGTTAATTCAGATTATTTTATATATATATATATATATATATATATATATATATATATTTTATATATCAAAAGTACCGATAAGAATACCGTTAAAGTACCGGATCGATAAGCAGTATCGGTAAGAGTAGTAATACCGTTAAATCCTTAACGATACCCATCCCTAGTCCTAATAATCCCGCTGCGTTCGCTCTTAAAGAGACAGCATCCTAATAATCCCTCTGTGTTCACTCTTAAAGTGACAGCGTCCTAATAATCCCGCTGCGTTCGCTCTTAAAGAGACAGCGTCCTAATAATCCCGCTGCGTTCGCTCTTAAAGAGACAGCATCCTAATAATCCCTCTGTGTTCGCTCTTAAAGTGACAGCGTCCTAATAATCCCGCAGCGTTCGCTCTTAAAGTGACAGCGTCCTAATAATCCCGCTGCGTTCGCTCTTAAAGTGACAGCGTCCTAATAATCCCGCAGCGTTCGCTCTTAAAGTGACAGCGTCCTAATAATCCCGCTGCGTTCGCTCTTAAAGTGACAGCGTCCTAATAATCCCGCAGCGTTCGCTCTTAAAGTGACAGCGTCCTAATAATCCAGCTGCATTCGCTCTTAAAGAGACAGCGTCCTAATAATCCCGCTGCGTTCGCTCTTAAAGTGACAGCGTCCTAATAATCCCGCTGCGTTCACTCTTAAAGTGACAGCGTCCTAATAATCCCGCAGCGTTCGCTCTTAAAGTGACAGCGTCCTAATAATCCCACTGCATTCGCTCTTAAAGTGACAGAAAACAAAAGTAGACATTTTGCAGAATATACATATGCATGTTTTTAATTTTTCATAATCCCGCTGCATTCGCTCTTAAAGTGACAGCGTCCTAATAATCCCGCTGCGTTTGCTCTTAAAGTGACAGCGTCCTAATAATCCTGCTGCGTTCACTCTTAAAGTGACAGAAAACAAAAGTAGACATTTTGCAGAATATACATATGCATGTTTTTAATTTTTCATACATTGACAGTTTCATACATTGACATAGTGTTGTTAATCTGGCACCAAAAACTCAATAAGAATCATTTATTTGAACACTTTGTCATTTGTATTTATTTGTTATAAAAGCCACATTAAAAAAAGCTTTTTTGAGATTAAAAAAGCCAAATCAGTCAGACTGAAAGTTAAAATTTTAACAAAAATCTTATGAAAAGTTGAAATTATGACAAAACATTTTAATTATGAGATAAAACAGAATTATGAGATAAAAAGTAAAAATGATGACATCCTAATTCAAAATTATGACATAATTAAGACATAAAAAGTCAAAATTATGAGATAAAAAAATATAATTTTACCATGAAGTCAGAATTATGAGATAAAAAATTTGAAATTGACACTAATTCAAATTTGAGATGAAAAGTCAAAATTACGAGATTTAAAAATCAAAACGTCAGAATTATGAGATAAAAAGTAAAAATGATGAAATCCTAAGTCATAATTACGACATAAGACATAAAAAGTGAGAATTATGAGATAAAAAAAATTGAAATTGCCATACTAATTCAAATTTGAGATGAAAAGTCAAAATTATGACCCAAACAAAATGGTCATATAATGGTCAAACGATGACATCCTAACTCATAATTATGACATAATTAAGTTGTACCTATGACATAAAATGTAAAAATTATGAGATTTATGAGTCACTTCTGAATTTTTATCTCATAATTCCAACTTTATGATGTCAAAGCATGTGGCAGAAATGGCCTTCCATAGTTTATAATATATCATTAGGACCCATGAATGCCTCCTTTGTGAAGCATGTGACTATTTCTGGTGCCTTTTCCTGCCTTAAAGACTGACTGTACATGAACAACTGGAATTACATAGTGTTGTGAAGAAGCCGTTAGAATATGTGCTTTCAGTGAACAAGAATGAGTCTGTGAATGAACCGAACAACTGTCTGTGAACATGACTGAGGAGGAAATCAGACAACAGATCCTCTATGAAGCTGTTTTCCTCAGGAGATCTTGTCTGTACATGTGTCAGACTGTCATCGCTATGATCTGCGTGACTGACTCGACCATCGGGACTGGAGGATGTGAGCTGTGTTGAGGTGTATTGACTGTGTGGATGGTGTAGTGTCCCACAGGAAGGTTTGGATGGCCACTTACTGACTGACTGTAGGTGGTTAAAGCTGATGCATTGTGGGATACAGAACCAATACTGCCCACATGGGGTCCATCTATTTGACATGCAGTAGAAGAGAGAGGACCCCAGAGGATCGTGTGTGTGTATTTATGACTGTAGAGCTGCAGTGATTAGCTTGTATCTCATGATGAATCTCGTATTGATCTGTAGGAAGAGTAACGGCTCCATTATAACACTGATCCTCATCCAGAGCTGCTGAGTGATGAGGAATAAACTCTGACACTCGTTCCTTTCCTCTCTTTCTTCCTCACATTCACGCTGGAGGCCTCAGAGTCTCTGTGAAGAGAAATGGATTTAGTGACAGTTTGATTTAGCTGTAATGAGGAATTATATATGCTTCTGTTATGTTTTTATTTTTATTATAAACATTTTTGTTACATTATACAAACATTGAAATGTAAAAAAAAAATAAATAAATTGGTCAACAGTGACAGTGAAGACATTTATAATGTTACAAAACAATATATATTTCAAATAAATGCTGTTCTTTGGAACTTTCTATTCATGAACAAATTCTGAAAACAAAAACATGAAGCAGCAAAACTGTTTTCATCATTGATAATAATCATAAATGTTTCTTGAGCATCAAATCATCATATCAGAATGATTTCTGAAGGATCATGTGACACTGAAGACTGGAGTAATGATGCTGAAAATTCAGCTTTGATCACAGGAATAAATTACACTTTACTATATATTCACATAGAAAACAGCTGATTTACACTGGAATAATATTTCACAATATTACTGTATTTACTATATTTTTGCACAAATAAACGCACCCTGGGTGAGCAGAAGACACTTCTTTAAAAAATATTACAAAATCTTATAGACCCAAAAAATAATGAATGACATAAAAAGTCAAAATTATGACTTGAAAATTTTTAATTTTGCCATAAAGTCATAATTATGAGATGAAATGTCATAAAATGTCACAATTATGAGATAAAAAGACTTGCATGAAAATTTGAAATTGACACTAATTGACAAAAAATATTACAAAATCTTACAGACTCAAACTTTTGAAAGGTAGTGTATATATAATTTTGTAAATAAATATACATTTTATATGAATATTTTATTTGAAAAAGTTTTATAGTCATATAATTAATGTAAAATATGTTACAAATATTACATATATATTATATAAGTATTAATTTAATATAAATACATATGCTTTATAACAGTATAATTAATATATATATTATTTTACATTAATTATATTGTTATAAAGCATATGTATCTATATTAAATTAATACTTATATAATATATATGTAATATTTGTAACATATTTTACATTAATTATATGACTATAAAACTTTTTCAAATAAAATATTCATATAATTAATATAAAATAATATATATATATATATATATATATATATATATATATATATATATATATATATATATATATATATTATTTTATATTAATTATATTGTTATAAAGCATATATATATATATATATATATATATATATATATATAGTTTTTGTAATCAGGCTCTCAAAAATTATATAAAATATAATAATATAAAATAATATCGGCCAATATATCGGTTATCGCCTTTCAAATATAAAGAATTATTGGTTATCGGTATTGTATGTATATATATATATATATATATATATATATATATATATATATATATATATATATATATACAAAATCAAATTTGCTATAAATACATAACTTTATCTTTACTTAATATAGATGTTCAGACTCTAGCTGTTCATTTGTTCAAAGTTCACTGAGAGTGGGTGTGAGGAGTAAACCAGGACTCTTGCTTTTAATCACAGCACAGCAAAAAAAGAAAAAAAAAGAAAAAAGACATTGTAAATCTAAACGTTCATGAAGATGAAGAATAACAGGGATTGTTTAATTCTCAGGCTGCATGTTGAAATAATGGCCAAATAATGCCGTCAGTGGTGAAGCTAGTTTCCATGCGGTGAGGGACTGGGATCGCCTCATCAAGAATTCTCCATCCACAAACACACAGAGAGAGAGAGATCTGGCTCCGAGCGAGTTGGGCTGTGTATTGAGTGATTTACTACAGCAGTGCATTTCTGTTAAAGTGCGGAGGGATTTGAGCAGCGCTGGAGGAGAGGATGGAATCATGAAGTCTGAAGACAAACATGCAAAGAGTATCAAAGAGGGACAGACATGAAGACTGTGTTACGGCACAGTGACAGTATACACTATATACCCTTGTGAAAAAGAAGTAAACGCTAGCATACTTTGAAAATAAAGAATATATAACTGCATACTCAATGTTTCCACCTCATTGCATATTGTTTGCAATTAAATGAAAATGTATTAAGGTTTACATTCCTATTGAATTCTTGAAAAGTTAAAGTTAAGATTGCTTTTTTGACATCTTTAAATGTAATGTAATGATTACTTCTATTGTCTGTTGAAATGTGGTTAAAGTTATTGCTGAATGTACTGACAAGCATTTAATATATACTTTCATGTCATTTATATTGAAACTTATGTCATGCTTTAAATTGCGACTCATACAAATATATTTAAATACATTTCAAATATAGTAACTTCAAAAGTAATATTGAATAACACTAGGACTATAATTATGTCATAAAACATCTTATTTGTGACATGAACATTTGAAATTGACATACTAATTCATATTTGAGATGAAAAGTCAAAATTATGAGATTTAAGTCAAAATTATGAGATTTAAGTCAAAATTATGACATGAAAAATTATAATTATGACTATGGCAAAATTATGAGATAAAAAGGTAAAAGATATATCTATTTACATAATTATGAGATAAAATTGACCTAATAATATTGAGATGAAAAGTCACAATTATTAGATTTAAAAGTCACAATTATGACAAAAAAACCCATTATATTATGAAATAAGTCAAAATTCATCAAAGTTAATTCATCACAAAAGCTGAAAGTCATAATTATAACATCATAATGTTGCCATAAAGTCATATTTATTAAATAAAAAGTCAAAATTATGACATGAAAAATTATAATTTTGCCATTTAAATATATTTGTAATTAAATGATGGAGTTGCATTTTAGAACATTTCAAATATATTAACTTCAAAAGTAATAATGAATAACACTAGAATTAAAAATTATAACCAATTTATCAAATGCTTTAGTAGGTTCATCCACGACAAAATAAGTCTTCTTCTTTAAAGCATGATAAAAGATTATTAAAACATTTCAAATGTATTTTAAGGTACAATGTTTAATTTGACTTTATCACAAAGTGCACTTTTTAAAAGTGTACTTCAGTGTGTTTAGAAACAAATCATCCAAATAAGTGCACTACTTTTTCACAAGGGTAATGCCAACTACTTTGCATACTTCGGCATTATGTAACAATAAACAGTAGTATTGTTGTCACATGACCTCATGATATTGCATATGAGTACGTCATCACCTTGGAAATAAAAATTTTATTTTGTTATTGTATATCAATTTTGTGTGTAAAAAATGTTCAGAATCACAGACGATATTTGGATAATTTATCACACTTGGAAATAAAGAAGAGTGCACTGCATTGTGGGATACTCGTCTACAACTAGGTCCACTACTGACTCGAGGGAAGGGAAATTGCTTAGACTGTAGAGTAATTAAAGTTTTTAAATGACAGAATGAAATAACCTCAATAGTTGAGCTTTCAGCAAACGTCCTTGATGTAAGCGAGAGAAAACACACGACAGCTCTCGACAGTGAGAACCATGTAAGGGCTGCAGTTCACTTGAGTGTGTGTTTAAGGAACAGCGATTCAGCATAAACACATCTGAAAGAAAAAGCAGAAGTACTGTATCTGTGTCCTTGGTATGCATGTGAGTCCTTTTGAATATGAATCTGCCACCGTTTATGACAACATGGGCCAGGGCAAATAAATCTGGTGAACCTCTCGTGTTAGTGTGAGGCACAGTGTTGGAGAGTAACAGTAGTGACACATGACGCTAGTTCAGCTGCTTTCAAGCTTTTCCAGCATATGCTAGTGAGACCAAAATGCTGCATCGCTGTTTTTTTATGTCACATGATAATGTGCATGAACTGAAACAATAATCAAATACACTATCCTAAACTATCTCCTTTACTACGGATGGTTGAGTCATTAGTGATCATGATTCACTGATCATGATTCACAGAATCTTCATCCCTTTGAGCCATTTTACATCTTTTTGTAGTGAATAATTTTGGCAAATCTTTCCAAAGATTATTGCTACTGCAGTTGGATATTATTGCTGCTGTTATTTCTGCTGCTGCTGTTATTATTGCTGCTGCTGTTATTATTGCTGCTGCTGTTCTTGCTGCTGCTGTTATTTCTGCTGCTGCTGCTGCTGCTGCTATTGTTGCTGCTGCTGTTAGATATTATTGCTGCTGTTATTTCTGCTGCTGCTGCTGTTATTATTGCTGCTGCTGCTGCTGTTATTATTGCTGCTGCTGTTGGTTATTATTATTGCTGCTGCAGTTGGTTATTATTGCTGCTGCAGTTGGTTATTATTGCTGCTGCTGTTGGTTATTATTATTGCTGCTGCTGTTATTATTGCTGCTGCAGTTGGTTATTATTGCTGCTGCAGTTGGTTATTATTATTGCTGCTGCTGTTATTATTGCTGCTGCTGCTGTTGGTTATTATTATTGCTGCTGCTGTTATTATTGCTGCTGCTGCTGTTATTATTGCTGCTGCTGTTGGTTATTATTATTGCTGCTGCTGTTATTATTGCTGCTGCTGCTGTTGGTTATTATTATTGCTGCTGCTGTTATTATTGCTGCTGCTGCTGTTAGATATTATTGCTGCTGTTATTTCTGCTGCTGTTATTATTGCTGCTGCTGTTATTATTGCTGCTGCTGTTATTATTGCTGCTGCTGTTGGTTATTATTGCTGCTGCGGCTGCTGCTGTTATTATTGCTGCTGCTGCTGTTGTTATTGCTGCTGCTGTTGGTTATTATTATTGCTGCTGCTGTTATTATTGCTGCTGCTGTTATTATTGCTGCTGCTGTTGGTTATTATTATTATTGCTGCTGCTGCTGCTGTTATTGCTGCTGCTGTTGGTTATTATTGCTGCTGCTGCTGCTGTTATTGCGGCTGCTGCTGTTATTATTGCTGCTGCTGCTGCTGTTATTGCTGCTGCTGTTGGTTATTATTGCTGCTGTTATTGCTTCGGCTGTTATTATTGCTGCTGTTGGTTATTATTATTATTGCTGCTGCTGCTGCTGTTATTGCTGCTGCTGTTATTGCTGCTGCTGTTGGTTATTATTACTGCTGTTATTGCTTCGGCTGTTATTATTGCTGCTGTTGGTTATTATTATTATTGCTGCTGCTGCTGATGGTGTTATTATTGCTGCTGTTATTGCTTCAGCTGTTATTATTGCTGCTGTTATTGCTGCTGCTGTTGGTTATTATTGCTGCTGTTATTGCTTCGGCTGTTATTATTGCTGCTGTTGGTTATTATTATTATTGCTGCTGCTGCTGCTGTTATTGCTGCTGCTGTTGGTTATTATTGCTGCTGTTATTGCTTCGGCTGTTATTATTGCTGCTGTTGGTTATTATTATTATTGCTGCTGCTGCTGCTGTTATTGCTGCTGCTGTTATTGCTGCTGCTGTTGGTTATTATTGCTGCTGTTATTGCTTCGGCTGTTATTATTGCTGCTGTTGGTTATTATTATTATTGCTGCTGCTGCTGCTGTTATTATTGCTGCTGTTGTTGCTGCTGTTGTTGGTTATTATTGCTGCTGCTGTTGGTTATTATTGCTGCTGTTATTGCTTCGGCTGTTATTATTGCTGCTGTTGGTTATTATTATTATTGCTGCTGCTGCTGCTGTTATTGCTGCTGCTGTTGGTTATTATTATTATTGCTGCTGCTGCTGATGGTGTTATTATTGCTGCTGTTATTGCTTCAGCTGTTATTATTGCTGCTGTTGGTTATTATTATTATTGCTGCTGCTGCTGCTGTTATTGCTGCTGCTGTTATTGCTGCTGCTGTTGGTTATTATTACTGCTGTTATTGCTTCGGCTGTTATTATTGCTGCTGTTGGTTATTATTATTATTGCTGCTGCTGCTGCTGCTGCTGTTATTATTGCTGCTGCTGCTGCTGCTGCTGTTATTATTGCTGCTGCTGCTGCTGCTGCTGCTGCTGCTGCTGTTATTATTGCTGCTGTTGGTTATTATTATTATTGCTGCTGCTGCTGCTGCTGTTGGTTATTATTGCTGCTGCTGTTGGTTATTATTATTATTGCTGCTGCTGCTGCTGTTATTATTGCTGCTGTTATTGCTGCTGCTGCTGCTGTTGGTTATTATTGCTGCTGCTGTTGGTTATTATTGCTGCTGCCGCTGCTGTTATTGCTGCTGCTATTGGTTATTAATTCTGCTGCTGCTGTTTATTATTGCTGGTTATTGCTGCTGCTGCTGATGTTTTTGCTGCTGCTGCTGAGTAAGTACGGAACTTGCTACTGCCAATACATACACAACACGCTGCTGTGAGGAAGTAAGACATGCTGCTGCTGTAACTGCATACAGCAAATGATGACAGCAAGTATTTGAAGGGTGAGCAGCGAGCTCATTCGTTACTGATACTGATTTTTTTGACATGGGTATGACATAGGTATTACAAGGAGAGGGTGACTTATGAGGATATTACCCCATGTCCCCATTTTTCAAAAGGCTCATAAATCATACGGAATGAGTTTTTGTGAGAAAGTAAAAATGTGCAGTTTACTGTGATGGTTAGGTTTAGGGGTAGGGGTAGTGTAGGGCTATAGAAAATATGGTTTGTACAGTATAAAAACCATTACGCCTATGGAATGTCCCCACAATTCACAAAAACAAACCTGTGTGTACGTGTATGTGTGTGTGTGTGTGTGTGTGTGGCATTCTCACCAGTTCCTGTATTGGCTGTGGTTTACAGACCATGCTGAGTTTATCTCCAGAGTCGCTGATACCGACAGGCCACATAAACACAATCGTCCACATTCACAGTCTCATCCAGCGCAGATGCAACACAGTCCTGCATTCCTGTGCTCTCCTCCATCATCCTCTCTGCTGTCTGCTGAAAGCATTATCAGGGCCACAGACACACTGACTGATAGGATGGAGAAAGGTAAAATGTTTCAAACTCATCTCATTACTATCATAAGGAAAAGACACAGAAGTCATACTTAAAAATGCATGCATGTCACGGCATTAGATATTATTTAGTTTACATTATTAATTTGTCAGCACTTTAGTTTACTACAGTCAAATTAAAATTAAAGCACTAATTGAAGAACTTTGCAACAATAAGATCATGTTTTTTCCTGTTTATTTGAAGCTGCACTGAAACAATCTGTACTGCATAAAGCGCTATAGAAATAAAGGAGACTTGATTATTGAATGATAAAACAATAGTTATGCTGTTTAAAATGAAGACACTTTAAATAGTTTTTGGGGTTGCTGTATCAGCATCAAACAGAAAGAAGAAGTGAAAGCGACCATGTGAATGCCAGTTTTTTTGGCAAAGCCTCAAAGACCCAGTTCACTTTGTGCCTGAAGCCTCGGGGCTGACGCAGGCCGCTCTCAAACTTCATCTTTTGGTGCGTTGCACAATGACACGCTCATGTTTAAAAATGACTGAACATTATTTATTGACATGAATTCCTTGCTGAGGGTAACTGGGCCGTGCTGTCGTGGGGTATGAGCCAAGTGTCGTATCACCGTGGGAAAGCTTCGCTCTGAAGCACCTGCACCACTATCACAACTGAAACCTCACAAACAGGCAGAAACCAGTCCGTCTGAATGTGTATTCACAATGCAGATACAAAAAACATACAGTGAAGTGAAGCGGGCATTCCCTAGTTTAGATGTGATTGCAATGGGTTATTTCACGTGGAGTTAGCTTTCAGCATCATCTGACATGCTGAAGGCTATATTACCAGAGGCATATCATAGACAGAAAAAACAGGAACAATAATTTTAAACAGGACCTTTTATGCTTTTTATACATTTTCAACTTTCTTTAGTGTGTAATGTTGCTGTTTGAGCATGAAAAAGGCGAGAGTTCTTCTCTACATCAGTGTCAGTGTTTCTGAACTCCATCTTGAGTTTTCTTCACAATATTCCTCATTTAAATAATTAATATGCAGAATAAAGGGGCAGGGCCTGGTTGAGTTAGTTAGTAGTGTGTCGAAACTGGCGGTTATGGTAAGGGGCGGGACATTTCCCAAACACAACACACTGCTCCAGCCGACCAATCAGAGCACAGAAGGAGGGGCTTCACAGAGACAGGAACTAAACAGAGCGTTACTGACAGACTGGGAAGAGAGGAGCTGCAACAATGGAGAATATGAGGAGAATAATCAACATTCAAGCAGGAAAACCTGCTCTAGCAGAGCCCAAAAACACAATCAAGACTTTGAAAAATGGTATAATAGGTCCTTTTCAAAAAAGAGAGTTTGCACAGGACGCATTCTTGCATTCAAAATGAGCACAATGAAATGTAACAGAATGCAGAGGTCTCAAATCGGGTTTCTAAAGTTACGTATGATAATAATGTGGCATGTATAGTATGAAATGTTCTAACACAATTTAAAGATCTAACAAGAACATAAAGCAGTAATTAAAGAATAGTACAGATGGTAATCAAGAATGTGTGAATAACCATCTATAAGTGTTAAAAAGTGCACAGTGTCACACTGAATGTTGACTATACACTATATTGTTCAAAAGTCTCTTCTGGTCACCACAACAGCATTTATTAGACCAAAAATACAGTAAAAACTGTGAAATATTATTCCAGTGTAAATCAGCTGTTTTCTATGTAAATATATAGTAAAGTGTAATTTATATCCAGTGATCAAAGCTGAATTTTCAGCATCATTACTCCAGTCTTCAGTGTCACACGATCCTTCAGAAATCATTCTGATATGATGATTTGCTGCTCAAGAAACATTTATGATTATTATCAATGTTGAAAACTGCTTCAGATTTTTGTGTAAACTGATACAAAAGAACAGCATTTATTTGCAATATTATAAATGTCTTCACTGACATTTTTGATCAGTTTAATGCATCTTTGCTGAATAAAAGTATTCATTGCTTTTGATCAAAAAAGAAAATATTACTAACCCCAAATTTTTGAACACTAGTGCATTTATTTTTAAAAATCAATGTGCAATCAATGCACTGCTCCGAGTGGGATTGGAACCGGCATGGGCGGTGGATACTATAGAGACACTAGAGCGCCTCCTGAGGTCAGGAGAGTGAGGTTTACCTGCACAGCTCTTACTAGCTGACCTCCATTACACTAATACAGAAAGAAGAACTACCCAGACAGACAGAAAGACAATGTGATACTGCAAGGAAAGGAAGGGGAAGTTAAACTGTCAGAGGAGTCCATCTGGTTCAGACAGACATTTAGAACCAGTTCAGTCTTTCTCTAAATCAGAGATTAAACTGTGGAATTGACATTTTACTTTCATAAAACAAACCCTGATATACTTCACTAACCTCTCCTATCACTCTCAAAGTCCATTCACACGTCAGGCTGCAAATGAAAAATGAGAAATAAGATTTTCACTGAACAACGACTTAATTTTGCTTCGTTCCTCGTACAAAGCTGTCATATGATGTCAGAAGACTATATATTTTCTTTAAAAAAGACAGTATATTAAAAAAAAGACTATGTATTTGTTTCACTATGTGTGTGTGTGTGTGTGTGTGGATTAGTGGTATTGAGTAGGATGTTTTCTTTTCTTTGTAAGTGTCTCCATTATTTGGTTGAGCTCCAGCTGATGATGTCACCGGCTGTGATCTTTGAAGTTGGTCAGCAAATTCAGCACAACCAGCCAATGACAGCACAGGTATGCAAGCGGTCCTGGTGATGTCATAAGGCAGATAATGCAAACAGTGGAGGAATCGAGCGCTCTGATTGGTCATGAGACTAACTGTGCCTCCGCAAGAGAAAACAACCACCCAAGTGCCCTAATCCTGCTGTTCCCCAAATCTGTGTGTGTGTGTGTGTGTGTGTGTGTGTGTGTGTGTGTGTGTGTGTGTGTGTGTGTGTGTGTTTCCTAGTACAATGTATACTGCATGGTGATTTTTGCTTGATGTCACTGTGTGATATATATACACCCTTAAATATAGATATGACCATGAAGTGTTTTAAAGTCAACATGAGGCCTGACAGTATTTACTTTCTTAACGTTCCAGGTCGTTCCAGCAAAATGCATTTATTTGATCAAAAATACAGTAAAAAAAAGCAATATTGTGAAATATTATTACAATGTAAATCAGCCGTTTTCTATGTGAATATATAGTAAAGTGTAATTTATTCCTGTGATCAAAGCTGAATTTTCAGCATCATTACTCCAGTCTTCAGAAAGTTCAAAAGAACAGGATTTATTTGAAATCTTTTGTAACATTATAAATGTCTTTACTGTCACTTTTGATCCATTTAATTCCCAGCAGGGATGCACGATATATCGGCCACCATATCGGTATCGGCTGATATTTTTAATGCGGTTATCGGCTCGATATGAAAATTTGGCCGATATATTAAAGCTAATAATTCCTTCAGATGTGCACTGTTCACCATGATGGTTTTGAATTGCTTGAAATATGATTGAAAATCACTTCAAAAAGGAAAATACAGTATGCAGTGCAAGTCTGTACAAAATATTATAATGAGAACATTATAATCGTGTGTTTGTCACATGGCTTATAATGTTGAGACTTTTGTTTTTGTAATCAGGCTCTCAAAAATTATATATAAAAAACTTTGATTCAGATCTATTGGTCAATATATCGGTTATCGGCTTTCAAATATAAAGAATTATTGATATCGGCCAAAATGTCCCTAATTCCCAGTATATAAAATCAAGTCCTTTCACACGCCATTTTGTATCAAACATCTTTTTTCACTCTAAAACAGTCAAATAGACTGCAGCTTCCATGAATCAGGTTGCGTTTTACATCATATGTGATGAAATAGACATGAAAGGTGACACATAGGCCAGTTTTAAATGCTAAGCCTTTTCTAGGAGATTGCATAAGTGTGTGTGCGGTGTTCTGTGGAATTTTTGTACGATTTGCCGGTTTAAATTTGGAAACCTTTTAGTTGCTAATTTCAGACTTTCCTGAGTCAGTCATGGCAAAAGAGCTGAAAC
The DNA here is from genome assembly GCF_018812025.1 of Megalobrama amblycephala. Taxonomy (NCBI): domain Eukaryota; kingdom Metazoa; phylum Chordata; class Actinopteri; order Cypriniformes; family Xenocyprididae; genus Megalobrama; species Megalobrama amblycephala. Next base: position 647,694 of record NC_063053.1, on the reverse strand, counting down.
TTCTGGGCACCACATGAGCATGTTATTTTAGAGCATCTCTATGTGTCACTTCCTCATTGCCCTGTGTCTCACACACACACATAGATCACCCACAGCAAGCGCAGGCTGGCAACCATCATGCACAACTCAAGAAACTTCCCCATTGGTATTTCAGCTGCTGCCATTTTAGTTTGCACACTACGACTGAGTCACATCATGCAAACACTCACCCAGATAGAGAAAGAGAAAGAGAGGGAGGATGAATGGCAGAACAATTGAGTGATGCAAATCATTGAAGTGAACACACACACACACACACACACACACACACAGTCACTCAGAGAGAGAGTGGGACGAGTTTGCCGGCAGAGGAAATCCCCTTCACCCTCTCACATGTGTGGCACTGAGCGATGTGTTGTGAAGCTGCAGGTACATCAGACTACAGCAGCGCGGCGCAGCGAAACACAAGCAGCACTGCAGGCCGAGACGATATTTGCATGTAGAAAATACATCTGCAACACAATCTTTAGCAATATAGGTTATTATTATAAGCGATGCAAAATACTGTGAACATGCTTGATGACAGTTCTGTAAAGAGTGTCACACGATCCTTCAGAAATCATTCTAGTCGCTTTTTTATTGCCAATGCTGATAACAAACTTTAAGAAACAAGACCTTTCCTGACTTTTTAGGTTGTCTGAAAGCCTGTTTTTATGTGAAGCACACGGTTTTGCTGGGAAAATCAAAGGAATGTGATGTTTGAAGCCTCTCTTCTATTCAGTGACTCTTTAAAAACCAATGAATGCTTATACAATGTTCAGGATAAAATGCGTCATGCAGAGAAAAGGAATTAATTCAAACTGCAGTCTAACATATTCAGATCTATATAGACTATAGTCTCAAATATACGTTATAATCAAACGATCATAACAGTGTCATTTTAATGTCGACATGAAAGAGCTGGTTCAGTGTGTAATGTTGCTGTTTGATCATAAACAACATCTGCGAAGTTACAACGCTCAAAGTTTAATGCAAAGAGAGATATTTTCTTTTACAAAAATCACTGGTAGGGACTACAACAAGCTTCTTCCTGGGTGACATCACTAACCCTGAAATTTACATAAACCCCGCCCCCGAGAACATGCAACAAAGGGGGCGGGGCCATGTTGGGCTGCTTTAGAGAAGAGGAAGAGTTGTTTTTGTAAATGCCGTCATTTTACGCCGGACTGCTTCACAAACGAGGGTCAATTCAACACAAAAGATGAACATGACGGCACATGCTAGTGGATGAGTTGAATCAACTCCACAGCAACTACATCAATTTATCCACTAACCATTCAGAAACGTCTAAAAGTTGTAACTTCTTCCTGAGTCTCTCCATCAGTGTCGACTCCGGTTTGAACAATGTAAGGCTGAACACTTTAATCATTTTGGCTGCGTGAGATTGTCCTGTTTTGTTGTTGTTGAGCTGTTAAAGCTCCGCCCTCTTCTGGAAAGGGGGCGGGAGCAGCAGCTCATTTGCATTTAAAGGGACACACACAAAAACGGCGTGTTTTTGCTCACACCCAAATAGGGGCAAATTTGTCAAGCTATAATAAATGATCTGTGGGGGATTTTGAGCTGAAACTTCACAGACACATTCTGGAGACACCAGAGACTTATATTACATCATGTGAAAAGGGGAATAATAGGTCACCTTTAATATTTCTTTGGAAACCATGATACATTTTTACAGGATACTGTGATGAAAAGAAATTTCAAAATAACAGCAGTGATATAAAAATCTTTTGTAATATTATACATTACTGTCATTTTTGATCAATGTAATGCATCCTTCCTGAATAAAAGTAATAAATAATAATAATAATAATAATAAATCTTACTGACCCAATCTTTTGAATGTACTGGTGCAGGTTATCTTAGTTATCTTCATATTCACACCGGCTCTGTTGAACTGTAGTCTCTCTGTTCAGGGTGTCGAGATAAGAACGGATCAATGATTAGCTATCAAACCATGACTGAAATACAGACTGTGTGTTTAACGACAGGTTCAAATATTCATGCAGAGAGAGCTTCAACATCTCATGAACCGACCATTTCCTTCACACTGAACACCGTAGGGATAAATTGGAACAGTCAATCAATAATTCATTTTTAATGTTTTCATTCATTTTTAAATTGAATTAAACTTAATGAAATAAGCAGCTTGTAAACATACTTTATCACATTACAGAAAAGGCTCTTCGTAAACTGTTTGAACAAGTTTGGAAGCCCATAATAAGTGAGGATTTAGGATCTGGATCACTGGAAGAGTTTGAATTTAATTTTTTGATCACTATAAAAAATAATATTGCATATTCACGAAAGACATCAAAGATGGTTGTTTCCTGTGTTTCACATTTTCCTGCATTTTCCACACTTATTTTTTAAAGAAAGTCTGCAAAATTAATTTAAATATGGTAATATGTGTTAACTACACACTTACCGGCAGCTGAAAACATAATTAAAAGGCTAAAATATTCAATTAAACAACATACAGAGAGGTGAGGATGTTTAGGAGTTCAAATTCTGTGGAAATCTGTACGTTTGGAATTGTGTAACTGCTCGTTAACTCTTTCCAACAATCCATGTTTTCAATGTTATACGGTAGGGGGCGCTATTAGGCATCTTCTGAAAGAGTACAGAATCTCCGGATCAAAACACAAGCGAAGAACAAGCAGAAACAAGTGATCGAAGCATTGCTTTTGCACGATTATTAAACATTAAACTGCAAATAAATCAAAACATGAGTAGTTTGGGTTTAGGTTTAGTTCTTTCTTTTGATATTTTGTATGTTCAGATGTTCATACAACAAAATATTGTAGGGAAAGATATTACAAAATGCTGGTGCTGGCTGTAAATGCTGAGTTAATGTCATCAAACTTAGTGCAACACATCTCAAGTTTAGATGTTTCATAATCTTCAATATTCCCAAAAAACAAATGACTTTACTAACTTTACTTAGTCAAGTTTATTTCGCCTTAGTTAAGGCTTATTTCACCACATTTTGCACTTTCTCCCATTTATAAATCCATTCTGTTAAACTTCTTTAGCGCTTCATGCAAGAAAGAAAGTCTTACGCATTTGGAAAGACATAAAGGATGCATAAATATGAGGTTGAACTATTCCTTTAAGGCAAATCCTGCAGGAATTTGTTATGGAAATATCTGTGGTCGTCTAACATACTAAAACTGAATTCACACCACAGAGAGAAGCTGTAAATGAAGTTAAATTGATTCTCGTCTCTCTCTCTAAACATTCCCGAGATGATTATTAACATTTTCTCAGTATACCGAGATTCATTTCGAGTATATTAACTGTGACGCTCAACAGTCTCATAATGATCTCCCTGTATAATTGGCCACAGCAGTGAGTGTCTGAACCCCTGTAAATCTTTACGGACACACTGGTGGAGTTTCTCTGGTCCGCGCGGACCGCAGCCCACCGCATTATGATGAAGCAGCATTCCAGCGGCTCTCACCCCGGCAACCAGAATCTGCAGCGAGCTGTTAGCTGTTTTTACAAGAGCTCGTAAAGACCCCCACTTCCTGTTTTGAAGCCCTGTGCCGGATCAGAGCGCAACGGCACCCCTCTGATGAATGTTCGATCTGATGCTCTGAAAACATCAAAGTCAAGATTACCGTTTAAACGTGGAAAAGATGATGACAGAAAGAGTGATTTATGGACCGTCCCTGGAACGAAGCCTTTAGTTATTGACTATAAAAATGACCAATAATATGAATATCTTGAACGACTGTGTGATATTAAATGCAAAATAAAGTAAAATGATGTAGTAAAAAATACTACTATTGTTTGTTTTGTTATGTGGGCGCATATAAATATAAATAAATACATATTATTCCTTGTGTTTATTTAGTAAAATCACATGCTTGGATTTTTACTTGCGTATATATTGCGAATCAACTAGTTTTCTGTTTTCATTAACATACACAAACACACAAACCACAAGCATCTGTTTCAAAACACTAGGTTATGGAGACAGAACTGACATATACATACAAGATTATTGTGATCTTTATCTTCTCCAGATGTGTACTAACAGTGCTGAAAATGTGTTTATTTTCCATTGGAGCTCTGTGAAGCTATAATTCCTTGTCTTTGCCTACATGGATGACTGCAAAGAGAACGTTACCAGATCCCAAAGTCAACACGGGCCCAAATACCACAGAAGATTTCATTTTCTCCCCGTCCACCGCTGGCTTCTTCACTCATGTTTGTATGAACTGCAGTATGAGTGTGTAGCTGCACCACTTTCAGCCTTTTTCATATTCATTTATTTGCAATTTTGATTCAAATATTCCATGCAAGAAGTATTTAGTAAATGAACTCAAGAAAAATAATATATTTTAAAATTTAATAACCATATACTCTAATGTTTACATTCAATTATTTTTACTAAAACATTAACAATGTAACATTTTTTTAATTAATAGTTTAGAATCAGTTAACTGAAATGGTTTGATCTGATTGAACTAACTATAACGATAAAGACGCAGTTGTGCTCAAAAGTTTACACCCCCCTGCAGAATCTGCAAAATGTTAATTATTTTAACAAAATAAGAGAAAATGCATGTTATTTTTTATTTAGCACTGTCCTCAAGAAGATATTTTACATAAAAGATGTTTGCATTTGGTCCACAAAAAAGGTCATTTTCATAAATTCAGCTATTTTTTTTTGTCTTGTGAACATTTTTTATGTAAAATATTTTATTCAGGACAGAAAAAGTGAGACAAGCATTTTGTATGATCCCTCTCATTTTGTTAAAATAATTAACATTTTGCAGATTCTGCAAGCGGTATGTAAACTTGACAGTTCTAAAAAATAGTTCTAAAAATCTGTAAAAATAGAGCACAATGTACTGTAATAATTTAACATAATTTTCTGTATTTATCCTGCTTTAATGAGCTCCAGCAGACGACAAAAATGCAGAATAAGCAGAATGATATCGTCTGCTGGTGTGGACGCTAATATAGTTATCATTATAGTTATAATTCTTGGTGTGAACAAGCCTTAACTCTAACAACTCTAACATTTGTGTTAGTTTAAGACTATAATACAACACTTATATACTTACAAGACCCTCCTAGTCTGATGACACGATCTTTAAAAAAGTAGGGATGCGCAATATATCGGCCACTATATCGGTATCGGCCGTTATGTTCATTTTTAAAGTGTTTTCGGCACGATAAGAAAATGTGGCCGATATATTAAAGCTGATAAATAATGTATTATTTTCTTCAGCTGAGACACCTCAGATGTGCACTGTTCACCATGATGGTTTTGAATTGCTTGAAATATGATTGAAAATCACTTAAAAAAGGAAAATACAGTAAATGCAACATGTGCAGGTTATATAAAATTATATAAAAATGATGATTTAGATTTATCAGCCAATATATCGGTTATCGGCTTAAATATAAAGAATTATCGGTTATCGTATCGGCCAATATTTTCATATCGGTGCATCCCTACAAAAAGCATGTTAAAGTCATCACAGATATACAGCACTAGTTTGTAGAGATGTGTGTGTGTGTTTGTATGAGCATCAGACACTCCACTAATCCTGTATAAATTCCCACAATCCCTTTCAGCTGTGTCCTGCCAAGAGCCTGTTCTTCCAGCAGAGCTCTGACCTTGCATTCCCACACCCAACTACACAACTAAATCTCCCTCTTTCCTCTCATTCCCCCATTTTCGTGCCCTCTTTCATTCCCACACCCCCTTTTAAAGAGCTCTTTCTCTCTCTGAACCTCCTACTGCACTGCACGTTTTCTTTCACTTACTTTCTTTTTACTTTCCCACCATTCACAGTCATTTCCAACCTCTGCTCTCTCCATACCTCTCTTGTATTGTTCATATTGCTCTTTCACCCAGCTGAAAAGACCAGCTTAGACCAGAATGAATTCCCATGCTGGTCCGGACTGGTTCATGCTGGCTAGTCTGACTAGCAGAATATACTCTGGAATATATTCTGGCCATGAACCACCCACTAAGACAGGAAGAGACTTTTTTTACTGACATAGAAAGTGACCAACCACAGTTCATTTCATTTTTTATCCATCATCATCCGTCCTATATACAAAAATAAACATTTGTGTGCAGGATTATTGTCCTTGAACATGCACATAAACGTTACTGTTGTATATTATTCCTTGTAACTGATTTTTAGATGTCTTTTTCTTTTCTTTTTCTTTTTTTTGGGATGATGAATCTCTTTTAAAGGAAAAAAAATTGCCCACTAATAAAAATTCTAACTGAACTAACAATGAAAAATAATTCTACAGCATTTATTAATCTTAGCTAATGTTAATGTCAGCATTTACTCATACATATTTTTAAGATCAAAAGTTGTATCTGGTAGCTATAGAAGCTTGTTTCCACCATGAAAAAAGGTAATTGCAACTTTTTATCTCACAATTCTGAATTTTTTTTCTTGCAATTGCGAGATATAAAGTCAGAATTGCGAGATATAAAGTCATAATTGCGTGATATAAAGTCAGAATTGCATGATATAAAGTCAAAATTGCGAGATATAAAGTCAGAATTGCGTGATATAAAGTCAGAATTGCGAGATATAAAGTCAATCAAAATTGCGAGATATAAAATCAGAATTGCGTGATATAAAGTCAGAATTGCGAGATATAAAGTCAGAATTGCGAGATATAAAGTCAGAATTGCGAGATATAAAGTCAGAATTGCGTGATATAAAGTCAGAATTGCGAGATATAAAGTCAAAATTGCGAGATATAAAGTCAAAATTGCGAGATATAAAGTCAGAATTGCGAGATATAAAGTCAGAATTGCGAGATATAAAGTCAAAATTGCGAGATATAAAGTCAGAATTGCGAGATATAAAGTCAGAATTGCGAGATATAAAGTCAAAATTGCGAGATATAAAGTCAGAATTGCGAGATATAAAGTCAAAATTGCGAGATATAAAGTCAGAATTGCGAGATATAAAGTCAAAATTGCGAGATATAAAGTCAGAATTAGGAAGATATAAAGTCAAAATTGCGAGATATAAAGTCAAAATTGTGAGTTATAAAGTCAGAATTGCGAGATAAAGTCAGTATTGCGAGTTATAAATTCAGAATTACTTGATATAAAGTCAGAATTGCGAGATATAAAGTCAGAATTGCGAGTTATAGTCAGAATTGCGTTATAAAGTCAGAATTGCGAGATATAAAGTCAGAATTACTTGATATAAAGTCAGAATTACTTGATATAAAGTCAGAATTGCGAGATATAAAGTCAAAATTGTGAGATATAAAATCAGAATTGCATGATATAAAGTCAGAATTGCGAGTTATAAAGTCAGAATTGCGAGATAAAGTCAGAATTGCGAGTTATAAATTCAGAATTACTTGATATAAAGTCAGAATTGCGAGATATAAAGTCAGAATTGCGAGTTATAGTCAGAATTGCGTTATAAAGTCAGAATTGCGAGATATAAAGTCAGAATTACTTGATATAAAGTCAGAATTACTTGATATAAAGTCAGAATTGCGAGATATAAAGTCAGAATTACTTGATATAAAGTCAGAATTGCGAGATATAAAGTCAGAATTACTTGATATAAAGTCAGAATTGCGAGATACAAAGTCAGAATTGCGAGATATAAAGTCAGAATTGCGAGATATAAAGTCAGAATTGCGTGATATAAAGTCAAAATTGCGAGATATAGTCAGAATTGCGTTATAAAGTCAGAATTGCGAGTTATAAAGTCAGAATTGCGAGATAAAGTCAGAATTGCGAGTTATAAATTCAGAATTACTTGATATAAAGTCAGAATTGCGAGATATAAAGTCAGAATTGCGAGTTATAGTCAGAATTGCGTTATAAAGTCAGAATTGCGAGATATAAAGTCAGAATTACTTGATATAAAGTCAGAATTACTTGATATAAAGTCAGAATTGCGAGATATAAAGTCAGAATTACTTGATATAAAGTCAGAATTGCGAGATATAAAGTCAGAATTACTTGATATAAAGTCAGAGTTGTGTGATATAAAGTCAGAATTGCGAGATATAAAGTCAGAATTGCGAGATATAAAGTCAGAATTGCGAGATATAAAGTCAGAATTGCGAGATATAAAGTCAGAATTGCGTGATATAAAGTCAAAATTGCGAGATATAAAGTCAGAATTGCGAGATATAAAGTCAGAATTGCGAGATATAAAGTCAGAATTGCTTGATATAAAGTCAAAATTGCGAGATATAAAGTCAAAATTGTGAGATATAAAATCAGAATTGCGTGATATAAAGTCAGAATTGCGAGTTATAAAGTCAGAATTGCGAGTTATAAATTCAGAATTACTTGATATAAAGTCAGAATTGCGAGATATAAAGTCAGAATTGCGAGTTATAAATTCAGAATTACTTGATATAAAGTCAGAATTGCGAGATATAAAGTCAGAATTGCGAGTTATAGTCAGAATTGCGTTATAAAGTCAGAATTGCGAGATATAAAGTCAGAATTACTTGATATAAAGTCAGAATTACTTGATATAAAGTCAGAATTGCGAGATATAAAGTCAGAATTACTTGATATAAAGTCAGAATTGCGAGATATAAAGTCAAAATTGTGAGATATAAAATCAGAATTGCGAGATATAAAGTCAGAATTGCGAGATATAAAGTCAGAATTACTTGATATAAAGTCAGAATTACTTGATATAAAGTCAGAATTGCGAGATATAAAGTCAGAATTACTTGATATAAAGTCAGAATTGCGAGATATAAAGTCAAAATTGTGAGATATAAAATCAGAATTGCGTGATATAAAGTCAGAATTGCGAGATATAAAGTCATAATTGCGAGATATAAAATCAGAATTGCGTGATATAAAGTCAGAATTGCATGATATAAAGTCAAAATTGCGAGATATAAAGTCAGAATTGCGTGATATAAAGTCAGAATTGCGAGATATAAAGTCAAAATTGCGAGATATAAAATCAGAATTGCGTGATATAAAGTCAGAATTGTGAGATATAAAGTCAGAATTGCGAGATATAAAGTCAGAATTGCGAGATATAAAGTCAGAATTGCGAGATATAAAGTCAGAATTGCGTGATATAAAGTCAGAATTGCGAGATATAAAGTCAGAATTGCGAGATATAAAGTCAAAATTGCGAGATATAAAGTCAAAATTGCGAGATATAAAGTCAGAATTGCGAGATATAAAGTCAGAATTGCGAGATATAAAGTCAAAATTGCGAGATATAAAGTCAGAATTGCGAGATATAAAGTCAGAATTGCGAGATATAAAGTCAAAATTGCGAGATATAAAGTCAGAATTGCGAGATATAAAGTCAAAATTGCGAGATATAAAGTCAGAATTGCGAGATATAAAGTCAAAATTGCGAGATATAAAGTCAGAATTAGGAAGATATAAAGTCAAAATTGCGAGATATAAAGTCAAAATTGTGAGTTATAAAGTCAGAATTGCGAGATAAAGTCAGTATTGCGAGTTATAAATTCAGAATTACTTGATATAAAGTCAGAATTGCGAGATATAAAGTCAGAATTGCGAGTTATAGTCAGAATTGCGTTATAAAGTCAGAATTGCGAGATATAAAGTCAGAATTACTTGATATAAAGTCAGAATTGCGAGATATAAAGTCAGAATTGCGAGTTATAGTCAGAATTGCGAGATATAAAGTCAAAATTGTGAGATATAAAGTCAGAATTGCGAGATATAAAGTCAGAATTACTTGATATAAAGTCAGAATTACTTGATATAAAGTCAGAATTACTTGATATAAAGTCAGAATTGCGAGATATAAAGTCAGAATTACTTGATATAAAGTCAGAGTTGTGTGATATAAAGTCAGAATTGCGAGATATAAAGTCAGAATTGCGAGATATAAAGTCAGAATTGCGAGATATAAAGTCAGAATTGCGTGATATAAAGTCAAAATTGCGAGATATAAAGTCAGAATTGCGAGATATAAAGTCAGAATTGCGAGATATAAAGTCAAAATTGCGAGATATAAAGTCAGAATTAGGAAGATATAAAGTCAAAATTGCGAGATATAAAGTCAAAATTGTGAGTTATAAAGTCAGAATTGCGAGATAAAGTCAGTATTGCGAGTTATAAATTCAGAATTACTTGATATAAAGTCAGAATTGCGAGATATAAAGTCAGAATTGCGAGTTATAGTCAGAATTGCGTTATAAAGTCAGAATTGCGAGATATAAAGTCAGAATTACTTGATATAAAGTCAGAATTGCGAGATATAAAGTCAGAATTGCGAGATATAAAGTCAGAATTGCGAGATATAAAGTCAGAATTGCGTGATATAAAGTCAAAATTGCGAGATATAAAGTCAGAATTGCGAGATATAAAGTCAGAATTGCGAGATATAAAGTCAAAATTGCAAGATATAAAGTCAGAATTGCGAGATATAAAGTCAAAATTGCGAGATATAAAGTCAGAATTAGGAAGATATAAAGTCAAAATTGCGAGATATAAAGTCAAAATTGTGAGTTATAAAGTCAGAATTGCGAGATAAAGTCAGTATTGCGAGTTATAAATTCAGAATTACTTGATATAAAGTCAGAATTGCGAGTTATAGTCAGAATTGCGTTATAAAGTCAGAATTGCGAGATATAAAGTCAGAATTGCGAGATATAAAGTCAGAATTGCGAGTTATAAATTCAGAATTACTTGATATAAAGTCAGAATTGCGAGATATAAAGTCAGAATTGCGAGTTATAGTCAGAATTGCGTTATAAAGTCAGAATTGCGAGATATAAAGTCAGAATTACTTGATATAAAGTCAGAATTACTTGATATAAAGTCAGAATTGCGAGATATAAAGTCTGAATTACTTGATATAAAGTCAGAATTGCGAGATATAAAGTCAAAATTGTGAGATATAAAATCAGAATTGCGTGATATAAAGTCAGAATTGCGAGTTATAAAGTCAGAATTGCGAGATAAAGTCAGAATTGTGAGTTATAAATTCAGAATTACTTGATATAAAGTCAGAATTGCGAGATATAAAGTCAGAATTGCGAGTTATAGTCAGAATTGCGTTATAAAGTCAGAATTGCGAGATATAAAGTCAGAATTACTTGATATAAAGTCAGAATTACTTGATATAAAGTCAGAATTGCGAGATATAAAGTCAGAATTACTTGATATAAAGTCAGAATTGCGAGATATAAAGTCAGAATTACTTGATATAAAGTCAGAATTGCGAGATATAAAGTCAGAATTGCGAGATATAAAGTCAGAATTGCGAGATATAAAGTCAGAATTGCGTGATATAAAGTCAAAATTGCGAGATATAAAGTCAGAATTGCGAGATATAAAGTCAGAATTGCGAGATATAAAGTCAGAATTGCGAGATATAAAGTCAGAATTGCGTGATATAAAGTCAAAATTGCGAGATATAAAATCAGAATTGCGTGATATAAAGTCAGAATTGCGAGTTATAAAGTCAGAATTGCGAGATAAAGTCAGAATTGCGAGATATAAAGTCAGAATTGTGTGTTATAAAGTCAGAATTGCGAGTTATAAAGTCAGAATTGCGAGATAAAGTCAGAATTGCGAGTTATAAATTCAGAATTACTTGATATAAAGTCAGAATTGCGAGATATAAAGTCAGAATTGCGAGTTATAGTCAGAATTGCGTTATAAAGTCAGAATTGCGAGATATAAAGTCAGAATTACTTGATATAAAGTCAGAATTACTTGATATAAAGTCAGAATTGCGAGATATAAAGTCAGAATTGCGAGTTATAGTCAGAATTGCGTTATAAAGTCAGAATTGCGAGATATAAAGTCAGAATTACTTGATATAAAGTCAGAATTACTTGATATAAAGTCAGAATTGCGAGATATAAAGTCAGAATTACTTGATATAAAGTCAGAATTGCGAGATATAAAGTCAGAATTACTTGATATGAAGTCAGAGTTCAGAGTTGTGTGATATAAAGTCAGAATTGCGAGATATAAAGTCAGAATTGCGTGATATAAAGTCAAAATTGCGAGTTATAAAGTCAGAATTGCGAGATAAAGTCAGAATTGCGAGATATAAAGTCAGAATTGTGTGTTATAAAGTCAGAATTGCGAGTTATAAAGTCAGAATTGCGAGATAAAGTCAGAATTGCGAGTTATAAATTCAGAATTACTTGATATAAAGTCAGAATTGCGAGATATAAAGTCAGAATTGCGAGTTATAGTCAGAATTGCGTTATAAAGTCAGAATTGCGAGATATAAAGTCAGAATTACTTGATATAAAGTCAGAATTACTTGATATAAAGTCAGAATTGCGAGATATAAAGTCAGAATTGCGAGTTATAGTCAGAATTGCGTTATAAAGTCAGAATTGCGAGATATAAAGTCAGAATTACTTGATATAAAGTCAAAATTACTTGATATAAAGTCAGAATTGCGAGATATAAAGTCAGAATTACTTGATATAAAGTCAGAATTGCGAGATATAAAGTCAGAATTACTTGATATAAAGTCAGAGTTCAGAGTTGTGTGATATAAAGTCAGAATTGCGAGATATAAAGTCAGAATTGCGTGATATAAAGTCAAAATTGCGAGATATAAAGTCAGAATTGCGTGATATAAAGTCAAAATTGCGAGATATAAAGTCAAAATTGCGAGATATAAAATCAGAATTGCGTGATATAAAGTCAGAATTGCGAGATATAAAGTCAGAATTGCGAGATATAAAGTCAAACTTGCGAGATATAAAATCAGAATTGCGAGATATAAAGTCAAAATTGCGAGATATAAAATCTGAATTGCGTGATATAAAGTCAGAATTGCGAGATATAAAGTCAGAATTGCGTGATATAAAGTCAAAATTGCGAGATATAAAGTCAGATTATATCATTATATGCAGAACTTAATTTCATGCACTGATAATATTCCCCTCAGTCAAAGCTCTCAAATCTCCTTTACAACGGAAATATGGACCATCTCAGTTCTCTAAACTAGGAGTAAATGATGTAGTCCGTCAACAGTGGCTAACAGTGGTCCAGGAGATAAAGATATGTTATTTGTACCATGATTAGCTTGGTAAAATAACTAAAAAGCTCCAGAACTGTCTGCTTAGGCAAGAATGCTAAGACATGTGATTAAACCGCAGCATTCACATCAGTGGAAGTCATGGTGTGAAAGAGTAACCTCACACATCTAGAGCTGTCAAAATATTTATGACTCTCATATCTTCCAGCCCTGTGTTTGTTTATAGTGTGTGTACATCAGTTGTTTGTGCGAGAGTGTGTTTTGTTTGACTTCCTTCGTCATCTCAGTGAGTTTTCAAAGTCAACGCTGGGTGTGAAAGCAGCATCACGCTGACCTTAAACAGCTTCACTTCTGTAAATATAACCCTGTCATGGCGGGGACTTTCCTTTAACTACTGCTCTTATATAAAGATGATTCTCTACCCTAAATATAGCTCTGTGCCTACACCTGACCCGCACACAAACGCTGTCAAATACTTTCAAAATACAATGCAAGAAATAAAACAGTAAAAATCTAGATAAAAATATAACAGATTTTTTTTTTCACTTTTTTTGTTAATAAATTAACACAAGGAAGAATCATATTTAAACATTTTCTTTTATATATAACAGTAAAAAAATACTATATACTGTATTTTATTCAAAAGTTTGGGAGCAGTAGTTTTTTTTTTATGAAATTAATACTTTTATTCAGCAAGAACCCATTAAAACTGATTGAAAGTGACATGTATAATGTAATAAAAAAAATAATATTTCAAATAAATGAGCTCTTTATTCATCAAAAATCCAGAAACAGTTATCATAAAGATAAAGATATAAAGATGACACAACTGTGATGGAGCAGATGAGCGCTCTGGGCAGTAATGAAGTAGCCATCAAGAAAAGCACATGAATACCTTAAGTAGACCACAAGAGGAAGTTTTATTTCACATCACAAGGTCTAGTGGAAGTCTGAGCACTATTTAAAGGTCAAAACAAAGGTCTTCAGGAAGTGCACAAAAAAAAGTTCTCTCATTTCCTCTTGGCTCTGTTTCACCAGCTGGAAGATGAAAGCGTAAGTGCTGATGTTTGCGTTATGATTCAGGGTTCGTCTGGTTAGGCAAACGGTGCAGGATTATCGGAGTTATATAACTATGTGTAACATATCATTTGTTTCGTTAAATAAAACAGAAAAGTACGTAAATTAAAGAGATCCGGTCGTTATATTCATGCCATGAGAGTTTAACAACGTTGCCAAAGTGTCTATTTACAACGTGATTTTGCAGCGTCGAGTATTGTAGCCAATCACAGGGATTTCTGTTGAAAATAATGACCAATCAGAGGTGTTTAAGTTGCCAGTAGCGAGAACCCGTTTAGTAACGCCGAATGAGTTTATATTTTTAGCGCAAGTCTACTGCACGCACACAAATCCTCTCATTATAACAAACAAAGCAGAGACACGATGTAAATAAAAGATTCATTGTGCGGTTTTGACAGATTCATTGAATAAAATGGGAGATGTGATTATAAAGGAAGCGCTCGTTACTCGCTGTGTAATTTCAATCGCAATTAGAAGAGAAGTTTTTGTTTTTCATGAGACTTTTTCTACATATTTCAGAACAAAAAATGACAAAATAGATTTCAAAATGTTCTAATAGTGAATGCTGGTCTGCTGGCTGTAGTGGTAATTTAATGTCTTTTTACACTCTCGAAAATGCTGGGTTAAAAACGGACAAACCCGGCATAATTACTAGAGGCAATATTTAAATGTTAATTTAATAACATTAAACCCCATTGCTGGGTTAAAACAACCCAATCGCTGGGTTTGTACATTTTTAACCCAACTTGGGTTGTTTTTAATCCAGCATTTTTTAGAGATTTTCTAAAAGTTAGTTTTCCTACATCACAAAACTTTTAGTTTTACAAATGAGGACAATCTTGTCTAAATGTTTTGGTCATCAGATTAAAAATAACATTTAAAGGGGACATATCATGAAAATCTGACCTTTTCCATGTTTAAGTGCTATTTTCGGGTCCCCGGTGCATCTACCAACCCAGAAAACGTGAAAAAGGACAACTCAGTAACTTTGTTTTGGCAAGCTTTTCTCTGCAAGCACGTGAAAAAACGAACCGTTCATATTTCACTCCTCTGGTGATGTAGGAAGGGGATCTTATTATAATATTACCTCCCCTTAATCTGCATGTTTCCACCCACGGCGCTGCCAATGTAAGGCTGAACACAGTTACTGACAATCCTCATTTTGGCTGCGTGAGATTCTCCAGCTTTGTTGTTGTTGAGCTGTTAAAGCTCCGCCCTCTTCTGGAAAGGGGGCGGGAGCAGCAGCTCATTTGCATTTAAAGGGACACACACAAAAACGGCGTGTTTTTGCTCACACCCAAATAGGGGCAAATTAGACAAGCTATAATAAATGATCTGTGGGGGATTTTGAGCTGAAGCTTCACACACACATTCTGGAGACACCAGAGTTTACATCTCGTGTAAGGGGGCAAAATAGGTCCCTTTAACGTGGATAATATTCATAATTTGAGCTTTGAAGTGCTGGTAAAAGTTGTGTGAAAGTATTTGAAAGTGGGACTGTCACGTCGAGGGAGTGAGATTGGATGATGTCATCAGAGTCAGCCATACCTTGGCTTTTGGTTCTAAACCCATGACTGAAATCTTTAAGAATCTAATTTCAAGAAATTTTATTTGCGATCACATGCAATCACATGATCAAATTGAAAAAAAAGGTTTTGATGTCTTTCACCTGAATATATGCCAGTATATGCATGACTGAAATGTGAGATTTTCCATTAATAATGAAGCACCAAATGTCTGTCTTCTGAATAAACCTAGTTTATAGCTGGTAATAAGATGCATTTTGGTCCACCCAATCACAAGTGGACGACGCTAAATACAAGTCTAAACAGGGTCTAAAATGTTTTGAGCTTGTCCACTTTCGACCACTTTCAGAGGTGGCTGAAAACGCATTCGACCGGATTGTTTTTGTAGTGTAAACGCTCATGACGGTCACTAAAGTGTGGCTGTTGGAAAGTGGACAAAAGAGATGGATTAAAACACCAGGAATGTGTCTCCCTCATCTACTTGTGATCTGATCGACCAAAACGCATCTTAGTACCAGATGTAAACAGGGCCATAGACTCCTAATGTTTTCTTTTGTGTTCTGCTGAAAAACAAAACATAGAGATTATAAATGACATGGGGACTGCATTTTTTATTTTGGGGTGAAAAAATGTAAATGATTTCTTGAACAATCTCTATAAAAACTAGCACATATTTCAAAGACAGATACAGTGGGCCTGACTGTACCCTTTAACCACAGCGGTTGGAAACCATCTTGAAATGTCACTCTTAGATCTAAGGGGAAAGTAAGACGCCACCGCAAAACCCCCTCGATTCACTCGATTCATTCCTCATCAAATGATTCATTTCAAAATATTCAAACCATGCTCCCCCACACTTGCAGAATGTTCCACGCGTGAATCACCCAGCAGAAATATGCCACCACTTCACCCGTGACCCCATTTGGCAGACTTTAAAATGCGAACCACGCCACAAACATATTTACAGGGCACTTTAAATCTGACAGCAGCACATTCTCAGCAGTCTGTCTGTCTGAGCGCTGTGTGTTTACACGAGTGTCTGATTCACACTGATAACAAAACAGAGCGTATTCAGAGCTGAACACAATTAGGTGACGAGTGCTTTCCTGACAGTGAAATCTACTGATGAGGAAGTGAATCATCACACTGCATGTTGTATTAATCTCACACTAAATATTTCACAAACACTTCATTTCATCTGTACCTGTAAGAAAGAAAATTCACAAATAAAACAGGCTCTCAGAAGCGAAAAATTTTACAATTTTAATGGTAAAACACGGTTAAAATGGTACAGTAAAAAACAACAACAGTTAATTGCTTAACGGTACATTTGGGTTTTGTGTTACATATTATGTTGTTAAATTGATTATTGCATTATTTTAGTGTCATGTGTTACCGTGATGGTGTTCTGTATCTGTGTATGTCTCTTCTATATATTAGTATTTGCATCAGCTTGTGGAAAAGCTACATGAGATGAACTTTGATTCATCATGTGTTTTTCTTTTAACACATGTGTTTTAAGGTGGTTGTCAGTATATTAACCATCCTATCAAAATTGGGTCAGTTCTGACCCAGAACTGAAACACAAAAATGTCTAATTAAAAAAATCCATAGTTTTTAGTATATGAAAATTGCATATAATTATAGTTTGTTTTGGTTTTTTTTGCATCTAGTTAGTTAGATTTGTCTAAATTACTTCTGTAAAATACATTTAGCCTCTTTCCCGTATCTCACACACACTTTTAGGACTGAAAATCTGTTGGTGAATTTGAATATGAAGACACTATAAACAGACAAAAGATGTAACTTACATGACAAATAAACTATAATAAACTAAGTGTAGAGCAAAAGTTCAAAGACCAAATAGTCAATTTGTGCAAAAGTCAAAATCAGAGATTTTAATATGAACTCAAACATATCTCATAAAATTCCTCCAAACTATCAAGCTGCGCTATTCACTTTAATTTTATAGTGTGCTGTTGTGAAATTCGAATATAATTTTATTTATTAATTTATTGAAAATAATTTATTTATTATTTATAATTTTATTTAAAACTTTACTACACTCCAGAATCCGACAGACTGTTTTTATTTATTAATTTATTGAAAATAATTTATTTATTATTTATAATTTTATTTAAAACTTTACTACACTCCAGAAACCATCAGACTGTTTTTATTTATTAATTTATTGAAAATAATTTATTTATTATTTATAATTTTATTTAAAACTTTACTACACTCCAGAATCCGACAGACTGTGTTTTTATTTATTAATTTATTGAAAATAATTTATTTATTATTTATTATTTTATTTAAAACTTTACTACACTCCAGAATCCGACAGACTGTGTTTTTATTTATTAATTTATTGAAAATAATTTATTTATTATTTATTATTTTATTTAAAACTTTACTACACTCCAGAATCCGACAGACTGTGATTAGCTGTAGGCTGAAACCATAGACTGTATAAAATAGTCTGACACATTGTCATTTAATGTTACGCCTACATTTCATGAATAGCGTAACATTTACTAACACAAACTATAGTATTTGTTTAAATTGTTGACAAAAATATTTGTAGGAAATAGACCTGTAATTACTCAAGAACAGACAGTGCAACGGAACAGAATGAGGACTGTTCCTGAGATAACGATCACGTCGAGCTAGGTGGGCGTGGTTTCAACAACCAGGCACCTCAGCTCCACCCACGTCCCACCCCTTTGCAAATTTTGGGTTATCCGGGAGTGACGCACAGGAGTTATCACCCTCTTATTTTTACTCAATTTACTTCAAACTTCATCAGAATAATGTCAAGACATGGCATATTTAGAGCTGTGAAAGGATTCTTGATATCTTAAATACTGTTGCCATGGCAACATGTCAAACTTTTATAATATTCTTGGGTGTTTTTGAGGCTTTAAATTGCATGAAACTCGACACACACATCAAAGTTGTCAGCCAGTAGACATGAGCAAAGCCTTAGAAAGGAGGGGCCCTATAGCGCCACCTTTTGACAAAACATGGGGGTTAGTCTTAAATTAAATTAAGATTGTATGTTGCCCGCCATGCACAGGTTTTCTTAAGCCTCCGGGTTGGCCATTGCGCCGGGGGTTGGGCCCGTCATCGCTGCTTGCAGCTATATTTAATAATTATTTTCCTGTTCCTGTTAAAAGCTGCTTTGAAACAATCTGTAAAGCACTATAAAAAATAAAGCTGACATGACTTCTTGCCACAAGCAGCACTATAGCAGTTATTACTGTAAACTGTGTCTTCTACGGTTTTCTCTTTCACATCAACTACTGTCTGGGAAGAGCGAGAGTTTAAAGAGAATCTAGAGAAGAGAAACTAAGCAAGTTAGTTAAGGTCAATCTGGTTTCAGCAACTTCCCTGAATAATCACATCTGGTTTAATGGCACAGACAAATGGAAACTCTGTCACCCCCTCGAGTACTGAGATTTGTTACCACCAGACCGACGCGTGTTAGCTATGTTCAAACGCGTTAGGCGTTGACAGTGTGTATGTTTCATGAACATGGCAAAAACATCTGCTGCGTGCCGTTCTAACATTTGACAGGGAATGTTTTAAAGACGTACTGCAGATGAGCAAATGATCCTCCAGATGAAGACGCACACTTGGGATAGATGTAAGCCTATCTTTTCTAGGCTCCTCCAGTCATCACAAGAGCTTAGCGGCATTAGGCCAACTCCGACTTTAACGAACCACTGAATCAGCATCTCTGTATGGAAAACCCAAAGGAAGAAAGGAAAACAATTTCCTGTTTCATCCATCAATCAAATGCTTTACTGCGCCCAGACTCCACCGACGCAGGAATGAATGCAGCGAGCCCAGAGCTGCTGAACAGCAGACCTTAGCCAAGCTCTTTAAGAGTGGGTCGACTTCCCCTGGGATGGATCCAGATGGGAACATATGGTTAGAGCACACACACACATACACAGCTGTAATCATATAGCTCCAAAGCATCCAGCATGACTGAGAGGAGTATTAGAAACAGCTGGAGACGCATGAGAAAGATTGAGAAGGAGAAAAACTGAGAAGGTACAGAAGAATGTTCTCACGCTGGGTGGTACATGTGCGACTGAGACCGCTCTTCAGGTGAAGAATGTGTGTGGTTTGTGTTCTCTTGTGCCACATATTCTTCAGCACACTCGCAATCATCTCCGATTATTCATGCATACACTGATTTGCAACCAAAAGAACAGTTGGTGTAAAAGGGAATAAAAACTCATCAAGCATCAAATGTGAGTCAAAAATGACCTTTGGCAGTAAAAGGTAAATAAAGATAATTTGCAGTTGATCTGTAACTCTGTGAGGAACTGCAACATAAACATCTGTCATGACTCACACATCCTCTAAAGACTGAACATTTGCCAACAGATTTTTATCTGTAGACAAAAACTAGGGATGCACCGATTTGAAAATATTGGCCGATACAGATAATTCTTTATATTTGAAAGCCGATAACCGATATACTGTCTGATAATCCCTAGTTTAAAGTTTTTATCCAAAAAGGATAAGATATAGAAGCAATCTGGTGCAGATGGAAAGACAGCACAGAGAAAATAAATAAATATATATTTTTTCACAATTTTTTTTTTTTTTCAGATGTACATTACTCTACTTCCTATTCATCAGAAAATCCTGAAATGTGTTTCTTGAGCAGCAAATCAAACCTTTGAACGGTAGCGTAGCTGATGCAGACAACAGTTAACGTTAAAGCGAGTGATTTTATTGTTATTTTTCATTTGTAAGACACTATATTAATTAAAGACTAACAGGTTCCAACCACATTTGCATAACCCATGTCAATCTTACCATCTGTAATGTATTGGTGAACAGTAACTGTGAATGCAGGAATGATTCCTTTAGCGTTATTGATCTTCAGTGGGGGAGAGGAAAGGAAATCTTCAGAGACATCTCACGCCTGTCAGAGAGCTTTTTGAATGCAAATGTGAGTCGAGAAAGTTTTTAGTAGTAAGTTTTCCTGCAAGTAAAGGCTAATGTTTATGTATTTGCTCAGCGTGAATTCTTAGTTTAGAGGGAGCTGTCCAAAAAAAACAAATCTTTCAACTCGATCTGTTTTTCTGCACAGCAATCTCTTCAGAGGAACAACAGACTGTTCAGAGCCTCGGGAATATCAGGAGAGAGTGTTCAAAACATTTTATAAGTGTCTCTCTCTCTCTAAAACACTTTATAGATTGTGTTTGACTGGGATCCTGTCCTTGGTAATGCTGGGAATGAAATCTAGTGACCTTTAACTGGCCTGACCGTCCGTGTCCAACGGTGCAGAAGAAATCCGCTCAATACCACCCAAAAAGCCAGAGGTCTGTGTTGTCTGCCACTTTAGAGCTGTGTCTGTTAAATGTACAGCAGCATGTTCATCAATATGCTCCATTATTGCTTTCAATACACCGTCAATAAAGCCAGTTTGGGATCGGTAAGTATCTTACACGCTCACCAAGCATATAAGTAAAAAGAAATATTGTTGCGATTCAAATGAGCTGTTTTCTATGTGAATATATTTTGAAATGTAATTTATTCCAGTGATTAAAGCTGAATTTTCAGCATCATTACTCAAGTCTTCATTACTCCATGATACATTTCAGACTCTTTGATGAACAGAAAGTTCAAAAGAACAGCATTTTTTTTTGAAATAGCACACAAATATAACACAATATTGTTAACACAGCCTCTACTTTGCCACAAATGAAAGCCTCCAATGAAGTATATTAATATGCAACAATGTGATTTAAATGCCATAACCTTGGCTAGCCTTCATCTCATAAGCATTAAGTTAAATAGGCTTCAGATTTTTTGACACTCTCATTAGTTGTTCTGCTGACAGTCCCACAATCCCTGATGCTTCCCTCACAGAGAATGAATTAGAAACGCCCACTCAGATCTGCGCCTGTGGACATACGGTACGGTGAGGGTTAATCTAACATCACTGAATCATTCAGACTGCTCAACTTTACACACACACACACTGTTAAAAGCTTTGTGCTGATACAGCAGCATCATGAATTATTCTGTAATCGTGTCATTAATCTCACTGAAAGCTTGTAATGATATTAAAAAAAAAAAAACATTAACATCTGAAAGACTAATCTAAATGATTCTGCTGTCAAAGAGACTGTATGAGGAAAAGAAAGAAAGAAAGAAAGATAGAAAGATCCATACTTTTGTTATATCATTTAAGATAAGGCTTTTGACCTTAAATTTGATCAAACTGAATTTCAGACTTTAAGGAACCCTGGAGAAACTGTTAACAACAGTCATGTTAGAGATTCACAGAAGAACAGATGAGATACAGTACAGTCTACAGTGAGAGAGAAAGAAGAAAACAGGAAATAGCTGTTCCAGTGAAAGGGGGATGCATGAATGACTGAAGGAAGAAGAGTGAAAGTGCACATTCAACAGATGTTCTTTTTAGACTGTGTGCGTCTTCAGTCCAGAGATACAGTATGTTTGATGCTACAGCTGAGATTACTGCCACCTCAGCAGTGTCTAATCTATCTGACCTATTATTACTATCAGTAATAGTTAAAATGTAATTTAAGTCATTTTAAAGCAAAGTAATACACTACACATCAGGCAAAATGGCATTTTTGAAAAAAAAAAAAAGATAAGTTGTGTATAAGTTTTAATAATAATTTATTATAACATTCAGAAATAATGTAAAATATGTGTTTACAAATAGAGACTAAACATAATATGTTATTTTATAAAATAAAAAGGTAAAAAGTGCTACTCTGTGCTGCTATTTGAACATGTAAAACTAAACCCTTGTGGTATTTTAATGGGTCACAGACAATTATCCATTCTAATTTAATTTAATTCTAATTTAACCTTCTAATCTTGTTGGTTATAGATAATGATTATAGACAGATAATGATCATCTAACAAGCATCAACTGTTGGTCAGGGGGGAAAAAGTTCAAAGTGAACATCCCCAGTTCATATATTTCAATTGAGTCAACAAAATTTTGATATCTGACCTCCAAAATCTTTACAGTGTGTTTTTATGTTGGTAAGAAATGGCAAAACAACCAAACAGGTGTCGCACTTTACCATCTAACAGGGGACCAAAGGCATTTTGTTTAACAAATTCACTATTTACTCTAAAAAGTGCTGATCTGCAATCAATCCATCTATCTGTCCATCTATCTGTCCATCTATCTATCTATCTGTCTGTCTTTCTGTCCATCTATCTTTCCGTCCATCTTTCCGTCATTCCGTCCATCAGTCTGTCTATCTTTCTGTCCATCCATCCGTCTGTCTGTCTGTCTATCTATCTATCACCTATCTATCTATCTATCTATCTATCTATCTATCTATCTACAATAAGGGAATTACATTTTAGATGTTGTCAGTAAGTTGATATTAAACACGAACAGATTGAATTCTAATCTATGGGTGTGAGTTGAAATGTGTTCCAGCAATCACTGGGTGTGTGTGTGTGTGTGTGTGTTGAGGATCCATCTTTGACTGTTTTCCAACGAAAAGAGGGTGTACGGCACATGTAATCCATCTAAAAGCTCTCCAGCGCTGTCCAGTGTGTTTATGTGAGTGTGACCCATTGTAAGGGTGTAGACAGACTCACAAACCTGCTTCTGATTAACCCACCACCCCAAAAGAGGCTCCAAGCAGGGTGTGTAAGAAGGACGTTTGGGAGTGGGATCGGCCACATTTGGAATTAGTTATGAAAGTTTGAGTGAGAGAGGGGAGAATGGAATGGACACTCCGGTCCAACAGGTTCTCAGAGGAAATCCAAAGACCTCCGCAGCCAAGAAACCGCACTAAATTACAGCAAACTCATAGAGATGTGGATATATAATCAGATTAAATGCCTGGAGAAATACGACTGATGATTTAGAAGCAGTTTATGGCATGTAATACAGCATGCATTTACACTTGATTAAGCAAACAAGAGCCGGTTTTCTTTACTCGTGACCCATGGAAGATCTTTGTCCTTTTAGCCATTCCAAACACAACCTGGATTTAAGCCGGACCAAAAAGCTTTTCCATCTGTGGGAGGGTTTTGTTTCTGCAAGGGTTTGCTGAATTTGGTTGGATTCAACTTAACTCTGGACCAGAATGACGTGACTTCATTCGAAAAAATCTGAAACTGAGAATTATAATTCCACTCAAGAGAGCACTCCAGAAGATTACCACAACATCCACAGGCTTACATTAAAAACACTAGTCCATGAGAAAGAGTAACTGCTGTCTATATCTCTGAAGTGATGATATTTTAAGTGTTTCATTACCCGAATCACTGAACCAAACCAACGTATCAGTGCTCGAGGCTCATAACATCATCAAAAGGCTAATGTTAACTGCTAAAGAGATTAAAAAGCACAGCTAAATTCAAGTGTAAAATAGAAAAATGAAATTAACTATCATTTAGGATTCAAAGAAAACATTTAAAGAAAATTAAAACTATTAAACAAGCTACAAGCAATATGCAAATTATAGTGTGGTGTGGTTAAATATCCTGATAGCTACACTAAGCTTAGGACACGTATGCAAAATCAGGCCCATTTCCTTGCATGATACTGACGCTACTGTACCTACACAGACCTAAAGCATAACGAAACTAGATTTGCATTTCCAAAAGCAACAAAGCATCATGTTATGTAAGCTGACTTTGGTTCTGAGAAAATGGAAAGTAAAAGTTGCATCATGACGCTTAGTGTACACCTTGTTTTTTGTCAATCAACACATAGCAAACACAATATTTTCAGTGTAAATGCAGATATGGGCCATTTTACAGTCAGAGTTGGAAAAGTCTTTTCCCACAAATTTTGTTTGTATGCCAATTGTATAATATCCAAGGTACACATTTCTAGTAATTGTGCAGTTAATTCTCATATTGTATTTTCAGAAAGTTTTGGAATATTTTTCCTCTCCCCACATTTGTCACTACCGAAACACAATAATAAATAATTTAATAAGAAGAGTCACGTTGACCTATTAAGATTTTATTTACAATCTACCTTGTAAAAATATATTTTTGCTATTTTTAAAAAAAGTTTTCACAGGTAAATCAATAACAAATACAATTTGAACAATATTTCAAGTGTAATTTATGAGATTTGTTGTATTTTGAATCCAATCTTTCTTTGTAAAAGGCATAAAGTTTATCAAACTGATTTCAAAGTGAAGGATTCATTAGTTTGAATAAACATTGAACCAAACACTATAATAACATCTGAGTTGATCATTCAATATACTTTATTTCTGACATGTTTCGGTCATGATGCACAGTTTCAGTAGTGACAGTAATGTGTTGGTAGTGACCACATCACATGACACAATTTAACTCACACACTAAAACATATTAAAATACTAATGATTTGCATAACTGTACTAAAATTGTGTTTATTTCCCCCAAATAAATGATAATGTGTTCACTTTTGTCACTACCAAAACTATGATGTCACTACCGAAACTTCACCACATGTTTCGGTAGTGACAATTTCAGACACTTTTGAGCCGCTCAAAGATGATAATCAGCACATGGTTATCTAACACAGAACAGTTGAACACACAGAAAAACTTCATTTTATGGAATAACAGCCCAAAAAGTTTGCTTAATTGCATAAAAAAGGTGTTTGTTAGTGACGTTCCTTAAAGCTCCTCACAGATTTTCAGGCTTTTGAACACATTTAACTCAGAATGATGATGATCTGCTGTGCAAGAGGAATATTTCCTGATCAGAAATGTAGAAGTGTGTTAAAATCAGTCTCAGACAATTACTCAAACACACACTGTTTCGGTAGTGACATGAAAATGAGAGACACATTTTTAACATAAAGATTCATGATTTAAAAATAAAATATAATTTTTTTTTTTTTTTTTTTTCAAAAAATCAAAAACATATTTTTAAAATATATGATATGATATGATGTATATAATGACGATATGAATTCAGATCATCCTATTCACTACATTAGATACTTATGTAATATTCTGAATAGAATTGTCATTGTAAAGATGTTTTCAAGTGAAAATACTGAGTACAATGTTTCACTGCTGAAAATGAGCCATGGACTTGTGCTGCATATCATGGGCGATTTTAAAACTAAAACAAACTCCAAACAAGTTCTGATCTGTATATGCTGACCATATACGCATGTTGAAATTTTCAATGGAAGTCTATGAATATTTGGGAATGTTTGATGAGCTGTGAGTCAGAATAGGCTGAAGGTCTGTGCTCAGGTTGCTGAATGAGGCTCTAGGAGGAGTTACAGTAGAAACATTTGGTTTCGGGTTAGGAAGTTTAAAAAAAACCCAACAATAACCATTTATGATGAATTGCTTGTGATTTCCTCATTTTATAAATCACTTTGGGTAAAAGCATCTGCTAAATTAAAAAAATGTGAACGATAAAGCTGAAATTTCAATGTCTGTTTACTGATTATTAATTTGTTTTAAACGCTGTTGCAATGTAACCCTGTGAAATACACAAGCGGACACAGAGGAGGAGAGAGCGCTGGGGTGTGTGCGAGTATGAAAGTTAGTCTCAGTGTCTCCAGCGTTTGATAAACGGCCCCCAAGACTCGCTGTGTGCAGATGGGTCACAGATGCCTGTGTGTGCGTATGTTTCGCAGCTGGCGGACCCATCCGATATGCGACGGGGCCAACCCATGATGAATAGTTGGACTAGTTCAGAGGTCACAATTTCAGCTTCCTGGTATGTGAGCGAGTACTGTTTCTCTCTGTGTGTGTGTACTGTGCTCTAGAATCCAGACGCTTGACTTTCATTATTTGTGTCATTATAAAAGAAACCCAAGGATAATGCCGCATCAGAGTCAGATGTGGGATATTCCTACTGTACTTGATCCTGTCAACTATAAAGGCCTTCATGCTTAGGAGATGACATATTCAGAAATAAATTCATGTAAATGAGCAATATCACACTCGTAGCCATGCGATATCACTCTATATCTATACCTACAGCCGAATCACAGCCATATCGCATGGCTACGAGTGTAATATTGCATTTATACAACAGTTTGACGGTGTGTTAATAAATAAGAAACAACAACGGAGTGTCTTTAAAAACCCTCTTTTGTGCAGAACTACTTCCTTCCGCCACGGATTCAAATTGACAATTCACATTTATTTATATAGCGCTTTTCACGATACATATCGTTTCAAAGCAGCTTTAGAGAGAATGCATGTCAACATTACAATTTAGAGAATGCAGTTCGCAAATAATGCAATAATTTAGGCAATTAATTTACAATCACTGTTAGCAGTTTAATTGAAGGTAGAAGCAATGAGCTCCTGGAAATAATCAATTACATATTAACAATAATTAGGATATATAGAAATTCGGGAATGTGCATGTTGATCCAGATATTGCATCCTCGCAGGCTGACAGTTTAACAGCCTCCGTTACTAATTCTCAAACGTCAATTTAGAAAATGTAAATGTAAAATTGCAACATGACCGTTCAAATTCAATGAATGCTATGCAATATACAATTATCAGAGATCTTAAAGGGTTAGTTCACCCGAAAATGATTTAATTACTCATGTCGTTCCACACCCATAAGACCTTCGTTCATCTTCACAAATTAAGATATTTTTGATGAAATCCAAGGGTTTCTGATCTTCCTATAGACTGCAACGTCATAATTTCAAGGTCCAGAAAGGTAAAATAGTCCATGTGACTGCAGTGGTTCAACCTTAATGTTATGAAGTGATGAGCGCAAAAACAAAACAATAACGACTTTATTCAACAATTTAATTCTCCTATGCTGTTGACGTAGTCACAGTGCAGAATAAAGTCCTTATTTTTGTTTTGTTTTTGTGCACAAAAAGTATTCTCTTTTTGAGTGAACTAACCCTTTATTCAATGTGATTCCAGTGATTAGACCCTCAATTTTATGCTTTGTGCAAATAATAATAATAATTTACCACTTTATAAACAAAATATTAATCTCCGAAAGCACCATGACGCATGCGTGTTCTGTTGACGTGAGAGCAGACGATGTTGTGTGAATGTGAGTTTGAGATTAATATTAACTGCGTTGCTTCATAAAATTGACATTACACCACGACTTTAACGATGTCTTTACTGCCTTTATAGGACTTGGAGTGGTAGTTGTGTAGCTGTCAATAGAGAGACAAAAAGCTCTCAGATTTCATCAAAAATATCTTCATTTGTGTTCTGAAGATGAACGAAGGTCTAACAGTGTGGAATGACATGAGGGTGAGTAATTATTGAAAAACTTAATTAAAACTTATACTTAATTAAGTATAATGAATTTTGTTCAGTTTTAGGTTTCTGAACGAGTTTCAAAGTTACAAAAGCTGTCACTGGGCCGGTACCCTTTCAAAGGATACTAATGTGTGACATTTAGTTACTAAAATGCACCTTTGAGATACTAATATGCATTTTAGGCAAAGTCGGTGTCCATGTATATTTTGGGCCATTTTGGGCATCCAAGACCGAGTCCTATCCAGAGATATCTTGGGGTCCCTTCGAATACTGTCATTGATAATAGGGGTCAAAACGGTTGAGAACACTGTTTACTGACAACATACACCAGCAAACCACTTTAGTTTGGTTTAAACAGGGTTAACGTACATGTGTGTGTTTGCAGACTTTCATTAAGGCCAAAAGTGCAAACGAAAGGTTTCACGGCTGTCTCACAGAACGAATATGGAGTAATGGATCTGACTACTGTCCACAGGGCAACAGCCGTCACACACACTCGCCGTTAAACCCTGTCCACACCCTGTCACGGGCCCCTCTGGCCTCCAGCCTGGATGTGATTTCCTTTGTGTGTGTGTGTGTGTGTGTGTGTGTTTGGCTATTCTTGTGGATGTTATTTCATTTAAATACCCAGTCTCAGACAGAAGGGCCAACAGAGGGTGACATGAGGGGCCCGGGGTGACGGCATGTGTGTTTGCATTTGTGGGTGTAACGGCTGGATGGAATACACTGTGCAGAGGCAGAAATGTGTCAGATTTTGTTACATAATTTACAGCGTGGAAGATATTTTTGCACAGTTATTGTGGACAAGACTGCACATTATTCATTTATC
The DNA here is from genome assembly GCF_018812025.1 of Megalobrama amblycephala. Taxonomy (NCBI): domain Eukaryota; kingdom Metazoa; phylum Chordata; class Actinopteri; order Cypriniformes; family Xenocyprididae; genus Megalobrama; species Megalobrama amblycephala. The sequence continues at coordinate 618,974 of NC_063053.1, read as the reverse complement.
CATACAGTAGAGGCCAAAAGTGATGCCCATCATTCAAATGATTATTAGTTGTGCTTTGAGACAATGTTTTATTCGTGATAACACAATTTTGTGTGGACAATTTTTGGCCAGGCTAAATATCAACGAGATATTAATCAAGTCAAGTCAAGTCAAATTTATTTATATAGCGCTTTTACAATTGGTAATTGTTTCAAAGCAGCTTTACATATTAGAAGCACAGAAAAAAGGGAAGTGGTTAAAAATAAGCTGTACAAACAAGCGTGGTAATATGTAACATATACAAGATGGTGCTACATTAAGCCAATGTCGGCTGACTCCCAGGGGTGGAAAAAAACCCCTAGGAGAAAAACCCAGCGTGCTAACACTGGGAAAAAAGTCCTAGGAGGGAAAAAACCCCTTGGAAGATATATATAATATATGTAAATGGATATGGAGATCAAAATCTGAATTAATAACCGATTATGTTGTAGTTAATGTATGCTTTTTGTTTTTTTCTATGCAGTTTTTGCTGTAGTTTGCCCCTTTTTGCCAAATAATTTTGTCAGATGAATACCTTAACCAAGTTTAGTGTTTTGTTCTATTTTCCTTATATTTTGATGGTTTAATCAATATGAATGGGTCAATGACGTGACGGGTCATTTTTTTGTCCAAAGGCCTTAATAATAATAAAGAACAAAGATATGACATCAAAAGTGTGTAAGGCAGTACAACTAGATCTCTTTTATTGAATCCAATCTGTTGTAATTATATTTTTCTTCATATAAAGATATTTTAAAGATTTTGAAGTGTCAAAAGGTCATTCGGTTTAACCGTTCATTTGTGATTAAAATATCTTAAAATGTAATAAATGTATATATTTTTTATTCTGGCATGATTTTATAACATCATATATCAACATAGTACAAAATGAAATTAAAATTATGTGTAGAAGTCGTTGCTTTGTTATGAGAAAGAATGTCCGGAAAAATGAATTTCATTGATGTCATTCGGAGTAACCAATATAAAGGGACCATTTTGCATCAAGTCATGTGACAGGATGTGACATCATTCAGACACCTGCAAAGGACCACATGGTCATGAAGCAAAGTAACTAACTCTCTCTTAACTATTTGATAAATTCATGTTTTCACTTGATCATACGCATGTCCCGAAACATCAGGTCATTCGGTGCAACCGCTATAAAACATGGAAAATGTTAGAATATTTTAAAAACTTGTACTAAATATAAAATGTTTGATTGTCCTTTTGTTAGCTAGCTAAATATCAGCCTGTTAGCATTGATTGAAAATATCATCATTCAGTAAAAACGAAATTTTGGTGAAACTGAATGACTTTTTTAGGACAAATTTTATCCATCTTCTAAAAAAATTGATTATAAAAAACACCATCATTAACACTTTTAAAACTTCAAAATGAATTTATGTTTTTTTTTTACACTTTTAAAAACCTTATTTGTCAATGACCCATATATATATAAACCAGTGTTATTTTGTTATTTTAGTATCATACTATTTTAGTTTTCATAAATATTTTTAATTTGTTTTCATTTTTATATTTTCTGTTCTCATTTCTCATTTCAGTTAAAGTTTTAGTAATTTTGTTGTGCATTTTTGTAATTTTTTATTTATGTAATAAAATCATTTTTAATTTTGATTTCAGTTTTAGTTTTAGAAAAGGAGAAATTTTGCCTTTGCAAATACACTGTAAAAAACAATGTTCATTTAACTTACAGTGAGTTACAAGGTTGCCTTAAAATTTTGAGTTCATTGAAATTTAAAATTTGAGTTAATACAATGAAGGCGATTGATTTAATCAACAGAAACTCAAAATATTACGTTATCTGAACCACTTTAAGTTGATTTGACAAAAGTCATGAAAATCATGAAATCATGAAAATAATTTTTCACAGTGAGTCTATTTCATTTTATTTCTATTAAAGTTTATTTTATTTCATGTAATAAAAGTTTTAGTAACTATAATAACAAACAATTTCCAAAACTATAAGTAAACCCTTCAAAGACTGACTGTAAACCCTGTTCAGTGTTCAGGAAAACTGTCTGAAAACAATAATTATTTATTCAATTCTGTTTGTGGCACAAAAATCGCACACTTCACCTTTCCGTATCTGCTGTTTTTCCTAAAACAAGATAAAATTATGAACTCACAAGAGAATCAAAAACAGAAAAAAAAAAAAAAAAATCTGACAAAAAAGTGGTTAAAAACAAAATGTAAAAAGCAGTTCTTCTGAAATGATCAGTTATCCTAAAAAGATGTGAATGAAGGAGATGGAAAGAGCTGGAGCGAGAGAGAATAATAAGTTAATGGAGTGTGTCCAGAAAAACTCAATAACATTTATGGACTATTGGATATAGCATCCATTCATCTTCCCAATATCTATCCAGCACTATAAGGCATGATTATGAGTGATGTATAGTCCTGCTCAATCCATAATGGCCTGCATTACCCTGCTGCCCAAGGGCCAAACGTTCAGCCTTGAAACACGGCCACGCTTACACACACACAGATATATTTCACTTCTCACACGTCATTCACCCGCCAGGCGCTGTAAATTACAGACATGAGAGTGAGAGAGAAATCTCATTTAGAGCTGATCAATGAATCCGGCCGCTTTCATTATGTAACGAAGCAAAGTTTCATCGATTGAGTGTAATTTGACTTAATACTATAAAATACTATTGATACACCAATCTACGGACTAAACGCTCGATATCGGAGTATTAAAAATGACCTGTAATGTGGGATGAAAGTCATGACATCATCAGGGGTGGATGTTTGAGAGAGTCGATCACGCCGGTCAGGGCAGGGTCAGATCTAATCGAGTGATGGGCTGAAATGTGACCTATTTCTTTTAGCATGATGATTCTGCTGGTGTAGTGATTTTGAGCAGATATTTAGGTCACAATAGGCTACAGGCAGAGGCTTAGGCCACGCTACAGTAACCTCGACATCCATTTGATATGTAATTGAAAACATACAAATGGATTAACTGCAGAGGATTCGATGGGAAACGGGGGTAAAGCACACGGAGAGAGAGAGATGAGAAGATATACTGTGGAGACCAAAAGTGAAAATGCTTCCATTTGATCAGAATCACAATTTGAGTGAAATGCTGAACTGAAAAAATAATGTTAGTTGTGCCTCTTTATTGAACAAAACCTGATGATCATGTCATTTAGAAGTAGTAGAAGGATTATTTCACTTCAGAATGAAAATTTCCTGATCATTTCCTCTCCTCCATGTCATCCAAGATGTTCATGTCTTTCTTTCTTCAGTGGAAGTTTACAAAGCGAACGTCAAAGACTAAGTCAATCGGCCTTTACAAAAAAAAAAGGTAAAACGATGTTGGACGATTTTGAAGTTGGAGGAGAAAATTAAATGGAGTTTTTCTGCGGTACTTCCGCCTACGTCACACGTGACCTTTCCAACATGATTACGTCATGCGTGGAGCATCACAGAGCAGTGCAAGACGAGCATTTGTGGTTAAAAAGTATATAATTTTTAATATTTTTTTTAAAAAATGTCCGATGGTTTCTCTAGATAAGACTCTTATTCCTCGTCTGGGATCATGTAGAGCTCTTTGAAGCTGCACTGAAACTGACATTTGGACCTTCAACCCGTTGAACCCCAGTGAAGTCCACTATATGGAGAACAATCCTGGAATGTTTTCCTCTTAATTTCTTTTCCACTGAAGAAAGAAAGACATGAACATCTTGGATGACATGGAGGAGAGTAAATTATTCTCTCACGATTCTGACAACAAACCAAACTAACATGTAAGCCTAATTTACTAGAGGTTCTGACAAAATTTCTGCAGTCTATTTAAAATGTTTGATTTGAAATGAAACATAATTTCAATGTGGACTCAGACTTTTGGCCCCAACTGCAAATGCTTTGACTCTTGAAACAGGAACAAATAATGAAAACAAAGCATGCAGACGCTGGTCTCGTTAGCTCTGTCTGTATTAAAACAGTCTGATACAATAGATTAGAGTGCATTAGACTAATCTGATGTTTACTAATATCTGCTAATGTGAGTACGCAAATCTAAAACTAGCGCAAATTCAGAGTGATCCTGTTTAACACGGACGGCTCTGACGCCTAATCTTCATGCTGACTTTTAAAAGAAGTTCATCCGGCTCTAATAAAGCAATAATCCAGGAGTGGTCATGTGTTATAGTGATTTTACCACAGGTTAGCGGTGTTCTTAATTTATTCTGCCTTCACAAACTTGTCAGAAGAATCTACTTCCCACTTCTGCAGTCGAAATTACACAATCTCACATTCAAGAGCTTTTTGGGCAGAAAAAAACAGGAAACTGAGTAGGCAACTTGCTGACAATAATGGAATTTTTATCTCATATAAATAAACAAAAATGTGTATAACTGAAACTGCAACAGACGTTCCGGTCCAGGAAAACTGACATCTTCACCCTTTATTCAAATATTATTGAAAATGTTTTAAAGATTTTGTTAGCAAAGTCAAATTGTGTGGGCATCATTTTTTTTTAAATTATGAACATGCAAAACAAGAGAGAACAAAACAAAATATTAATAACTGATTACTATGCTTTTTCCTGAGAGATTTCTGTTTTTTTGAGCATGATTTGGCAAGACAAAAAGCAGATCCCCTATAATATTTTTTGATGATCCAAAGAAAAAAACTTTTCATGCTGAATCCAATCATTGAATGGGTTTTAGAAACTAGTTATTAAACACATATAATCTTCATGTGTTTCACCACAAGATAAACTATCAAAAGTAATTCAGGCCAATATTTCTTTTCTCATGAACCAGTAAAGAAAACGTCTTGTGTGAAGCATGATCTGAGAAAGATTCGATCAAAGCGAGCCGTGTAACACCTGCAAACACACGAGATCCTGCTGCGCCTGCATATGTACACTTCTGCTCAAACGCTCGAGGTTATTCAGGGATACTTTTATCAAGGATGCTTTAAACTGATCAAACGTGATAGTTAAGATATTTTACAAAAGATTCTATTTCAAATAAATGCTGTTTCTTTCTATTCATCAAAGAATCCTGAAAAAAAAAAGTATGAGAGTTTCTACAAAAATATGAGCTGTTTTCAACATTGATAATAATCATAAATGTTTCTTGAGCAGCAGATCATCATATTAGAATGATTTCTGAAGGATCATGTGACACTGAAGACTGGAGTAATGATGCTGAAAATTCAGCTTTGCATCACAGAAATAAATGAAAAGAAAATGGTTATTTTAATATTTTACTGTATTTATGATCAAATAAATGCAGTCTTGGTGAGCAGAAGAGACTTCTTTTCAAAATCAATAGTGTATGTTTGTGTATAATGTTGTAAACACAGAAAAATAACTACATTTTTGAACAGAAAGAAAATTCTTTTTAAACTTTTGAAACAACCTTTAAGTTGAGAATGTGCCCATGATGCCTTAAAATGCTGCCTACATAGACATCTCAGCAAGGAATGTGTGGGAAAAAAGGTTTGAATATTTTAGAAGGCTTGAGAGAGAGAGAGAGAGAGAGAGAGAGAAGTATAGAGATGATGAAAAAAGACAAAACAAACAGAGGAAAAGTCAAAAGCATGAGGGAGGTGAGGAAAGGAATTAACAGCTGAAAAATACAGAAAAACCAGCAGAGATGAGAGCGATACGTTTAACATGTTAATTAACATGCAATATATATATATGAGACAACTCTCAGAATAATTTTAGCATGATATTGAATATGGCAGTGTTAAAGGGTTAGTTCACCCAAAAATTAAAATAACGTCATTAATTACTCTCCCTCATGTCGTTCCACACCCGTAAGACCTTCGTTCATCTTCAGAACACAAATTAAGATATTTTTGATGAAATCTGATGACTCAGTGAGGCCTGAGCAATGACATTTCCTCTCTGAAGATCCATTAATGTACTAAAAACATATTTAAATCAGTTCATGTGAGTACAGTGGTTCAATATTAATATTATAAAGCCACGAGAATATTTTTGGTGCGCCAAAAAAACAAAATAACGACTTATTTAGTGATGTTCGATTTCAAAACACTGCTTCAGGAAGATTCGGAGCGTTATGAATCGAATCAGTGATTCGGAGCACCAAAGTCACGTGATTTCAGCAGTTTGACACGCGATCCGAATCATGATTCGACACAAAAGATTCATAACGCTCCGAATCTTCCTGAAGCAGTGTTTTGAAATCGGCCATCACTAAATAAGTCGTTATTTTGTTTTTTTGGCGCACCAAAAATATTCTCGTGGCTTTATAATATTAATATTGAACCACTGTACTCACATGAACTGATTTAAATATGTTTTTAGTACATTAATGGATCTTGAGAGAGGAAATGTCATTGCTCAGGCCTCACTGAGCCATCGGATTTCATCAAAAATATCTTAATTTGTGTTCTGAAGATGAACGAAGGTCTTACGGGTGTGGAACGACATGAGGGAGAGTAATTAATGACATTATTTTCATTTTTGGGTGAACTAACCCTTTAATGCACATCTGATACACAGCTGTAGAGCAAGTATACACAAACGCTGCTGTGATCATGTAAGATCTGCCGCTGCTGCTGCATAAATAGTAAGGGTGTAACGATATTCAAACTGAATAGAAAAAACATGATACACCACCCAGGATACGTACCGCGATACTCTCATTGGATCTAACCTAACCACCATTAATCGCAATAAACACCATGTTTTGTTACTTTCGATAAGAAACAAAGTGTCATCTTTCAAATTCGGTCCATTTTATCATGAAATTCAAACAGAAAGTGTCGTTTTGACGCTCTTTAATGTGGCGTGACAGATCTCTGTATATGCGCCTCAGTTCAAGCAGCAGAACACGATCATCTCTTCCTCTTTAATACTAGCTACAAAATAAACACGAATGAACATCTGAAGGTATGTTGAAAGATACAGTACAACTTATTGAAACATATCTCATGTAATCGCTCAATCAGTGCTTCAACGGCTTGTAAACACTGTCACACAGCATTTAGTTCGCCAGAGAAATGCACTATATGCACTATGAACATTAACAGTGGAGCTCACAGATACATTTGCATAATTTAAGTGAGTAATATTTTCTGTAGTTCATTGATCAATATTGCATCATTGACAGCGTCTGCTTGATGAAATGAAGGAGGGAGCGATGTGCTGAAGCGTCTGTTTCATCACTGCCTCTGTGACCTAGATTCCTGCTTTTCCCCAGATATCCTTCTCCTTCACTCATTCCAGCCTCCCCCTTCATCCATCACTCATAAATGTTTGATTACTTCTACAATACCTGTGTTTCTGCCACAGCACACACAGACACAGTCTGACTGCGGCCGTTTCACCTTTAAACTAAAGACTCGGAGCAGGTCAGGTCTGCCTATAGGCGGTCACATCAGAGTGTTTTAGTCACGGTTTTTGTTTTAGTTCAGTTGAATGCGGGTCCAGACTGGGAAATCTGCGTGCACGAGACTTTGTTATGCCCTGGATGCGGTTGTCATGGTTACAGTGCAGCAGAGATGAGCCTGTCTCCAGGGTTACCCAAGTGGGTGCACATGAAGGAACTGAGGAGGACCAGTGATGAAAAAAAAGCAACAGAATCGAACATAAACGTACTTAGCTGAGTTTCCAAACCTCTTATTTTTTCACTCTCTCTCTCTCTCTCTCTCTCACACACACACACACACACACACACACACACGTACAGCTGTTAATCTCATTCCAGTAAGCAGACAGAACTGGCTCAGGGAGGTAATCTGCAGAAAACCTGCTTTTTGGACACACTGGGACAGCTGGCGTCAAACGCAGCCAATATACACACACAAGCGCTCTCATTTTTCTCATCCCTCTTTTTACAGTATGTCTCTCTGCTCTCTTTCAAACACAAATACTGAATTCACTAAACAGTTCTGAGTGTGGAATTCTCTTTCCGTTCACTGACCGGCACTCTCTGTCCAGTTTATCTAGGCACTATCTGCTGCCATGAGGATTTAAATGAAGTCAATATCACTGTCAGCGCAAACGCCTTTTTATATGCTAATGAAACTCTTTGCTTGGCAAAAAAATTAACATGACGCTAACACAGCCTGTGAAAAGCCAGCAATACACAAATTTGCCTTTCCAACCAATCATGGCTGCAGTCCCACATGATGAAGTGATAGAGAGGAGTTACGGCACATGCAGCTGAGTGTACTTCTAAAGAGCAGACTGTGGTAGTGTGCAGCATCCTCTATAGCCCAGCACTCAAAACCCGTCTGTAGGATAGGGAACTGTAGCGTGCAAATTGCATTCAGCACTAATTTTTGTCCGTTTGTGCCGTTAGCTGATTTGCATAATTCCTTCAGTGAATCGGGTGATAAAACTAAGCAGACTCTGCATGCAAATAAACAACGCTATAGTGAATTCACCTTATTGTGTATTACAGAGAGAGTTACATTCCCTGTGTGCGACTGTGTGAGATATAGATTACATATATACACGTACATATTTATATATTTACATATACACACACAAACACAATGACATCTCACATCTAGCTGCAAAGATGAGGTGCATCAGGGACGGACGGACAGATGGATGGATGGATAATTATGGAATGATAGAACGATGGATGGATGGATGGATGATGGAATGATAGAACGATGGATGGATGGACGGACAGATGGATGGATGGATGGATGGATGGATGGATGGATGGATGGATGGAATGATAGAATGATGAAGGATGGATGGACAGACAGATGGATGGATGGATGGATGGATGATGGAATGATAGAATGATGAAGGATGGATGGACGACAGATGGATGATGGAATGATAGAACGATGGAAGGATGGATGGATGGATAATGGAATGATAGAACGATGATGGATGGATGGACAGATGGATGGATGATGGAATGATAGAATGATGAAGGATGGATGGATGGATGGACAGATGGATGGATGGATGGAATGATAGAATGATGAAGGATGGATGGACAGACAGATGGATGGATGGATGGATGATGGAATGATAGAATGATGAAGGATGGATGGACGGACAGATGGATGGATGGATGGATGGAATGATAGTACATTGATGGATGGATGGAATGATAGAATGATGAACGATGGATGGATGGATGGAATGATAGTACAATGATGGATGGATGATAGAATGATGAATGATGGAAGGATGGATAGATGGATGGATGGATGGATGGATTATGGAATGATAGAACGATGGAAGGATGGATGGATGATGGAATGATAGAATGATGATGGATGGATGGATGATAGAATGATAGAACAATGGATGGATGGATGGCTGGAAGGATGGATGGATGGATGGATGGATGGATGGATGGATGATAGAATGATAGAACGATGGAAGGATGGAAGGATGGATGATAGAATGATAGAATGATGGAAGGATGGACGGACGGACAGATGGATGATAGAATGATAGAACGATGGACAGATGGACAGATAGATGGCAGGTGTTTTCCATTTCAGTGTAACTCGTTCATTTTCTCCATCTTCCTCCAGACTCTCTCACACTCACTCACTCAATGGACCAAATCATCCCATTCACACCTCCTGCCCCCTGCAGGTTTCCATGGTAACAGCCTGTGTGGTGCTAGTGACCGATTGGTTGCCGGGGGCAACATGCTTTCCAATCAAACCTGTTACTGGGGTCCTGAGTAACCCCCCCCATCCCCACCCCAACAGAGAGAGAGAAAGAGAGAGAGAGAGGGGTGACGGCTGAAAACACAGAAAGATAGAGTGAGTGTGTGAGAGGAGGAGAGGGGTCAAGCTGTCTGCTGCCTACAGAGGCTACAACATCTGAACTGATATGGAGCCTCATAAGTGTCCACACTGAAGTGCTTCAGACATGAACCTCTACTGCTGCTCATCCTCTGATGAAATGACTGGAAGTGATTCTTCTGTCCGTTCTAGTGGTCACCTGACTCCATCATGAGCCACGATCTAAAGAAACAAACACATTCAAACGACGCCATGCAGCAAATCATTTCACCTACTGGGAAAATGCCACCTAATTAATATTCATAAGTCAAGCTGAAACATATGTAATGTGTCCCGCACTATTCACATCATCGCTGTGTTTCAATCCATCCTGCAGATCTGAGCTCCAGTCAGAGCAGAACACATGAACAGAGTCAGATCTGACATGCTGAAATGGCTGACAGGAACAACTGTTCATCATACTCAGAGACACAGCGCCACCTAGCCACGGCAGCACACACTGACAGAGACACATACATGTGAGTGATCTCCACACACACACACACACACACACACACAGAATGTGCAGCGCTGCACATAGCAGAGCACAACATTAAGCAGTTAGTGGTTAGAGGACCGGTCCAATTAGGAAACATATTTCACAGTCTTTATAGGACTGACAAACACAACATCACTGCTCAGATTCCCACATGTCACACGTGTTACTCACAGAAAATCACACTTATTCACCAATACACAAGTCCCAAGTCATCTCACGGTCACAGTATTGTGTACAAAAGCATCACAGAATCTGTCAAGAACACATCCAGGTCATATTTCACACAAAAATCACACAAAAAATTATATTGTGCTCAAAAAACAAGAGAGGATCTCGCATACTTAATAGTATGTCTTTCACAAAAAAAAACAAAAAACCTTTATTTGGAGGCCAAACACAATTTACATCGTCATCAGTGTCATCATTGAAAACATCTGTCTAAATGAGGTTTTTTGGTGAAAAACATTTTCTACTGTTATCATGTGTGCGCGCTCCTTTTTGGCTGTTTTTGCTGCTTAAAGAAAAGGAGAAATCATCATTAAAATGCTCTGCATTGTGGCATTAGAGATTGTTTTTGCCTTATTGTAATTGGGTCAATGACGTGACGGCCCACGTGACAACGTGACTTCTATAATGTACATAAAGTGCTCTGTTTTCACACACTAATTTTGTAGTTAATGTACTAAATTCTTCTTTAGTACTTCTTGAGATCATCTTAAGATCATCTAAGTGTACTCAACTGTGCTATTTTGAGACACCATGAAATATGAACTAAAATGTGCTTTTAATATACTATCCCTGTATTTAAAAAAATATATATTTAGTTACCACTTGTAGTACACTATGAGTTCAAATGTACTATAAGTGGCATCTAAATATATTTTTTAAATACAGAGCTTGGTACTCTGTATTTAAAAAATGGAGTGGTACTCCACTAACACTCCACTAGTACTCGACTAGTACTCTACTAATACTCTACTAATACTCCACTAACATTCTACTAATACTCCACTAGTACTCAACTAATACTCTACTAACACTCCACTAATACTCTACTAATACCCTACTAACACTCTACTAACACTCCACTAGTACTCTACTAATACTCTACTAACACTCCACTAACACTCCACTAGTACTCTACTAACACTCTACTAACACTCTATTAATACTCTACTAACACTCTACTAATACTCTACTAACACTCCACAAACACTCTACTAATACTCTACTAACACTCCACTAACACTCCACTAGTACTCTACTAACACTCTACTAACACTCTATTAATACTCTACTAACACTCTACTAATACTCTACTAACACTCCACAAACACTCTACTAATACTCTACTAACACTCCACTAACACTCCACTAGTACTCTACTAACACTCCACTAGTACTCGACTAGTACTCTACTAATACTCGACTAATACTCCACTAACATTCTACTAATACTCCACTAGTACTCAACTAATACTCTACTAACACTCTATTAATACTCTACTAATACCCTACTAACACTCTACTAACACTCCACTAGTACTATACTAATACTCTACTAACACTCCACTAACACTCCACTAGTACTCTACTAACACTCTATTAATACTCTACTAACACTCTACTAATACTCTACTAACACTCCACAAACACTCCACTAGTACTCTACTAACACTCTACTAACACTCTATTAATACTCTACTAACACTCTACTAATACTCTACTAACACTCCACTAACACTCCACTAGTACTCTACTAATACTCCACAAACACTCCACTAGTACTCTACTAATACTCTACTAACACTCCACAAACACTCCACTAGTACTCTACTAATACTCTACTAACACTCCACTAGTACTCTAATAACACTCCACTAGTACTCTACTAACACTCCACAAACACTCCACTAGTACTCTACTAATACTCTACTAACACTCCACTAGTACTCTACTAATACTCTACTAACACTCCACAAACACTCCACTAGTACTCTACTAATACTCTACTAACACTCCAATAGTACCCTACAAATACTCCACTGGTACTCTACTGAGAGTTAGTTGACCTGTACTTGCAGAGTTAATTATAGTCAGTAGAATGTTATCAAAAAGTGTTAGTTTCTTACTTTTGGCAGATGTGAACCTGACTAACACTCCACAAACACTCCACTAGTACTCCACTAGTACTCTACTAACACTCCACAAACACTCCACTAGTACTCTACTAATACTCTACTAACACTCCACAAACACTCCACTAGTACTCTACTAACACTCCACAAACACTCCACTAGTACTCTACTAATACTCTACTAACACTCCACTAGTACTCTACTAACACTCCACTAGTACTCTACTAACACTCCACAAACACTCCACTAGTACTCTACTAACACTCTACTAACACTCTATTAATACTCTACTAACACTCCACAAACACTCTACTAATACTCTACTAATAATCTACTAACACTCCACTAATACTCTACTAACACTCCAATAGTACCCTACAAATACTCCACTGGTACTCTACTGAGAGTTAGTTGACCTGTACTTGCAGAGTTAATTATAGTCAGTAGAATGTTATCAAAAAGTGTTAGTTTCTTACTTTTGGCAGATGTGAACCTGACTAACACTCCACAAACACTCCACTAGTACTCTACTAATACTCTACTAACACTCCACAAACACTCCACTAGTACTCTACTAATACTCTACTAACACTCCACTAGTACTCTAATAACACTCCACTAGTACTCTACTAACACTCCACAAACACTCCACTAGTACTCTACTAATACTCTACTAACACTCCACTAGTACTCTAATAACACTCCACTAGTACTCTACTAATACTCTACTAACACTCCACTAGTACTCTACTAATACTCTACTAACACTCCACAAACACTCCACTAGTACTCTACTAATACTCTACTAACACTCCAATAGTACCCTACAAATACTCCACTGGTACTCTACTGAGAGTTAGTTGACCTGTACTTGCAGAGTTAATTATAGTCAGTAGAATGTTATCAAAAAGTGTTAGTTTCTTACTTTTGGCAGATGTGAATATGTCTACATTTGCTAATGCTTCTTACGTCATCACTGTATGCTAACTGTTGTACGTTTATCACTAGCTGTTTTCATCCACCTATTTTTATGTAGCTGTGTGACACTAAATTTTGCACTGTAAAAGCAGCCTCAAAAAGAGAGGCCAAGAGATAATTGACAGAAAACCTCTAATAGTTTCAAATATTCAGACAGTTTAATTAGTTGGCAGAGAGCTTGAAGAGGAAAACACACAGCGTTTTTCAGCACAATATTTAATTTCCTCTGGATTGAAACCGCACACTAAACACACAGCGGCCGGCCGGTGTCCTGATGAATCACTGTCCATCTCCGTCTCTCTCCTCATGTGAGGATCAAAGTGTTATAAACTTAGAGATCTGCTGTCCTAGCTTATGAAAATTCTCCCATCATTTACGAATCCTCATGCCATCCCTGATGTGTATGACTTTCTTTTTTTAGTTAAAAGATTGATCTATGCGAGTACATATAACAGAATCACTGTCTTCTGTCTTATGCATGTGGAATCTGTGTATGAACGTTATTATACATTATATGGATTCAAAGAGATCATGGACTGAGGGAACAAAAGATGAGAGGAACACAATAAGGACATGAGAAGAAGAAAAGAAGAAGATGAAATAGAAATACACAATCATTGGTTTGGAGACTGAAAAATCAGAGAGAGAGGAAGACTTGGAGTGAGACACTTCATCTGCTGACCATGTCATGAGGAAAGAGCGCAAAGATAAGACAAAAGAATAACAGAGGCACAGATAGAGAGAGTCAGAGAGAGGCCGCGCGTAATGGATAGCAGATGTTGGAGACGTGGTCAGTGGGGAAATCTGCCATATGAGCAAATAATTCCATCACTTGTGTGTGAACAACACTGCATTTTTCCATTCTACACATGTGACTGGCCTTAATGACACAATTAAACATCTCTGTGTGTGTGTGTGTGTGTACAACAAAACCAGGTGAAGATAATCACATATGGACCAGCACATTATATTCTAATTCAGTATTCTCTGTAACTTTGATTCATTTCAGCCCTGAGGTTTACATGATCACTGCACAACAGATCAATCTGATGTTCTCTGGAAAATCTCAAAGTTTGAGGTTCAACTAAAGTTTGTGTTTCTTAACTTGGTGGAACTGCAAGACACAGCTGGTCATGTGATCTCAAAATGGCAACCAGCAGTGCAATGACTAAAAAGTAAAGAAAAACCTGTTATTTTCAGCAGAAGTTCATGCATAATAATGTTCGTTTTGCTACAGCAGAGTAAAGATGATTTATAATATTAGGCCAGAGATCAGAAAGTTCACAAGTCGGCTAATGATCAATAATTATTCGAATACATCACCTTTCAAAAGTTTGAGGTCAGAAAGATTATGAAAGAGTCTCTTCTGCTCAGCAAGGCTGCATTTATTTGATCAAAAATACAGTGAAATTGTGAAATATTATTACTATTTCAAATAACTGTTTTCTATGTGAATATATAGTAAAGTGTAATTTATTCCTGTGATCAAAGCTGAATTTTCAGCATCATTACTCCAGACTTCAGTGTCACATGATCCTTCAGAAATCATTCTAATATGATGATTTGATGCTCAAGAAACATTTATGATTATTATCAATGTTGAAAATGATTGTCAATATTAAATGATTGCTGTCAATGTAATGAATCCCTGCTGAATAGAAGTAATAATTTATTTTAAAAAAAAATTTCTGCCCCCAAACTTTGAAATGGTAGTGTATATAACTTAACTAAATAAATAAATAGAATATTCAAAATAAATAAATTAACTAAATTTATAACTAATTTATAGATATGAATTCACAAAGAATTATAAAAAAAAAAAATATATATTTAAAATGATTCAAAAAATAATTCAAAAAATATAAAATGAAGCAGTGTGGCCAAAAGAGATGTCGGTCGACTGAATAGATTATGAAAACATTTTTTTTATTTGCTCCAATGCTCTGATTAATCATGCACAATAATATGATGAACATGCATTAAAAAGTAAAACTCGTTTCAGAAGTATCAGATAAACCGTTCCATCTCGTTTCCTTCCTCTTTTATACTCGCGGGTGAAGAGAGACAGAACGTGCACAGCATGCTCAGATGTCTTCTGATCATCCATCATATTCACAGACACGATCTCTCAGAGCAGATAAACGAGACACAGACGCTGACATTCCCCGAGGACAGACGTGTGTGTGGTCTCACTCTATTATCACAAGAATCAGTCTTTATGGAGCTTTTCTTTTACTGAGCGCAATCATAAGGCATTGTCTGTGATTTCTCTGATTATTTGAGATAAACGGTTAGAACGCTATCCTGATTGACTGAGCGCTTTGAGAATGGCATGGATATTAAATCAACTTTTATAAAACTATGCATTCAGCTTTCTAATATATTAAATGGTCTAACTATAGCATTAACTATAACCATAACATTTTAAAATTGTTCTAACTGTATGAGAGTTTATAGCACAATGATAGCAATAAAACCACAGAGAAAACATATTGATGTTATCACTTTCAGAGTGATTTTGGTCCAACTGATGAAGGATAAAAACATTCAAATTTAATCTGACTTCAAAGAGCACACTTCACGGAACATAAACGCAGCACAAACGCACAACCCGAATTCCGGAAATGTTGGGACGTTTTTTTACATTTGAATAAAATGAAAACTAAAAGACTTTCAAATTACATGAGCCAATATTTCATTCACAATAGAACATAGATAACATAACTAATGTTTAAAGGGAGAAATTGAACACTTTTATCCATTTCAAATTTGATGCCTGCTACAGGTCTCTACAGATTCAGCTTGGAGAACATCTAGCAACTAATTAAGTTAACTGATATCAGGTCTGTAACATGATTAGCTATAAAAGGGACGTCTTAGAGAGGCAGAGTCTCTCAGAAGAAAAGATGGGCAGAGCTGTGAAAGAGTGTGTAAAAAGATTTTGGAATACTTTTTGGAATACAAATTGCAAATCTCATCATCTACAGTGCATAACATCATCAAAAGATTCAGAGAAACTGGAGAAATCTCTGTGCGTAAGGGACAAGGCCAAAGACCTTTATTGGATGCCATGGTCTTCGGGCCCTCAGACGACACTGATTGTGTCAATGACTTTACTAAATGGGCACAGGAATACTTCCAGAAACCACTGTCGGTAAACACAATCCGCCGTGCCATCTGCAGATGCCAACTAAACCACTGTCTGTAAACACAATCCGCCGTGCCATCTGCAGATGCCAATAAACCACTGTCGGTAAACACAATCCGCCGTGCCATCTGCAGATGCCAACTAAAGCTCTATCATGCAAAAAGGAAGCCATATGTGAACATGGTCCAGAAGTGCCGCCGTGTCCTGTGGGCCAAGCCTCATTTAAAATGGACTGTTTCAAAGTGGAAAAGTGTTCTATGGTCAGACGAGTCCAAATTTGACATTCTTGTTGTAAATCACGGACGCCGTGTCCTCTGGGCTAAAGAGGACGGAGTGTGTTATCAGCGTTCAGTTCAAAAGCCAGCATCTTAGATGGTATGGGGGTGCATAAGTGCATACGGTACGGGCAGCTTACATGTTTTGGAAGGCACTATGAATGCTGAAAGGTATATAAAGGTTTTAGAGCAACATATGCTCCCCTCCAGACGATGTCTATTTCAGGGAAGGCCTTGTGTATTTCAGCAGGACAATGCAAAACCACATACTGCAGCTATTACAACAGCATGGCTTCGTTGTAGAAGAGTCCTGGTGCTGAATTGGCCTGCCTGCAGTCCAGATCTTTCACCTATTGAGAACATTTGGCGCATCATTAAACAAAAGACGACCATGAACTCAACTCCAAAACTCCAGAAACTCATAACCTCGATGCCCAGACGTCTTCACACCGTTTTGAAAAGAGGAGGAGATGCCACTCCATGGTAAACATGCCCCCATCCCAACTATTTTGAGACCTGTAGCAGGCATCAAATTTGAAATGAGCTCATTTTGTGCATAAAATTGTAAAATTTATCAATTTAAACATTTGTTATGTTATATATGTTCTATTGTGAATAAAATATTGGCTCATGTGATTTGAAAGTCTTTTAGTTTTCATTATATTCAAATTTAAAAAACGTCCCAACTTTTCCGGAATTCGGGTTGTAGAATAAACAACATTACCGTCTGTCAATTTGGATTCATCTAAGTTTTTCATCTATAATTTCTAAATGTTACTGCTCATCTCAGAACATTCAGAGAACATTCAAAAGTAAAGTTCTCATAATGTTTACAAAATTATAAAATGCAATGTTCCCTTAAAGGTCCAGTGTGTAATATTTAGGAAGATCTGTTGACAGAAATGCATTATAATGTACATAACTATGTTTTCAGTGGAGTATAAAGATTACATAATGAACCGTTATGTTTTTATTTCCTTAGATTGAGTCATTTCTATCCACTTCCATTGAAGTCACCATTTTGCACTGCCATGTTTCTACAGTAGCCCTAAACGGACAAACTGCTCTAGAGTGTGTTTGCTTGACTGGCTACTCTCTTCTGTCTCAGGTGACATATCTGTCCTGTGTCGGCCACCGTAGCTTCTCTATGCGCTTCGAAAGGGAGGGGCAAATGGCGGACTGAGCCGTTGGTTGCAATTCGCAAACTCACCTCTAGATGCTGCTAAAATTTACACACTGCACTTTTAAAGAGTTAGTTCACCCTAAAATGAAAATTAAGTCATCATTTACTCACCCTGCTGTTGTTCTAATGCCATGCACCCTTTTTACTTTTTCGGCCACAAAAGGAGAAATCGCAATCTTCCATAAAATGGCAGTGAATAGAGACCAACATCAAGCTTTTAAAAAAAAAGATGTAAACGTACCACAGAATGATCACATCCGACACATGCCATATATTCCAAGTGTTCTGGGGGTAAACTACAGGGTTTGATGATAAACAAACAGAAATGTAATGTATTATTTAATGAAAATCCTGCCCTTGGCCGTTGATCTTCTGTGCACAGCTGCACGTTTGTTTGACTCGATTAGCTCGCCTAGAACGGCCTAGATGGTCAAAGTCAAGAATTTCGTTAAATAATACATTACATTTTGGTTTGTTTTTCACCAAACCCCAGAACTAGGGCTGCACAATTAATCGCATGAGATTGTCATGCGTGTCTCGTCAGTAAAGCCGGTTCTGTGATTAGCGGTAAATGTCCATCACCTGCTTTCAAATGGAGCGGCACTTAATATACAGAGCCGTAGTTCGCGGACAAGCTACGCAATTCCGCGTTCATAATCGAAGGCGATTCATCTGCGATTATGAACGCGATATTGCGTAGCTTGTCCGCGAACTACGGCTCTGTATATTAAGTGCCGCTCCATTTGAAAGCAGGTGATGGACATTTACCGCTAATCACAGAACCGGCTTTACTGATGAGACACGCATGACAATCTCATGCGATAAATCGTGCAGCCCTACCCAGAACACTTATATATGTCATGGGATCATTCTGTGATACTTTTTTAAAAAGCTTGATGAAAACTGCCATTATATGGACGAGCGCGAGCGGGACATTTTAAAAAAAATTCTTCTTTTGTGGTCCATAAAGAAAGAGGGACGTACGGCATTAGAACAACAGCAGGGTGAGTAGATGATGACTTTATTTCATTTTGGGGTGAACTAACTCTTTAAAGCCCCAATGAAAGCTGGCGTAGGCACATACTAATTCCCAGTGTAAACACATTATTGCGCATGAAGCAGAACTTGATATGTGTAATAACTA
This sequence comes from Megalobrama amblycephala, assembly GCF_018812025.1. Classification (NCBI taxonomy): domain Eukaryota; kingdom Metazoa; phylum Chordata; class Actinopteri; order Cypriniformes; family Xenocyprididae; genus Megalobrama; species Megalobrama amblycephala. The sequence goes on along the minus strand of NC_063053.1, from coordinate 599,808 downwards.
AATACTATTTTTCAGGGTGGAATAGATCCTGAATTAAAAGTATTCCATTTCGTGGAATTCTCTGATGGCCACAGCTTTGAGGATAAACTCCATCTTCAAAACAGCTTAAACTTCCCAAACACATTCTCGTCTTTCAGAACACTCGGGACACACACAATACCCACAAAACCCTTGAAAAATGGTGTCTCTGCCTTCAGGGCTTAAGAGGAGAGGAAAAGAGACTCTTTGTATGCCATTCTCGGCTGATTAGAGGAAACATTCCCAGGATTCCTCAGTGGCAAGCATTGCTCCTTCGCCGCTGGCAACATTCCTATGGCCCCATTCATGCTTATGGATGAGAAAAGAAGAGATATTATGAAGAATACACCAATCTGACACTAATATGAGCTCTGTCATCTTTCAATAGACATTTGAAGTGACAGTGATAAAGAAATACAGCTTGGAGCGCTGTACCAATTCATGACAAACCATTGAGCCTAGAAAGCCTCGAACCTGACCCCATCTAATAAAATATACGCTGATATGAGACATTCTTCCAGAAAGAAAAGCATGCTTGTCTCGCTGTCCTCAGGTTCACCAGCTTTACCCTGCAGAGCAACATGTTTGGAACATGGAAGCTGGTTTGTTGCTGTTCTAAGAACAGAATTGAATGTCAAATTGAATGAATGTAAAACATGAGTCATAAATAAAGATTATTGGAGTAAATTTTACAACAAAATACCATTTTCATTCTTTCTCCAAAATGTCATGATTAATTCAATGACTTAATTGCAGTTTCTTTAGAATTATTTGTGAAATTTAGCAAATCCTGGGTCAAAAAAGGTTCAGTGGGTTTCTATATAGAACTCTAGGGTTCTTGACTCAATTTTAAAGACATTCACTCTGTGCAATGCGACAAAGTGTTTCAGCCCAACGCAGTTATCATTTTCACATCCAGCGCCACGTTGGTTAAATAGCATATTACTAATGCACCTTTTAAATAAAAAAATACTGCATCATTGACTTTAGAGCAGGTTTTTGTTAATCAATGGCGTAGACATTTTCAGTTCCTCAAAATAGCAATACGCCAACAATGAACTGAACTGAACACACCTCATTTTCAGACCATGGGTGAACAGATGGGCGCGAGTGCATTTGCTATTTAAACAACGTGGTGCAGGACGTGAAAATGATAAATGTGCCAGGCTGAAACTAGCAAAAAACACTTGCGTCGCCCCTGGTGTCGCACTGCGGCGGGTGTATAATAGGGCCCAAGCTGTGCTCAGGTGCATTGTTGGCGTGTTGCTATTTTGAGGCAACTGAAAACAACTATATTTTTTTGTTATTTAAAGAGCTCGTTATTAATATGCACCTATATGCGGGTGCACAACGCGTGTACACTCTGCTTATTACACACACATGCTAAATATTTCAAATAAAAAGGATTAAAATGTAAAAGATTATTATTGTGTACATCTACATGTCATAATGGATAGTCATTGCATGTATCAGAATTAACTATTTGCAGTAATGATGAATGAAATTGGCTAATTATTTGACCAATCGTGGCAATACACATGTATTTAAACTGACTCGTTAGGTTGAGAGTGTCTATATTACGCAATGTAAATTGGAATGAGGGCAGGGAATGGGAGATGAGGCTCTGATTGGTTTATTGCACGTCACACCCATGACTCATTAAGAGAATATGTACAACATATATCGTTAAACTAGCAAAAGTGGATTGGGACACGCCCTAAGTGCACCTGTGCTATGTGCTTCAGACAATGAGCTTATATCGTTAAAATAGGGCCCATTAATACCAAAAAGGTTCTATATAAGGAGAAATGTCTTAAATGATTGCATAATACTTTCATGTTTAATGAGTTATTTCAAAGTTTTATAGTGATAAAGTATGTTTACAAGTGGTTTACTTCATAAAATTTCATCAAATAAAAAAAAAATGGGTAACACTTTATTTTACAGTGCCGTAGTTACACGTTACTTCATGTACTTACTATAGTATTAACAGTAAATTATGCATAATTACAAGTAATTGACCCTAACCCTTACTGTAACTCTATAGTACATGTAGTTAATTAATAGTATTCAATAATTATTTGAGTAATAACAATGTAACTACAGCACTGTGAAATAAAGTGTAACCGAAAAAGGAAATAAAAAATAAATTTTTAACTAAATGTAATGATCCCACCATGGAGCCATTAAAAGCTATCGCTAGCCTCTCCGAAATGACCCTACCTTAAAACTTTTTACCTATATTGCTAATAATCATAAATGACCATCATGGACTGGCTGGAAACATGTAAAGCCTGCTAGCACCATCAGAAGCCGGCTGGATTCTCTCACAGCTGAGCTCAAACAGGTGGCAATAAAAACAGCATCAATATATCAACCGGTTTCTCAGTAAAAAGCTTGTATCACAGAGACGGAGAGGACACAGTTCAATTCTACAGTCTGTCTCAGGAATACAGATGACACAAAACGGAATAAAGATGAGGAGCGTTGTTTCTATGGTAACCGTGCTCCCAGTCTTATCCGAGGGTCTGACTATAGTGCCTCCTAGTCTGGAGCTTTTTTCTTCTTTTCTCTCTCCCGATAAAAGAACACGGACCACCTGGAGGGAGAGCAGACTAGTTAGTGACTGAAGCTGTCAGCTAAAGCAGCTTTCCCACAAGAACAGGGTTCCCACAATCTGTGATTACTGGACAAGCATTTTTACAAATAAAATCATTTTATAGATATTGCACTTACAATAAGCAATTTCAAAAAGTGAAAGAATAGGTTTGCTTGCACGAGTCAATCACAAGTAAATACATCGGTTCCCTCGTGAGATTACGACTTCTATTTGACATCTGAACAGCAACAGCAGCTTAAAACGTGAGTGATGCAAAACCCTGGAGGAAATCACAGACTGTGCTCTCCGAGCCACACACACACACACACACACACACACACACACACACACACACTGAAGATGCCCATCTCTGCACTGCAAACCCAAAGCAGCTGCCAGCCTCAGTGACTGAGAGCCATCAAATCACCAAAGTCAGCTTTCTACATTTGTTAAATACCATAACTAGATCTTATGACATAAAAAGCTGAAATTGACATTCATAATTAGTCTTAATTAAGAGGGTTTTTTTTGTTGTTCCAATTAATGACTTCATTATTTTGACTATCTTATAATTATTACTTAGAATGCAATAATTCAGACTTTTTTTTATCTCATAAATATGACTTTCATGTCAAAATTGAGATACTAACTTAAAAAGTGGTTTTGTCTCATTATTTTAACTTTTAATCTGAGAATTAGAGAAACTATGTCTTATTTATGGCATAAATTGAAACTGACAGTCATAATTATGAAAAATATATTTTTTGTCATATTTATGTTTTTTTTTATCTCATTATTTTTACTTATTATCTTATAATTATTATTTAGAATGCCATAGTTCAGACTTTTTCATCTCATAAATGATTTTCATCTCACAATTTTGAGAAACTAAGTCATCTTTATGACTTAAAAAGTTGAAATTGATAGCCATAATTATGAAAGTTTTAATTTTTGTCATATTTATGAAGTTTTATCTCGTTATTTTGACTTTTTATCTTATAATTATGCCATCATTCTAACGTCATCTCATAAATTACATTCATGTCATATTTATGACAAGTTGAAGCTGACAGTCAAAATTAGCTATAATTATGAACAATTTAATTTTGCCATATTTATGACTTATTTTGACTTTTTATCTTATAATTATGACAGAAATGCAATCATTCTGACTTTTTTTATCTAATAAATGGCATTCATGTCAAATTTGAGAACTGTTATGACATAAAAAGTTGAAACTGACAGTCATAAATAATCTTTATTAAGAGAAGTTTTTTTTGCCATTTACGGCTTTTTATTTCATTGTTTTGACTTTAATTCAGACTTTTACATCTCATAAATGACTTTCATCTCACAATTTTGAGATACTAAGTCATATTTATGACTTAAATGACAGGCATAATTATGAAAGTTTTAATTTTTTGTCATATTTATGGTTTTATCTCATTATTTTAACTTTTTAATCTGAGAATTAGAGAAACCATGTTATATTTATGTCAAGTTGAATCTGACAGTCATAATTAGTCATAATTATGAAAAATGTAATTTTTGTCATATTTATGGCTTATCTCATTATTTTGACTTTTTGTTTTATAATTGACAGAATGTTTTTTGTTTTATAATTGACAGAATGTGATCATTCTGACTTTTTCATCTATTAAATTACATTCATGTCAAATTTTTGAGAACTGTTATATTATGAGTCCTAATTAGTCATAATTAAGAAAATTTAAATTTTGTCATATTTACATCTCATTATTTTGACTTTTTATTTTATTTAATAATTATGACTTAGAATACATCATTCCAACTTTATCTCATAAATATAATTTTATCAAAATTATCACTTTTTATGCCATAATTATGATTGACCATGTTTGAACATGTTTTTTTCCTGAAGTGGCAGAAATGGGATTCCATATTTTTTGCAACATGCTCAGAAAAAAAAAAAAAGAAATATACTTTGTCATTCAAGTATTGATACAGTTCAATAATATAACCAAAAAGTGACTATTTAACCCCATATGCATATTTATCTCCTTATTGGTGTATCGTGATTCGCATTGTTAGTTCAGCAACATATTAGTTTCACACTCTTCACACCACAGCAGATATCTATCACAGACAGCACTGCTTTATGATTTATACGCATGAGAATGTAAAAGTAATGTGGAAATAGAGAGCAATGCCCTATAGGTTTTGGAGACTCAAATTTCTTTGTCCCTTTAAACTTTGATAAACCCTCCTACAGCAGTGCATGCTGGGAGATGTGAAGTGTCTCAGCTAAAAGAACAAAAACAGGCCAACATCGCCAGCAGCATTCAGACAGAAACACTTCACAGACTCACATCTGAAGAGCGATCAGGTGTGTGTGGAGCAGTGAAGGACTCTTCAGGGTAAAGGCTGAGGAACTCAGGGGCTTTTACACTGACAGGAAAGTTAAAGTGTGATGAGGAGAGCTCATTAATGTTCTTTGGCTTGCTTAAATGTACAGGAATGGGATAATGAGCCGCCACGCCTCCTCCCGTTTCTCTCTAACTCATTACTGCTCAAATACTAAATCCAACTTTCTCAAAACACAAAAACAACTGCAAATGCTTACTACTTTACTTGCTATCAATATGTGAAGTACACAGCAGAGCATAATACACAGAACAGTATCCCACAATGCAATGTTTTCAAATAGACAGTTATAAGCTTTTTTTCTCTTTCTTGACTTATTTACACAAAATAAGATTAAAAATGCAAAATAACCATTCCTGAGATGACTGTATGCCAATTACTGAATTAAACATGTAACATGAGACCTTGTGACAACAATGTAACACTGTTTTTAATTTTAGTACTGTACTTTTTACATGTATAAAGCATACAGTATATGAAGCACGTACTACAGGAGCACATGCAAAACACGCCAGTGACACAAATAATAAATTAACCTTATCAACTACCAAGCCATAACTTCAAAACAAAGAAAAAAATATTATCACTTTCATAAATTATTAAAAAGCTTGTTTGTTTTTGGAAAAGGTTATGCACTGTATGTTTTGCATGCCAAAACCAATGGTTTTAATCCACAGGTTTGGCTCAAGTCTGCCATCTGCTGTCCTCAAAACAAACTACCATGAGACATTTAGACTATATTTTAAATATACGCCAGCTAGAGTCTGCTGCATTGATTAAATTAACTGAAATAATGAGAAATAATAATATCATCATCTTGTTTTCACAGAGAATGTTTATGAATATGACCCTTCACAATAGATAATGCTTTACACTGTACTCTTAGAGATCAGTTTAATGAAACACCTTACTCACCTGTTGAGTAATAAAAACACAATCTCCGCGTCGCTTTCACGATCATCTCCGAAAAGCCAAGCCGATGTTGATTCTCGTTTTATTACGAGCTCTGTCGCACTTTCTTTTAGCCAGCAGACTCTGGATGAACATTCTGAGCACAGATATCACATTTACTACTTTTTTACACGAATAATTGACCCTTCACGGGAGTTTGATTGACAAGCGATCTAACCAATCAGAACGCCGAATCCACCATTTTGTCCGACAAAGCAGTCAGGAGTTATAAGATTAACATCTTTGGACTTGAACTTGAAAAATGGTGTGTACTGACGTTTTTCCGCATTTGAAACAACATTCCTTCTGATGTTCATTCATGTTTATTTGATACTACATGAACTAGTAGGAAGAGTCCTCTGTGTCTTTGCGAAGGGTCAGTTCCCGGATATTTAGCGGCTAGATGTCCTTTCTGGCTCGTAACTGAACTCTGCCACTCCCACACGATAAAGCAGCCAGAGCAACTTTTCTCAGCGGATATGATGAGGCACGGCGAGTGACATTTGCGCGCAATTTCCCGCGAAAACCAGCCCGGCAGGTCTAAAATATAAACATTTATGCTGAGTTCCAGACAGATCAGATTTTTGATTTTCCCCACCTCCTTCTAGGAAATAACGTCTGAAACGCCACTCAAAATCGGATATTCGTCGTGTGAACTCGGGGTACATCATCGATCAACCCCGACCTCAGCGAGACACATCATTTGACGTCACTTCCAAGATGTCGGCGGGTTCTGCTTCCGATGAATATGAACGTAAAAACAAACTTTAACATTAGATATTAAGTTAATGTAATCTTACGTTCATTTTTTGCTTTTTGTCAACTGCGATTTTATGTTATTTTTGTTCTGCTTTGCCATAATTGACACAAAAACACCACATACTCTCATGGGGTCATGGCGACATCATGTGGTGAACATGTGAACGTGACGTATTGTGACTGGAATTTAAAGGGTTAGTTCACCCAAAAATGAAAATAATGTAATTTATTACTCACCCTCATGCTGTTCCACACTCGTAAGACCTTCATTCATCTTTAACAAATTAATATCTTACACAAATTAAGATATTTTTGATGAAATCCGATGGCTCAGTGAGGCCTGCATAGCCAGCAATGACATTTCCTCTCTCAAGATCCATTAATGTACTAAAAACATATTTAAATCAGTTCATGTGAGTACAGTGGTTCAATATTAATATTATAAAGCCACGAGAATATTTTTGCTGTGCCAAAAAAACAAAATAAAGACTTATATAGTGATGGCCGATTTCAAAACACTGCTTCAGGAAGATTCAGAGCGTTATGAATCAATGTGTCGAATCAGCGGCTCGGAGCGCCAAAGTCACGTGATTTCAGCAGTTTGACACGCGATCCGAATCATGATTCGACACACTGATTCATTTATGCTCCGAAGCTTCCTGAAGCAGTGTTTTGAAATCGACCATCACTATATAAGTTGATATTTTGTTTTGTTTTTTCTAACCTTTTAATTTGGGATATTCCGACCTCGTCATTAAAATACACCACAGTTAGAAAGTGTACATTTAAAGTAATAGTTCACAAAAAAAAAAAGAAGGAAAATTCTGTCATTACTTACTCATCCTCCTGTCATTCCAACTAGAACACAAAAGAGATTTACTGTTTTTTTTGTTGTTGTTTTTTTTTATGCAATTACAATTAATGGAGACTGGATCTGTCAAGCTCCAAAAAAAAGGATGCAAAAGCATAACAGAAGTATCATAAAAGTAGTGCGCTATATTCTAAGTAAACTTATAGCATGTGTAATGTAGTGCAATACATTAAAAAACAGCTATTAAAGCAAATCACCAATTTGCATGATATTGCTTTTAATGGTAATGTTCATTGAAAAAATAGAGGACAATATAATTGTAAAAAGTATTGAGTTTGAGACCCATTTTCAAAGCAGATTATAATTAAGATTATAACTTAGAGAATCACTGTAGAGATGCAGCATGCGAGATGATCTGATGATAGTCAGTCTGGAGATGTTCACCAAAAGATGAGCCTCACCCTAAAATATTGGTCTTCAGTTTACACCTACACATCCCTAAATGACCTAAAGTAACCCATGACCATCAGGATGAACATTCTGATATCACATTTACTACTCCAGACTAGAATATGAGAAGGACAGGAAAATAAAGTGGACATCACAGGAAACAACAGGTGCATTTAGTGAAATATTAACTTTTGCATGACATTTTTTTCATTCCACACAATAGAGCATCAGCAGAACGAATGAAGCATCCCTCCATTTCCATTCTCAATGCTAGAGTAACTTGCATACGATTAAATGTGTTAGTATTTCAAGAGAAGCTAACTTTAAAAAAAGAAGCCAGAGACCTATATGCCAGAAAAAAGAAACATAAATATATATTTAATGTGAAAGATTATTTTCTAATCCTATAAGAATGATGAACAGCTTAATAGATTACAGCTAATCAGGAGCCCTGGTGATTAATGTGCATTCTCCCACTCAAATCTCCAAAGAAGAATATCATTAATGTACAAATGGCGTGGCGAGATGACCTCTCCTCGTGAACCGATCTGTGCGTTCTCTGAACAGTCTTAGTGTTTTGGAGCAGATCACCCGTCACCAGCTCTGATTAGAGAACACACTTCAGATGACATGTGTTTAACTAGCGTGTGGACTTCACTGGCAGGAGGAGAGCCGCTCGATGGACTGGTTGAATGAGCAGGTGCGGCTGTAGACTAGGAGTTAAATACATTAAGCATGGTTTCACTTTGGGAACAGCAACGTCTCACGTCGATTTCAGGCCAGAATTCTCACTCCCAGTTCTCCCAGTCCTCATCTTCCAACTGGTGACGAGAGAAAATAATGAAGACCAAATTTATTACTATAAGTGATATTAACATTCATCTCAGTGACCAGATCACAAATGGACAGTGGAAGTCCAAAATGTGTCCAAAAATCTGTCATCATCCTCAAGTTGTTCCAAACCTGTATGAGGTTTATTGTTCTGCTGAACACAAAAGAAGATATTTTGTCGGTAACCAGACAAGTTGATGGACTCCATTGACTTCCATAGTATTTTTCTTTACATACTATGGAAGTCAATGGGGTTCATTAACTGTTTAGTTAACCATATTCTTCAAAATATCATCTTTTGTGTTCAGCAGAAGAAAGAAATTCATACAGGTTTGGAACAACTTGAGGGTGATGACAGATTTTTGGGTGAACTATCGCTTTAACAGAGGGACTCGACTACAACAACACAAGTGTTTGTGTTTGTGATGAAGCTAAAATTATAAGTTAATTAGAAAGAAACAAGCTTTCTGATGCCTATTCTGTATCGCCCAGGGGTGGGTGATATGACCTTTTTTCACGATATGAGAAATTTTATTTCATGATAACGATATATACCATGATGTAGTTGTTGTTGTTGTTGTTGTTATTATTTTGCTTATTTTAAATTACAAACAAGAGGACAAATACAATATAACTATAGTGCTGTTAATCAATAAAAAAAAAATATTCACACATTTTTCTGTAATAAATGGTGATTAATCGCACCTAAAATTATATATTTGTATTGTAGTAATTTTACATTTAATCTTCAAATGAATGTAGAAACAACATAAAGACAGTGTATTTTAAATATCTGATCTAACAGGTAGGAAATCTACAGAAACTGAATAAAGTTCACTGCATAAATTAAAAATTAAACGAAGAATTTGGTTCCAAAACGCTATAAATCCATTTTGATTAATTTGAGTAAAAATGTGTTTTCTTTATCAAGAAAGTGGCAAGATGAAAACCACTATTTTCTGTTTCAAACTTTCATAGAGCATCTTTTGGTGATAAAAACATTAAACATTCAAATCTACATTTTGATTTTCAAAGGTTTATTATAAAAATGGATTATTTTCCCCCCAAAAGGCAATAAATCCATGACGTTTTTTTTCAAAATGCAATTAAGCCATTAATATAAAAGTTACTTTTCATATTGAAAATACACAACAAAGTAAGTTGATCTGCATATATGACAGACTCTGAACTTTGTCAATACTAATCTTATATACAGGCATTTGACTAAAAATACATTCAGTCGTCGCTCCGGATGTTTTCAACGGATCATCTTGTTATTGTTATAAATTAATTATTTGTCATTAGCGATTAAAGAGTATCTGGCGCCACCACACGGTTAAATAAACACATTTGCCAAGTACATCGGTATTAAAAACGGCTTTTAAAAACTGTTTGTGATTCAGTTTTGGGGAGCGTGACAGAAGTTTGATGCTGTCGTGGAACAAGAAACAGCCGCATTGTTCCTCCTCCGACTCGAGTGCCTCATCTTCTGAATCTCCTCATGTTAATGATTACATTTCCATGACTCGCGTTTCTTCCACCACAGAATCCACCACAGGTTCATCAATGGCGTCAAAATTATTAATTTTTCTGTTTTTGTTGATCGCAAAGTACAAAGTAGATAAGGAAAACTAGGATGCCAGGTGTATTCAGAGCGCCGCCATTACTGTTTAGTGTGTGGAATGGTGCGCTGTGATTGGTTGAGCAGAAAAGAAAGGGAGAAAACATGACAGAATAACACGACTGATATCGCATTTTGCGCAAAATTAATAAACGACTTTTCAATACCGACCAGATACAATACTGATTTTGACGGAAACTCAATTTTTAAAAAAAATGCCGTTTATCGCGTTTTGGAACCAAACTCTTCATATATAGATTAATCCTTATTTAAGCTACAAAAGTGATTCAGTCAAGAGCAGCGAGTGATTTTCTCTTTGTCTTTTGTTGATTTATTAACATGAATCATTCAGACAGCAGCAGGTTTATTAGGCTGCTGTCACTTTAAGAGCTGACGCACATCTGACGATGTCCTCACAACTCTTTACAGTCATTTAAGACTTTATTTAAGACTGCGTTTACAAAGATACTCGACAAAGTGGCCATTTTGGCCTAATTTTGTGTGGTTTTTGTTCGTTTAAGTGTGAAAGAGAACTCAATGCGGCCGGTGCGCTGTCTGAAGCAGCTTTCTGCTCGCACGAGTCATGTGTCCATCACAGACAGGAGATTCAGACAACGTGCCAGTACAGATGTGAGCTCTTTTTTGCATCTTATAGCACTTGAATGGTTTAATAACACTTGATCATATAATGGATGAAAAATTAAACATAAATAACATAAATTAAAAGCAATAAAACAAAATTGTCATTAGTGCTGTGCTATGCATATATATTTACATATCACAAAATATTTTATACCGTTGCAACGATCTGTAGCGTCATACCTTTCTTTAATATTCTATATTATTATTCTGTATTGTTCCTAAACACAGAATAAGGGTCTGTGCTGTTTCTAGTTTATGGTTGACTGTGGTGAAGAACAAACCTCTTCTGTTGCGTCTACTTTAGACAAAGCCATCTGAACCTCCTCCTCTGTCATATCCAGATCAAAATCCTTCTCCCAGTCTTCACTCACATCTGTACTCGAACCTACATGTGCAGACACACACAGAGCAGACGTGACATCAGACTTCAAGAGCTCTCATGCTCAAAATTTATTTGATCAAAAATACTGTAAAAACATAGTAATATTGCAAAAGGTTACTCATTTAAAATAACTGCTTTCTATTTGAATATAATGTAAAATGTAGTTTTATCTCAGGTCAATTAAATAATTTATTTGATTTTAGTAATGTTATTAAACAGTAACTAAGAAATTAACATTAACTAAGAATAATTAATGCTTTATAAGTATTTTTCATTGTCAGTTTGGTAATAATGAATTACCATGTTAACTAATGAAGCCGTACATCTCAAAGTTTTACTGAACAATAACAAATAATCAGCACATTTCTAATCATTAGAGCATGTTGTAGTCCAGATTAAAATATAAAAATGTTTAAGTTTGAAAATAAATAGCCTATTAAGTCTTTAAGTATGAAGTATTTGGTGCTGTGATGAACAACACTGAGATTACAAAAAAATGAATGGCTGTTTGAAGCATTTTAAAAACTTCACTAGTGCAGCTGCTTTGTTTGCGGGGTTTCCGGGGTAACCGCTGTAATTCTGCTGTTCCATCAGCGCCCTCTGCTGTCAGAGAGTGAACGTGCACTATCTGCAGCACATCTCTACTTGTTCCACAATGTGTTTCTCCTTGGGCTTGTGTATATCTGAGCGCGTGTTGTGCATTTTATACAGTTGATGGGGAAAGTATTCTTAAATGCATTATAAATATTTTAATTGGTAATAAATTGTTGTTTACGGTATTTTGAAGTGCCCACGATAACAATATCGTGCATATTCATTATCGTGATATATCGCATTACCGAATATCTGCACAAGTCTAATTTCGTCACATGACCAGTGAACTCTTATTCCTGCAGCTCGCGTTGGATGAGCTGGATGGAATTGAAGTGACCGTTATTCAAATTAATTAAATGGTTTTTATTTCTATAAAAAGAGAGAGAATGTGTCACATTTTAATCTCACGAGATCTCATGGCACTAAAAGAATCAATAATTGAAAAGGATCATATTCTCAAAAAGGGCTGGCATGTAACAAGTGGGGGCTCGTCCGGGATTTGCACCCGGGACCTCTCGCACCCCAAGCGAGAATCATATCACCTATCACCTATCACAATCATTCCCATCCTTAACCCCGTTTCCTCTCTCTCACCTTTTTTGCCGTTATTGGAGGGTGTGGATTTGCCGCTGTCAGAGTTGAGCTCAAACACCCGGAGGTCTTGAGCTACTTCCTCTCTGGCGGGCTCTTCACGCTGCGTGGGCCGCTCCTCCGGGAACGTCTCCTGTAGACTGGCCTCCGACAGCTTCTGAGAGACCTCGTCCACCGCGGGCGACAGCTGCGTGACTCTGACGGTGACGTTCGCTTGATTCTCCATCTGGGTGGGGAAACTGACGCTGTCGCTGCTTACGGAGGGGGTGACGTCAGATGCTACGTTGCTGGAGGAAACCACCACTTGAGGGGGTGAGGAGCTTTCAGGGATGGACTCTATCGTCACCGCGGGGACGCGAGCCTCTTCGACGGGGGGTGTGAAATCTAAGCGAGATGAAGACGTGGCCCCGAGAAACTCACCTACAGAGAGAAAAGAAACATAAATGCTCTGTTCACAAAGTTTCAGAACAGACACGAAGGTTTAGCGAATTAATATGCTTGACAGTTCCAGCTGAATGGAACTCAAAGTCAAACCTTCTTCGTCCTCTTCCTCCCAACCAAGACTCTCAGAATGATCCGTCTGCTCTGCTCTCTGCTTCAGCGCTACCCTCCTGGCCTCTTCCTACAAACACACACACATGTGATGATATATACAATGTTTTTGTGCCATTATTGTGTTATTTCATGATTATAGTCATGTGCAACCCCTAAAGCAGCAACTATATTCACATTGCAGAACATCACACCATTGATCTTAATGGCACAATTAAAACAAAGCATATTAATTCATATTTTTTTGCTAGAAGACCCTGTTTTATTGACCAATTAGCTTCTTTTATTTTTATTTTTTGGAACTGATCAATCATAGGCATTATTTATCTGAGCTCATGTTACCTCAGTTTTTGAGTGAAAAAAGCATTATTTGTGGATAACTTTGTCAATTTTACATAAAACTGTATGTTCTGTACACTAGTGTGCTTTAATGTTTAACCAGGATATTTGTTTTGAAATGCGTTTATTTTGTACAAAATGGCAAGAATAATAGCTTATAAATCTCAGAAAAATAAAATAAATCTCTTCCTATACTATTATATCACCAAATATTGGATCTATTTGTCAACTTGTTTTCTTTAAATTAGAACAGGTTTTGTATTTTTTTTTTAAACTGACTGATCGTACATGTGGTTGGTTCATTTATCTCCCAGTTTGTGTTTATTTAAAAAAAAAAAAAAAGAAAAGAAAAAAAGGTCGTAATGGGCTATATGCACAGAGTGTTCATTAGAACTTCCACAGTAATATAAGCCAGCTGGAAAACTTCCAGTGAGAGTCATGTGCTGGTGTGTTGAGCATCAGTAGTGTAATACTTAGTTTATAATCAGAATATAGTCACTTAAATAGTTAGGCAGAGCATTAATTTACTTATTCAAGCGTAAGACAGCATAAAAAACAAATAAATAAAGACGTTCCTCAGTGTTCATCCTCGGCTAAATTCAATTCGACCATCAGTTTTACACTTTTATGTGAAAAAAAGCTTCAAAAATTAAATATTTATTGTGCACTTTAGTTAGATTAATTCAATAAAATGCGTGTTTTCACAAGTGTGCTGAAATCATTGATCTTGTGCTGCACTGACTGACAGCTGCTGTGATTATAAAGAGAGAGCGGTGCTCGCTTTCTGTGTCATTCATTCACAAGAAAAGTTTTTGTTTTTCATGAGATTTTGTGAGTATTTCATACTTCACATTGACAAAATGTATTTTTAAACCTAGTTATTTTATAATGTTTAATATTTAGTCAAAAACAAAGTGAAAAACAATGAGGAAATGACTGATATATGCACAAATAAATGCTACTTTGCCGCCACCTGCTGGTTAAAGTGGTAATTATTTTAAAGTTTATCTCAATCTCAGAAGGCTGAACAAATAATGTTTGTGGTCATCACATTAAAAATAATGCTGGGAAATAACGTGTGTGTCAAATTACAGACACAGCGTTTCTTAAACAGTCCCAATATCTTCATCTTTATTGGCAAATTAGGTAAATGTGATAACTGCATTAAAATATGAATACAACATTAAAAAGTCAATCATCGATGGTTTTGTGTCGATGTACAGTGACTACAGAATGAACAGTTCACCGGAAATGCCCGAGCTGGCTTAACCACAACCAGGAAGTAACCGTGCATATAGTCCATAACAGGAGAAATACTGGAAGAAATATTTTACCCTATATATGAGGCTTTTGATTATTGTGTTTGACAATGGGCGGAGAACCACTTCTCTACACACTAATACTGCAAACCTATTGTAAATACATACTCTGACCAGCAGATGGCACTACCAGGTTAATCTTTCACTGACTGGATGTGTCTTTGATGGCACACCTAAAGCAAATATGACAGTGTTGTGCTGGAAAGTGTCCTGTGACTCGTACTGATGTCATTATGTTAGTTTGAGCTGTGTGTGTTCAGATAAGCACATAATCCTGATTTCTCAGACACAGATCTGCTGTACCTGCTCCAACTGGAACACTTTATAGAAGTACCGCTGCCAGAACTCTGAATGAGCCACTGCTGCCGGCACCTGAGAGGAATAAAGTAAATATGTGCTCAGACAACATCACATGGTCAATTAGGGCGTAAATATAAAGAGGATGAGGCATTATACCATTTTAGTATAGAGAGCTCTGATGGCAGGACTGTTGACCAGCAGTTCAGAGATCTCTGGCTTCCTCTCTTCTAAAATGAAGCTGGAGAGCCAGGCGTCAAACTGCTGTGGAGGGCCTGGAGGGACAAACATACATGGAAATATTCGAATTTTGAGATAAAATGGACAGAATATGAAAGCTGAGATGTTAGATGTGAGGCGCTACAAAGTTTGTTCACTGACTGAAAGATCGATTCATGGGATTTAAGAATCAATATCGGTTCTTCAAAATGAGAATCGATTAAAATCGATACAGCCATACACATCTAACTCTCAACAACACACTGCTAGAGAAAGAGGCAGTGACACACCGTCAGGCTCATTGCAGTACGTCGCCGGATCTGCTTGAAGACTGTAGAGTCGAGCCTGAGAGGAAACGCAGTACATGTGACTCAAAAATAGTGCATGAAAACATTGAGCGAGTGATTCAACGAATGACATGCATGTCAAATTTATATATCTAAAGAGTGAACGTGGCTGACCTTGCCGCTGTCATACACCTCTGTCGTGCCTGAAGGAGTGGCCACCAGCGTGATGACATCACAGTCGATGGTCATGTCTGGGGGAGGGGCCAAAGTGTCTGTGATCACACCCAGAATATTTGAAAGGCCCTTCTTCACCTTTTCAGTGGCCTCTGATGAACCTTCAACCTAAAAAAAGAAGGAGAAAATAAAGCGTATAACCTGTGATTTGTGGCTAGGGTTTATATAAACTAAACTAAAGAGAGGTTATGTCTACTCTCAGCACTGAAGACTAAACAAACTCTATAAAAACCATTCACAAGGTAAGAATTAACATTGTTTTGGTGTGCTGTAATGTAAAACGGTTTCCTTACGGCCAGTTTGCTCTTAACAGCGTTCGCTGTCGCAACAATGGAGCATGCTGTGTCATGTTGAACCACGCTGGAGAACTCTGTCAGGTCCCGCTTGATAAACTCGTACGCCTCAACTGACTGTCGAGAAAACACAACACACACATTACATTTATACACAGAGTTCGACATTAAGCCTTGTCATGTCAAGTCACATTTTATTTATATAGCACAGATTTAACACCACTGTAGTTGATCCAAAGTGCTTTACAGTAAATCAGAAATTAAAATAGAAAAGGAGGGGAAAAATGGAGATAAAAGTCAAATATCAAAGTCAATCAAACAATTTGTATATACATAACATGGAACACCAACTATATAAAAAATAATATATACACACATATACATGCACAGAATCACTCGAATGCTAAAGAGTAAAAATAAGTCTTTAAACTGGTTTTAAAAACATCATACATCATGTGCTTGTAATGTTCAAGTAAATTTTCCCCCAAGGGCTTTTTTTAACCTTTACTCACCCTTGTGCCGTTCCACACCCATAAGATCTTTGTTCATCTTCAGAACACAAATTAAGATATTTTTGATGAAATCTGATGGCTCAGTGAGGCCTGCATAGCCAGCAATGACATTTCCTCTCTCAAGATCCATTAATGTACTAAAAACATATTTAAATCAGTTCATGTGAGTACAGTGGTTCAATATTAATATTATAAAGTGACGAGAATATTTTTGGTGCACCAAAAAAAAACAAAATAACGACTTATTTAGTGATGGACAATTTCAAAACACTGCTTCAGGAAGCTTCGGAGCGTTATGAATCAATGTGTCGAATCAGCGGTTCGGATCACATGTCAAACTGCTGAAATCACGTGACTTTGGCGCTCTGAACCGCTGATTCGACACGCTGATTCATAACGCTCCAAAGCTTCCTGAAGCAGTGTTTTGAAATCGGTCATCACTATATTAGTCGTTATTTTGTTTTTATGGTGCACCAAAAATATTCTCGTGGCTTTATAATATTAATATTGAACCACTGTACTCACATGAACTGATTTAAATATGTTTTTAGTACATTAATGGATCTTGAGAGAGGAAATGTCATTGCTCAGGCCTCACTGAGCCATCGGATTTCATCAAAAATATCTTAATTTGTGTTCTGAAGATGAATGAAGGTCTTGCGGGTGTGGAACGGCATGAGGGAGAGTAATTAATGACAGAATTTTTGGGTGAACTAACCCTTTAAATGAGAGATACCAACAAACATTTCAATAAACTGAGGAGGGATATATATGTACTGAAATTGTGAACAAAAAAGCACAGCATAGACTATATTTCCTCAAGACGTTAAGTGTCATTTAATGCAAGTGTCTCAATACTATAATTTATTAACTGAAAGTGTGTTGGTTTGGAAATGTCACAGTGGAACAAAAGATCCCTCTGAATAAATCTACCAAAGCAGACGTCTCAGAAAAGACGTGAAAATCACATCAGATTAAGAAGAACTCTCTGTTTTAAAGAGTTTGAGATTTTACCTTCGAATAAGAGATTTAGGATGCCAGTGCTTTTTGAAAAATATGGAGAAAAAATCCTTCTTTTTAAATGAAAGATAGTGTTTTTTGTGCAGAGGAACTCACTGAAACTAAATTTCCCCTCATGGATAATGAAAGTCACTACTGAAGTCACACCGGATCTGATCTGGATTCTCTCACCTTGTCTTTGACGCTCTGGAAGCTCTGAGTCAGCCAGCCTCCCCACCATCCTCCTTCCCTGAAATATAATCATTAATAATCATCAGATATTGTCAGGCAGTATCATTAAAACTTTAACTTTTATTGTAATTTTGGAAATCATTCCTATTTCTGTATATAAAATGCTCTAGTCACTTAAACTTCATTATTAATGAAAACTGATTATTTGTAGGATGAGATTAACTGGCGAACATAGTACTGAAATTATTTACAATTCAACATTAATGTTAATGTAAACCTGAGATAAAAGAAAACTAATTCCTCTTGATCGAAAACAAGAATAATCTAATCATTCTCGAACAATCTGCGACATTCGTTTATTTCAATCACGCTGTTTTATGTAATATACGTGTCTTTTATTATCATAAGAGATGGATTTACAGGAATATTATAATAATAAGAGCGACAGTAATGTGTGTTTTTCGTTCATGACTCTGTGATATTTTTGTAAACAAACCCGCCTGACTTCCTCCTCCACATCCGCCAATCAAACGCGTCGGTCACAGAGATCGCACACATCTCTTTAACGCGGATATTCACTCTTTAGAGCGGAATTACTCATGCAAAACGCTGAAATATTATTAATATCGAGCATTAAAATATAAAAGTGAACATTTGTCTGCTGCAAACTCACCCGTCTGCCATCTTCAGCGCATGACGACATCAGTGTGTCTGAACTCTGACCTCAGCAAGCGTCGAAATAATATTCACAAACACCGCGTTAAACATAGTGAAGATTATTTATTAATCATTTTAATAGTGATATAAATCAGTAAATTGCGTCAAAAAGTGAAATGTGTTTAATTATAATTTGTTAAAATATTTTTAAATAACACTGCGGAGTAAGGCAACCGCAAAGGATCAAGTTTTGTGATGAAACGCGAAACGCCTGTCATTACACTGAAGGCCTGCAGGGGCGTCGAGAGCCGCAGTCAGTTTCCCGCCGGCGCGCTCCCTCAGCTGGACTGAGTGGCAGAAGAATCTGCTGCATGACTGGATTTAATAGAGGAAACTGCGAAAACACGAGAAAAACAAACGATTACACTAAAGGTTGGACTCGAAAGTGTTCATTATGACATGTCAAATAAACCTAATCCATGGATATTGACATGCAGCTAGGAATCATGTTTCCTGACATTTATATGTGCCTGATTTCGACGTCGGGGAAATACATAAAGCAAATCTGCCTGTGAATATTTTATATAACTACAATATAGGTAGGTTTAAATCCGCGTAATCACTTATATCAATGTTATATATATATCGTCATATTGTCCAGCTCTAAAACTTGTATAGTTTTTGTCAGTGTTGTTTATTTAAAAACACCCAATTATGCAGAATATAATAGGGTAAATATTTAATTGATGAGTTGTCAACATAATATATAACAATACAATATATACGGTATGATTTTTACCTCAAAATCCAACATTTTGACACAAAATGTTAACTGCAAATCCATGTTTCTCCAGCTGTTTCTGTGAATTGCAGTGATCTATTTGCTTCTTTTTTCTGTAGCTTTCAGCAGTCTGTAAAAATATACCTCAGATTTTGTGTCAAAGCTATTTGTACAGTCAGTCACAAAGCTCTTTCCCGTTTTGGATGTGTTTTGTGTGTTTTTCGTGGCATTCACGTTGAAAACCAATGCTGCCACTAAAGTCACTTTAAGACGAGTCATTTCACTCGGCGGCCATCTTTGAAACGCCTCTCGGGCATCCAAGTGCAGCTCCTATCTCTTTGAATGGGGAAACATCAAATTCTCCAAAGCTGTTTGCCAAGCTTTCAATTAAATTTCATATTTGAAATCACCAATGAAATCTGACAACAACTATGTCATAAATTTTGTTTCTAAACGCTCGAATCATGAGACAAAAATGTATTTTCAGGCTGTTTCAAACTAATGCGCATGCGCAGTCCTAAATGCGCATCTCTTGTGCCTCATTTCGGAGGCGCGCATCTGACTAGCCCTGCGTTCAGGGCTGGACTGGGACAAAAAAATGGCCCTGGCATTTTTGCTCAGACCGGCCCACCACAATCAGTCGGACACCACCCACCAGAGTATTACAATTAATTGGTAGAGTTATTAAAAGTACACTTAGTAAGAGTAGGATTTCTAGATAGACAATGTGCTCCATGATATAAAAGCTAGTTAACCCTTAGAACGTGGATGTAGAACACTGATAATTCTATAAAGAATTTAAAAAAAAAAAATTCCAATGAAACAGACAGCAGAAAAACTATAATTTACAATTACAAATATACTTTGTTTTAAAGAGCACAAACCCCTGTTTAAGTGTCAAACATTTACCTCTCATTGTTTAGATACTCCCCATTAAAAACAATGAAAAAGAAAACTATACTACCAAATTACTCACAAAAAACGTCCTAATAAAATGATATTCATGTTATTCACTTGCCATAAACAACCAAGTGTTCATACCAGAGTAATAGGGTACAAGAGCTACAAAATATAACTTTTTATAGCTGAAAAGTGAGATCTAGTAGACCATCATCACGACTAACAGCTATAAATAGACACCTATAGTCTCGTTGTGAAATAAACACATCGTCAGTAATATTACATTATAATAATAACCTGAATTTTTTTTTTTTTTGAAAAATCAAATTGCATCATTTCAGGTTTTTCTATGAGAAAGGCCGTTACTGCATAAGTGAACTCTGATAGCTACAAGGGCACTGCTAACTACAAAAAACAGTGCAAAATAACTTTTGCTGTGCTATTTGACATTAGCTGACTGAGTGACCAGTGCAGTAGGTGACAGTCTGACTTTATAATAACGACGACGATTATGTTGTCTTATAATATTCATTCATTTAAGCATCATCGTCGTCGTCGTCGCATCATGAGTCCCTCGCTGTTAATCATGTAACTACCCTGCTTACCGCTTTTATTATACTCTCCTGCTTACTCTGTCCCTCATTGGCTTCACTGTCAGACACCTGCTGCTCCTCTGCCTTACAGGTGTCTCCTCCATGTTCTTCTATGTTCACCTGTTTTTGCACGTCAGGTACTGTAGGTTTGGAAACTGAAGCTACAGTAACCGCACTAAACATGCCAGTAATTTTTGCACGTTGAGGCATCAACCTCTAAATTTTTTGATTTTTTTTGCCCGCAACTTCTCCGCACCCCCCTTGCACTTGCGCTTTTGTTTCTCCATCCTCCTAATCCAAAGATGTTCTGGCGAAACAGAGGGGACGGGCTGGAGTCTGTTAAGAGATGTGATTGGGCCAGCCCAGTGTCAGTATGGAAAATGAACCAATGGGCCGCTGTCCCTGCTTTATGGGCCGGTCGTTGGCCAATTTTTATGTTTATTAAAAAAAATCATATCATATAGCGGCCCCGCCCTCAAGTGCGTCGGCCCACCGGGCATTTGCCCGGTATGCCAGATTACCAGTCCAGGCCTGCCTGCGTTCCATTCGGAAGGGCTCATCCCTATGCCCTAATCCCTTCAAAGGGTTTACCCTGGGGAGTGAGAGCTTCGAAGGGATGAAGGGTGTAGGGGTCAAAAAAACTCTTTTTTTGGAACGCACTTCTGCGTCATCTTAATGAGACAATCAACGAAGAGTAGTTTGTGCAAGCTGCGGCCTTTGTTTAACGTTAGTTTATTTATTTATTTTTGGTTTACACCATATTGTATATTGTGTCTATGTATTTTAAACATTTGACTGGACTGATAAAGGGAGCTGTAAAGTACAATGTCATTTTGACCATAATGTACCAAATCTAACTCGTATAAATATTACAGTAGTATAGAAAAATACTATATATACATTTATAGGTAAATCGAACTCCTAACCTCCGGTACACCGGTACAACTTCCCTGTGCAAAGGATTATGGGGGCCTGAAGTGTCCATCAGTTGTACCATTTGAAATCCTTAATTCCGAAGAGCCCTTTGAAGTGGTTAGTTTTGAGCACTTCGGTTTGGAATGACCTTTCAATATGGCGGCCATGATTATTTTCATTTGTGCGATTTATCCCGTTTGGAACGCACCATGTTTCTATAGAACCCGGAGCTTCTAACGGCTGCTGCAGTGACGCGATGACTTTACCAATCAGCGATTGGCTCTTTTTTAGAAAGCGGGACTTATGGTGCGTTCAAGTCCTCCTGGGAAGTTCGTATTTACGAGGTGGGAAGTTGCGTTTACGACGGCATGTGCGTTCAAGTCACTTTCTTCGGAGTAAGATGGCGGTGCGCCTTCTCTAAATTAATTACACAAAATAGCAACAGTTCTACTTCTAGAAAATATAAAGCAAAGAATGTGCATTAGTTGTATGTTGCTTTTTTATGTTTTTAATTAATATATGAAGCTATTGTAAACTTTATTGTTATATTATATTGTTATATTATGATGCTATCGTATTTTTGCTGGGAATCAGCTTACTTCGTTGTGAATAGAAAAGCCTGACAATGTCACTGCTAAATAAGTATTGTGGTATTTCGCCATGTTTCTCACTGACACGCCCCCAACTCAAGAAAATCCCGAGCTCCCCACTGGTATTTACGACATTGTGGTGGCGTTCATGTGACACGTCTTGTGTTATTCTGTAGTCTTTGCTGCCACTCAGTCTTTTGCCACTCAGTGGGCGTGACCGCAGTCATAACGGTCGACGGTGACGTCACGTGCATACCCTCTATAGGTTTTTAAATAAATAAATAAAATACACTCTATATATTTAGCACTATTTTAAAAATGTATACAACATTATATTGTATCTGACTTTTATAGTGAAGACAGTTTATATTTATTCAGCTCTTCGATCCTAAACTCACACACAATCATAAGCAGTGTGAAGTCTCATGGGACAGAGTTTGTCTCGTCACTCTGTTCCACATAATCAGGAAATGAATGTGCTCATAATGGAATTGACACGAGGAGTTTATCACCTCATTAGAATTCAGAACAGCCCATATGGATTGAGCGCTGATGGGAGTGTTTAACTACACCTGAGGCCCCGGAGCCGTCCCAGCTGTGTTCTGCCTGTCACGAGCTCTGAGCGAGTGACAGGAAGTGAGGTTTAACAGGATGTCACGGGGTCAGCCCTGCCTCTCTCTTAATTGAAGCGTCCCTGAGCAATATGTGCGTGTGTTCCACAATATGTGCCCCAAATGCTCCACAATCCCACTAATTGGGACCTTTGGTTCCCTGATTAACTCTGTCAGTGTAAATCTGGGGCCACAGAAGGTGTTTTCATGTATTGATTAGATGGAACTGCTACTGTGTGTCACATTCAGAACAGATGCAGAAGATTCACTAAATAAATCACAAAATAGGTTGGAAATTAAAAATCAGACACAATTGTTAGTTACTACTAATTACTAAGCAATTTAATAAATTTTTATTGTTTAATTATTATTCATTCCACTTATTAATAAATGTTAATTTATTAAACATATTTATAAACATACTTTGGGTTTATTTTAAGCAACAATACAGTCATTTTTAAACAATAGTTGAGTTAAATAAAACTACCCTGCAGGTTTGACAAACATTTAACCCAATCACTGGGTTAAAACAGCCCATTCGCAGGATTAAAACAACCCAATAGCTGGGTTAAAACAACTCATTTGCAGGGTTAAAACATCCTAATAGCTGGGTTAAAACAACTCATTTGCAGGGTTAAAACAACCCAATCGCAGGGTTAAAACAGCCCATTCGCAGGGTTAAAACAACCCAATCGCTGGGTTAAAACAGCCCATTCACAGGTTTAAAACAGCCCATTTTCAGGGTTAAAACAACCCAATTGCTGGGTTAAAACAACCCAATCGCAGGGTTAAAACAGCCCATTCGCAGGGTTAAAACAACCCAATCGCAGGGTTAAAACAGCCCATTCGTAGGGTTAAAACAACCCAATCGCAGGGTTAAAACAACCCAATCGCTAGGTTAAAACAGCCCAATCGCTGGGTTAAAACAGCCCATTCACAGGGTTAAAACAACCCAATTGCTGGGTTAAAACAACCCAATCGCAGGGTTAAAACAGCCCATTCACAGGGTTAAAACAACCCAATCGCTGGGTTAAAACAGCCCATTCACAGGGTTAAAACAACCCAATCGCAGGGTTAAAACAGCCCATTCGTAGGGTTAAAACAACCCAATCGCTGGGTTAAAACAGCCCATTTGCAGGGTTAAAACAACCCAATTGCTGGGTTAAAACAACTCATTTGCAACCCAATCACTGGTTGTTGTTTTTTAACCCAGCATTTTTTAGAGTGTATATATGGATTAGAAATATGTTCATATGTTCATATCTCCACCTCTCCCTAATAAGCGTTCACATACAGATACATCCCCTGCTGTTCTCTCTCTGTGGACCGTCACCATCTGCCCACAATCAGGAAACACCAGCTTTGCACAAGTCAATGTGTCTAATTATCCCTGTGCAGCAGGCCAGGCCACAGCTCCCAATAATCCCCACAATGTGTTCAGCTTCCCATACCCACCTGTGCCTGGGACCTGGAGGGGGGGCCCCGACTCAGGGGGGCCGCAGGGACACGGGGACCCGCTGAGGGAGCTTCTTCTCTGGGCAGGACGGCAGCTGCCTCCCCCCGCTGGGACGTTCACCAGCTGACTGTGAGCAGGCCCCTGACAGGAGCTCTTTAGCGCTGTCAATGGGCCCATAAATAAGGAGCTAAGCGCCTTTGTGTTGCCGTTGGAGTGTCAGGGCCCTCTGCAGGCCGACCGGGCCGGTGACCACTTCAAGAAAAAAACACAAAAGGAGGGGGCTGTGTTACGGGCCACCCCCCGCGCCCTCTCTTTGTGCTCGGAGCGAGTGCTATTGTCTTCCTCTATTTAGGGTGAGAGAGAGAGGGAGGAGAGCAGAGGAGGAGAGGAGAGACATCTCTTCATCTCTCCTCTGATCTTTCAGTCGTCGGCCCGGGATTCCTGTGAGGAGAAATGTGTATTTTTCACGCCTGATTTAGCTCTTGAAAAATACAGTCTCAAACTGTGTGCATGTGTGTAGAAAGGGATTTTGCACAAATTAAGATTTCAAGTTTAAAAGCACATCGGATTGCAGGAGTTTGCATGCTGCCCACTGATATATGCTTCAGTGTCAGTAATATAATATCTGAAAACTGTTGTGCCATGCTGTGTTAAAGCACACAAGACACTCAATGCTGTGTGATTTTACCGTAGGTAGCAAAGAGCCTAAAATCCACTCCTTTAGTTGACATATTGCTTTGATTAGGATTTTAAAAAATTAAAAGTTAACATTTTGTATAAATGATATAATTGATATAATCAAAGGACATCTCTTCAAAGTAACACTCTGAGTTCGACAAAAGTTCTGGCCGATCGGCACCATCTGTATTACAATGAAGTTTGTAGAGCAAGGCATTGCACAATAATGAACATAAAAATGTTTCTAAAGTAACTTAAGACTTTATGCATTAAAATATTACTGTATATGTTAATGAAATATTTCTGCTTTAAAGCTCACTCTAAAAAATCTTGGGTTACTCAGCTCCTGGGTCAGACGTAACAACCCAGTGTTTGGGTACTTTTTGTGTTACACAGATCCTGGGTCAGACGTAACAACCCAGTGTTTAGGTACTTTTTGTGTTACACAGATCCTGGGTCAGACGTAACAACCCAGCGTTTGGGTACTTTTTGTGTTACCCTGATCCTGGGTCAGACGTAACAACCCAGCGTTTGGGTACTTTTTGTGTTACCCAGATCCTGGGTCAGATGTAACAACCCAGCGTTTGGGTAGTTTTTGTGTTACACAGATCCTGGGTCAGATGTAACAACCCAGCGTTTGGGTAGTTTTTGTGTTACACAGATCCTGGGTCAGACATAACAACCCAGCTTTTAGGTAGTTTTTGTGTTACCCAGATCCTGGGTCAGACGTAACAACCTGGCGTTTGGGTACTTTTTGTGTTACACAGATCCTGGGTCAGACGTAACAACCCAGCGTTTGGGTAGTTTTGGTGTTACCCAGATCCTGGGTCAGACGTAACAACCCAGCATTTGGGTAGTTTTGGTGTTACCCAGATCCTGGGTCAGACGTAACAAACCCGGCGTTTGGGTAGTTTTGGTGTTACACCGATCCTGGGTCAGATGTAACAACCCAGCGTTTGGGTAGTTTTTGTGTTACACAGATCCTGGGTCAGATGTAACAACCCAGCGTTTGGGTAGTTTTTGTGTTACTCAGATCCTGGGTCAGACATAACAACCCAGCTTTTAGGTAGTTTTTGTGTTACCCAGATCCTGGGTCAGACGTAACAACCCAGCTTTTAGGTAGTTTTTGTGTTACCCAGATCCTGGGTCAGACGTAACAACCCGGCGTTTGGGTACTTTTTGTGTTACACAGATCCTGGGTCAGACGTAACAACCCAGCGTTTGGGTACTTTTTGTGTTACACAGATCCTGGGTCAGATGTAACAACCCAGCGTTTGGGTACTTTTTGTGTTACACAGATCCTGGGTCAGACATAACAACCCAGCTTTTAGGTAGTTTTTGTGTTACCCAGATCCTGGGTCAGACGTAACAACCCAGCGTTTGGGTAGTTTTTGTGTTACACAGATCCTGGGTCAGACGTAACAACCCAGCTTTTAGGTAGTTTTTGTGTTACACCGATCCTGGGTCAGACGTAACAACCCAGCTTTTAGGTAGTTTTTGTGTTACCCAGATCCTGCATTAGGCTGCATTAATTTGATTAAAATACAGTAATATTATTAAAACAGTAATATTGTGAAATAAAACTATATTGAATAGTTTGTAAACAAACCTTGATGTTGGCTTGAGAAAGCCTAACCAGAAACATTTAAGTAGTTTTAACTGCTTTAAGTTTGAAGGTTTTAAGTTTAAAATAGTTTTACATTTTAGTTCAGTAGTTTTAAAAGCTAGAATTTTAGAAAGATAGACTACTCCACTCTTCAGGGTCACATGATCCTTCAGAAATCATTCTAGTATGCTGATTTGCATATACTTGGGGTCTTACTGACCCCAAACTTTAACCGAATAAAAAAAATCAACTGTGTCAACTATTTCAATTGGATCAGTTGTAAATTAAGCAGTGGAATTATTACCCACATTATTAATATCAAAGGCATTTTGTCACTTTAAGTGTCCTGATTCATTTCTGATGCCGTTGTGCTCATTATTTCACACCTTCATCTCCAGCTATTGGTCATATCAGAAAGTCTGACGAGTCAAACGTCTATGATCTGTCCCGCTAACAAACGATGGTGTGCACAGCTGTCAGAGCCTCTCATGAAAACGGCTCCCAGTGAGGACGGGCTGAATATGATCACAGCTTTATTGGACAGTGACAAATCTTCCTGCACTAACATGAAAAGAAGCGCTGGCCGTCCCCTGCGTGTGCTGCACAATGCTGACGCGCCAACCTGGCGACAGCTTGCGTCTCTCTCTCTCTGATTGATGGCTGAGAGTAGGCCCCGGGCTCCGAGCGGTCTGGCTGTCGTTCTTTTTCATACATTAACTAGTCTCGGTACAGATGGTTCAGTCCGAAGGCAGCGGTCTGAAATGATGCCCGTGTTTGTTAGCATATGCTAAAAACATAAACATGGTGCGGGCAATATTGCGGTAATGGTGCTGGATGAAAGCATATGGACTAATTTTATATTCATATATATCACAAAACACACTGACACACATAAACACTGACACCTGATCTCAGAACAGATGAGCAGCTGCCATTTGTTATTTTACAGAATTTTAGTACCTCATTAGTCTGTTTATATTAGCTTTATTTACATGAATATGGGAGGAATGATACTTTTCATTTATATTTAGCAATTGTTCTTGAATTATTTAATAATTTAATAATTTAGTTTAATTTTATTTGGTCAGGCAAGTCAATTATTTCATTATTTTAGTTATTTAATTAAGTCAGTTTATTATAATATGCAATTACAGCCTGGCATTATTAGCATGTTTTGAAATTGTTTAACTTTGGGACAAATTTGATCTCCAATGAACTTCACCAAATAATAATAATAATAAAAATGAAATAAAATTATGACTAGGGATAAAAAGTCTCTAAGTTGTTTTTTTACTGTAGAGAAAAAATATTGGCATTAGATATATCAGTCTTTATATATATATAGGCCTATACACATACATATATAATTTATATATATATATATATATATATATATATATATATATACACACACACACACATACAAGATAGCATCATCCAACATATATATATATATCTGAGATGTTGGGAGATATTATAAAATAGTATAGAAATCAATATTTTATAATCTTCTATTTTTAAAAAAAATAATTTGCTATGATTGTGTTGAGTTTCATTCAATAAGATCTGTAAATGTTGCTTAATCTAATCTGGTTTGAGCTTGAATGCACATCAAAACATCTCTTATAGGTGAACTTCTCTAAAAAATAATAGTAATTTGATAGACCAAATGAAGACAGGAGGAATCAGGAGAGATATTTTTCATTATAATAATAGATGTTTAATTTAAGAAACAAAACTATACATTTTCAATCTCCATTTTGCTACAAAGAACATCCAAGCCTATACAGTGTTCATACAGTGAGTATTAAAAAACGCATTCAGACGGCTATAACATTCATTACAAAACACTCTTCAGTACAAAAATAGCAGCAGCTTGTTAGAAAAACCAAATTCTGTACAGGACATTTACAATGTATACAACACAACTAGAAACACATCCAGATGTTTTCAGTTCTTTTTGAGTCTTCGGCCTACTCCAGCCTGAGCCTCGCCTGAATCACTTCCCCATGGAGAGGCTGTGCAGGCTGGCTGTGGAAGCAGGGAGAGGCTGGCAGAGGGAGCAGGGGCAAGGCATGCCGGGGAAATGCCTGTATCCGCTGGAGAGATGCAGAGGGTCTTTCAGCAGGGTGGGAAGGTGTGGAGCGGGGAAGCCCAGATACCCGGCCGAGGGTGGAGAGTGAGGGGCTTGAGCCACGGTCGGGGTCGAAGCCGAGGTGCTGCCCACCAGAGAGTGCAGCGATGGGGCAAGCGAGAGCAGCTGCAGCTGGGGCGCCGGAGCCGCCGAAGTCGGCGGTAAAACCCGTCTAGCTGAGTGACTCTGAGCGCTTGCTCCGTACACATCACCTACCAGCTTCTTCATCTCCTCCAGAGAGCTGGACAGCATGAGGATGTAGTTTCTGGCGAGGAGCAGGGTGGAGATTTTGGAGAGCTTGCGTACAGACGGGCCCTGCGCGTAGGGCATCACCTCCCGGAGCCCGTCCATAGCCTGGTTGAGGTCGTGCATGCGTTTGCGCTCGCGGCTGTTCACTTTGAGTCGTAGATCTTGCAGGTCGTCTTTGGGCCGATCCGCCCGTGCGTGGCTCTTGGCGCTGGAGTCGGAGCTCTGCGGCCGTCCGGAAACTTTCTCAGACCTGGGCTGCCCCGTTTCTCCGTAAGCTTGGAACATCTTGTTGGAGAAGAAGCTGGAGTCCACGGCCAGGTCAGGTGAAGAAGACCGACTGCATGTGGAACTTGCATCAGAATCCATCTTGAAATCACTTCCTCGAACTTCTTAAGAACAATCCACTTGCTGAATCGCGGCGTGTCCCGGTGCTGTTGGATTCAGTTCGGCGGTCTGCAGGAGTGTGTATGTGTGTGTGTGTGTGTGTGAGAACACTGAGAGGGCTGCATTTATACTCCTCAGCATCACAAAGACACAATGAGACGCATAATGTGACATTAGGCCCAGAGCCAATGACAGAGGGGCTCACTTTCACCCCCACACACCCAATGGCTTTGAACACACCCCGCCTCCACAAAACACACACACATGCACACACACACACACTGAACCGCAAGGGCAAAAACACTGTGATCTACATTAAGTAACTTTAACAGAAATGGAAGCTGTTGCTGTGTATTTATTTATCATAGGAATATTTGTTATATTGTATGGAAGCTTGTTAACACTACTGAATAAAAATAAAAAAGGTAATTGCGAATTTTCATCTCGCAATTCTGATTTTTTTCTCAGAACAAAAAAAGTTTTGAAAGTTACATTTTATAGGCTGGTCTAACAGCGCTCATCACTGTCAGAATGAGTGAGCTGGCCAATCAAATCAAAGAAGGCGGGGCTTAGCGTTCACAGAAGACGAGTGCGAATTCAGTGAAAGATTTAATATTTGACGACTGTTTTATGATTGAAATATTCAGCGACCGACAGTAATATCCAGTGATGCGAACTACTCAACATTTTGAATTGAAAACATGCTATTATTAATATGATAAATGTAATTCATAACTGAATGTGACAACATATGTTTGACAGACAAATAAGAGTGAATATATTTTATTTGCAAGTTAGTTTTAACTACAATGGATCTGGAACTTTTACCATTCTTATTTCTTTTCGCTATTCCCTTAAATCCCTTTTAATGTTTTAATTATTTATTTCTTTTAATAAAAAAATTACCCAATAACATTACCCTAAAAAAGGGTCGCCCAAGACATGATTACGGCCTTGCAATTATCTTTTAATTTTTTTTATTCCGTGGCAGAAACAAGCTTCCATAATATTGCCTTTAACTCTTTCCTCACCGTTGACGGAATTTTCCAGCAATCCATGTTTTCACTGTTATACGGTAGGGGGCGCTATTATACATCTTCTGAAAGAGTACAGCATCTCCAGATCAAAACACAGACAAAGGAGCAGGAACAAGCGACAGAAGCATTGCTGATGCATATCATTTTTCAAAATTTTGCTTTTTTATGAAACTTACCCATATTCAAATGTTGATAAAAAAGAATGCATGAAGCTAGATTTTTTTTTTATATATATATATATATATATATATATTGATATATTGCATGTTCAGATATTCATTCAACAAAATATTCTGGGGGCCATGAAAGTTTAGTGAAAATGATCAAAAGTCTGGCGCTGGCTGGCAACTTTAAAAATGCTGGTGGTGAAAGAGTTATATTATGACTTTGAATAAAATGTTTATGTTTTCAATATAATTTAAGATGAATCACTAGTTGTATTTCTAATTTGTAATAAAGGTGTCTGCTTAATTAATAATATAATATTGCCTTTTTTCATCATTAATAAAGATCATTGAAAAGTAAAATGTCCGGACACATTACAGTAATAACATTACACCAAAATAAATAAAATAAAATTTGAACATCTGAAAAAGAAAAATCTTTATGCAAGTTGTTGATATCGGGAGTGACCTGTTCATGTTTTAAGTGTGTAAAACAGGATATTTTAAAGTCATGAAGCGCTAAAGAATTCCATTAGAGTGTGAAAAGAGCCTGTGGAGACCAGAGAGAGAGAGAGAGAGAGAGAGAGATTACAGTGACACTGCTCTGCTTTAAGACCAGCCATTAACATCTCCATTACACACACACACACACACACACACACACACACACACACACACACACCGTATCTACACAAAACTCAGGAGCCTGATGTGATGAACACACACACTGTTCTAAAATAACCTGCACAACTCTATATACCAACAGACTTAATTAGAGTTGACATTTATTTTCAACAATAAAGCAGCAATAAAAATGTCAACTATAAATATAGACCAACTTATGTCAATGAAATGTACCAATATTGTACCCAATATTAATATAATACTTTTATTCAGCAAGGATGCATTAAATTGATATTTATAATGTTACAAAAGATTTTTTTTTTTTTTACTTTCTATTCATCAAAGAATCCTGAAAAAAAAAATATCACAGTTTCCACAAAAATATGAACTGTTTTCAGCATTGATAATAATCATGAATGTTTCTTGAGCATCAAATCATCATATTAGAATGATTTCTGAAGGATCATGTGACACTGAAGACTGGAGTAATGATGCTGAAAATTCACAGGAATAAATTACACTTTACTATATATTCACATAGAAAACAGCTGATTTAGACTGGAATAATATTTCACAATTTTTACTGTATTTTTAATCATAAATTCAGCTTTGATCACAGAAATAAATTACACTTTACTATATATTCACATAGAAAACAGCTGATTTACACTGGAATAATATTTCACAATTTTTACTGTATTTTTAATCATAAATTCAGCTTTGATCACAGAAATAAATTACACTTTACTATATATTCACATAGAAAACAGCTGATTTACATTGGAATAATATTTCACAATTTTTACTGTATTTTTAATCATAAATTCAGCTTTGATCACAGAAATAAATTACACATTACTATATATTCACATAGAAAACAGCTGATTTACACTGGAATAATATTTCACAATTTTTACTGTATTTTTAATCAAATAAATTCAGCTTTGATCACAGAAATAAATTACACTTTACTATATATTCACATAGAAAACAGCTGTTTTACACTGGAATAATATTTCACAATTTTTACTGTATTTTTAATCATAAATTCAGCTTTGATCACAGGAATAAATTACACTTTACTATATATTCACATAGAAAACAGCTGGTTTACACTGGAATAATATTTCACAATTTTTACTGTATTTTTAATCATAAATTCAGCTTTGATCACAGGAATAAATTACACTTTACTATATATTCACATAGAAAACAGCTGATTTACACTGGAATAATATTTCACAATTTTTACTGTATTTTTAATCATAAATTCAGCTTTGATCACAGAAATAAATTACACTTTACTATATATTCACATAGAAAACAGCTGGTTTACATTGTAATAATTTTTCACAATTTTACAATTTTTACTGTATTTTTAATCAAATAAATGCAGCCTTGATGAGAATAAGAGACTTGTTTCAAACTTTCGAATGGTAGCGTTCCTTCAGAAAACTTTATTTCATATGCACACTAGTTTATGATTCATTTATGGTGTTTTTTGTCAGATGTGGTCACTGTTAACTGTCACTGTATGGAGCAGAAATCTCTCCTTTTTGTTCTACAAACCCCATCATGCAGGAGAACGGCTCGAGAATGAATGAACAATGACAGAATGTTCATTTTTGGTTGAATTATCCCTTTAACTGGAACATCATAAAAGACAGCAAGAAAGAAATGAGTAAAGGTGGAGAGAAAACCAAGAAAGGCAGAAAACGAGAGGCCGTTGTCACAGCAGGAGCATCTCTCGTGTGTAAGTGAAGAACATATGGGGTTTGGCGTGATGTCGGCTCAGAGCCAGAAGAACACACACATCTGACAGACCATCACAACACAACAGCAGGAATGTGTGGATTCATTCATGCTGGAAACCATATGTATGTGGTTGAAATATTAGATATACACTATCGTTCACAAGTTTGGGGTCAAAAAGTTTGGAATGAGAAAATGTATCCGTTTCCACAAAACTATGAACTGTTTTCAACATTGATAATAATCATAAATGTTTCTTGAGCATCAAATCATCATATTAGAATGATTTCTGAAGGATCATGTGACACTGAAGACTGGAGTAACGATGCTGAAAATTCACAGGAATAAATTACACTTTACTATATATTCACATAGAAAACAGCTGATTTACACTGGAATAATATTTCACTATTTTAATGTATTTTTAATCAA
Source organism: Megalobrama amblycephala (assembly GCF_018812025.1). NCBI lineage: Eukaryota > Metazoa > Chordata > Actinopteri > Cypriniformes > Xenocyprididae > Megalobrama > Megalobrama amblycephala. The sequence continues at coordinate 566,350 of NC_063053.1, read as the reverse complement.
ATAAACACAGTCTTGGTGAGAATAAGAGACTTCTTTCCAAAACGTTTTAATTATCCTACTGACCCCAAACGCTTGAATGGGAGTTTATATTAAAACAAACAGAAACTACAGTAGATTTAGTGTTAAAATAATGAAATATGGTTTATTTGATATAGAGTACTGGTGAAATCTGCAGTTACATGTCAAACACAATGACATTTTCTCTGAGAATTTACTAACAATTTTATCCAAAGCAACTTCATTTAACATAAAATTGAACAATTCGGTCATAATTTACTCACCCAAGCACAAAAAATGGAGCATAAAACACCATGAAAATATCATAAAAGTGAGTTCACTTCATATTATACAAACCAAAATTGAAATCTGGTAATCTTGTCATATGGTCTATGCAACAATGCAGTCATATGGACAACTTTTGCTGCCAATTAAAGATTTTCCTGAGAATATGAGTCTTTATCATTCTGCTCAAAACATTCATCAGTGGGCGATGTGTTCAGATGTCCATCTGTGTGTGTGTGTGTGTGTGTGTGTGTGTGTGTGTGTGTGTGTGTGTGTGTGTGTGCTCATGAATGCATGAGAGTGTGTAAGAGCTTCATTCTCATTCATGTGTTTACTCTATCCACAGGCCACACAGCGAGAAGATACGAGAGAGAAAGAGCGTGTGAATGGATGAAAGAGTGTCTCTTCACTCCTCTGCCTCTTTTATGCTTAATCTGTGTGTCTTTAACTTGGAATTAAAGTGTTTGACTTTCCTAAGCTGCTGTTAAAGACCCGTGTGTGTGTGTGTGTGTGTGTGTGTGTGTGTGTGTGTGTGTGTGTGTGTGTGTGTGTGTGAATTGTCAGTGTTCAGGTGAGCAGAAAATGAGAGTATTATCACAGCCGTGTGTGTGTGTCTCAGCAGATCAGTGAGGATTAGAGCTGAGATCACACACACACACACACACACACACACACACACACACTCACACACACACACACACACACACACGTTTTAGAGATCTTAAGCTGATCTTAATCTCATCTAATCACCAATACAGTTACAGTTACTGTCACAAATCGGGTGAGAAACACTTTAAGATTTGAATTCAATTTATTGGTCATTTTTGCTAATTTTTCCACAAATTTCAGAATTTCCAAAAATGCCACTGATTTAATCTTCATATATGTATTAGTGCTGTTAAACCGATTAATCGTGATTAATTGCATCTAATGTGTGTGTGTGTGTGTGTGTGTGTGTGTATGTGTGTGTGTGTGTATGTATATATCTATACACATACATATATTTAGATGCAATTAATTGATTTGACAGCATTAATATATACATATATATTATATGGGTCAAAATTATCAATTTTTTTAAGTAAAGATCATGATCTATAAAAATATTTTGTAAATTTCCTACCGCAAATATATAAAAAAAATATATTTTTGTGAGTGGATATGCATTGCTTTTTTTTTTTTTTTTTTTTTTTTTTTTTTTTTTTTGCACCCTCAGATTCCAGATTTTCAAATATTTATATTGTTGTATCTCTGCCAAATCTTGTCCTATCCTAACAAACCACACAACAATGGAAAGCTTATTTATTCAACTTTCAGATGATGCACACATCTCAATTTAAAAAAATTGACGCTTATGACTGGTTTTGTGGTCCAAGGTCGCATAAATGTTTTTTAATTGATAAATAATATTTAACAATAAATGTTTTTATTTATTATTTGGTTGACATGATAACATTGTATTTATATTTAAATTATATTTTCATTTACCCATTTATTTTTGCATGCATATGAATAACCATTTAGCAATATATAATGTGAATCCTGTATGATATAATACAAACTAGTTTTTATAAAAATTTTACAAAACAGAGTGTGTGAGAGTGTGTGTGTGTGGGAGAGTGTGTGTGGGTGAGTTAGTGATTTATTAACTTCACCCTGTTGAAACAATGACATTAACTAAACTACATCATGACAGCACAGTGTGAACGGCCCCGAGCTGTTTATGAGCGTCACTAACAACCCAATAACTTTCCCTGACAGACAGAGAGAGGGGGTAAAGTGTGCCAGCAGGCGTCTTCACTTCATTCTGCTGCTGCAACATCATAAATTACAGACAACTAGAACAGAGAAAGAGAGAAAAGAAGAGGAGAGGAGGAGAGGGAATGATTGCCAGAGGCAGAAAACAAGAGAGGGGGTGAAGAAGAGAAAGTGAGATCAGAAGAAACACAAGAATCACTGCTGAAAACTCAACAATCGCAGATGAGATTCTCTTTCAAACCTCATCTGCTTCTGCGGAATAAAGAGATGAAATAGAGAGGAAACGACTTCTGCCAAAGTCGGTTAATTGTTATATAATAATTCTGTATTCTGACATACTGTACATCTCACTCACGTTTCAGAAGAGATCTCAGATTTGCCACAAGTAACACTGACCTCAAACATCAATATACACTCTGAAAAATGCTGGGTTAAAAACAACCCAAGTTGGGTTAAAAACGGACAAATTCAGCAGTTGGGTTAAATGTTTGATCTAGTTTCATTTAACTCAACTGTTGTTTAAAAATAACTGTATTACTTCTTTAAAATGAACCCAAAATATGTTGGAAACAAACATTTATTAATAAGTTTAATGAATAATAATTAAACAATAAACATTTATTAAATTGTAATTAATAATTAATAAATGTTCACCTTTTGATTATTATTGTTGCCTCTAGTAATTATGTGTCTGATTTTTAATTTCCAACATATTTTGGGTTCATTTTAAGCCAGACATACAGTCATTTTTAAACAATAGTTGAGTTAAATAAAACTGTCCAGCAGGTTGATCAAACATTTAACCCAACCGCTGGGATTATCCATTTTCAACCCAACTTGGGTTGTTTTTAACCCAGCATTTTTTAGTGTTCTCTTACTATATGTCAACTATTGACTCGTTTGTGTCTGTTTTATTTCTACTTTACAGTCGTATTATGGTTTTACAGTCTTCTTTAAATAAAAAAAAACTCATTGTATTGGCAAATATACTGTTCAAAAGTTTGGAGTCAGTAACGGTTTTATTTTTGATAAAATGTAACGCTTTTATTCAGCAAGGATGCATTAAATTGATCAAATGTGACAGTAGACTTTTATAATGTTATATGACATTTATCATTTGAATTTTAAATAAAAGCTGTTTTTATTTTCTATTCACCAAAAGAAAAAAATGTGTCTCAGTTTCCATCAAATCAACATATTAGAATGATTTCTGAAGGATCATGTGACACTGAAGACTGGAGTAATGATGCTGAAAATTCAGCTTTGATCACAGGAATAAATTACATATTTACTATATATTCACATTGTAATAATATTTCACAGTAGTACTGTTTTTTTTTTTTTTTCCAAAAGCATTAAAAAGTATCATTAATTGCCCAGAAAACAACACACATTTCTATGGTTCACACACACACACACACACACACACACACACACACACACACACACAGACACACACACACACACACACACACAAGGCGGCTTAACAAAACATCTGTAACAAAAAAAATTTCTCAGCTGATTTGTGTGTGCGTGCGTGTGTGTGTGTGTGTGTGTGTGTGTGTGTGTGTGTGTGTTTAAACATCATGAAGTGGCTTTGAATCCAAATGAAGAGATCAGTACACACACACACACACACACACACACACACACAGAAGTGCTGGAAACACACAGATGGTCATGCTTACAATGAGTGCAGACTGTGTTAACCTCCAACACACACACACACACACACACACACACACTCGACAGAAGGAGAGAGAGAGAAAGACGCACCACATTATCACATCCCAAAAAGACGGCATACACACTCAAGTGAGAAATAAAAATAAAAAAATAGGGGGGAAAAAATATAATATTTTAGAAAAACATAATTCCTGCATAAATATTTTACTGCTTTTTCATGGCTCAGAAAAAATTAATTATTTTTTTAATTCAGTGTAATAATATAAAAATATAACAATGTTATAAAAATAAAATAATCTACGATTTAAAAATCGATTTAAAATAATCTACGATTTTACTTTATAAATTTCTTATTTCTAATAAATTACAATTTCTAATTTCAAGCATGTAAGCTGAAGCCTTCAGGTCAAAATAAGATCATGAGAAACGAATACAGAAAAGTGTCCAGATTTGTGAGCGAAAACAGAAGTTCACACAAGACGGCGGCGCTCCGACACATGAGGTGTACAGCACACACACACACACACACACACACACACACACACACACACCTGATTAACCCTGGTGAGTGAGTTATGAACCACAAACATGAACTTTCTTCAGGCTGAATTTACGAAGGAAAAGTTCATTGTGTGAACAGAGCTCAGCGTCTCTTCATTAAAGTCATATAAGTCAATACGCTCGATTATGTGGCACTAATGAATCTGATCTCCTCAGAAGAGCTCACACACACTTCTGTCCGTCGTTAATCATCCTCAGATCACACTGCAGTACAGTGGCCACCAACTCACGCCTCTTTGTGCGCCGCGACCTCTGGGTCAACGACGAGTGACTGAAAGCAGGCCTGTCACTGTCCACACACACACACACACACACACACACACACACACACACTGCACACATGGGCGCTGTAGCCCACGGCAACCACAGAATGGACACATGGCACAAGACCCCTCACAGATGGGACCTGTGTGTGTGTGTGTGTGTGTGTGTGGGGAGGGGGTTGTCATGGTGAAGCAGCACAAGCAAATGTAACCAGTTAAAAGGCAAATGACGACAACAGATGTAAATAAATGGTGTAAAAGACAGTACTGTGGTGAAACCTGTCAAAACATGTCTGGGTCATATTTCACCCCAAAAACAAAATGATAAAAATTAGACAATATATTTAGCTTTAAATAATATTATTTTAAATACATTTTACAACAGAATTATAAATATTTTAAAACATTTTATTTGTATATTTTATATATATATATATATATATATATATATATATATATATATATATATATATATATATATATTAGTAACATATATATTAACTGTTTTGCTTTTTGCTATATTATATGTAATACAAAATTTGTTATATATTTTTTTTTATGTATTTTTATAACTTTTATTATATATATATATATATATATATATATATATATATATATATATATTTAAACATTTTATTTTTTTATATATATATATATATATATATATATATAATAACTTGTTTGCATTTTGCTATATAGCATAATATATAATACAAAATTTGTTATACAGTTGTGGTCAGAATTATTGGCACCCTTGGTAAATATGATCAAAGATGACTGTAAAAATAAATCTGCATTGTTTATCCTTTTCATCTTTAATTCATAAAATTAGCAAAAATATAACCTTTCATTGAAGGAAAGGAATTGAAAGTGGGGGGAAACTCACATTATGAAATAAATGTTTTTCTCCAATACATGTTGGCCACAATTATTAGCACCCTTTTATTCAAATCTTTTTGTAACCTCCTTTTCCCAAGATAACAGCTCCGAGTCTTCTCCTATAATGCCTGATGAGTTTGGAGAACACCTGACCAGAGATCAGAGATCATTCCTTCATGCAGAATCTCTCCAGATCCTTCAGATTCCAGCTCCATGATGGTGCTTCTTCTCTTCAGTTCACTCCACTCATTTTCTTTAGGGTTCATGTCAGGGGACTGGGATGGCAGAAGCTTCATTTTGTGCTCAGTGACACATTTTTTTTTATTTTGATGTTTGTTTTGGATCATTGTCCTGATGGAAGATCCAACCACGGCCCATTATTGGATTTTTAGCAGAAGTGGTCAGGTTTTGATTTTTTATCTGTAGATATTTGAATCCATGATGCCATGTATCTGAACAAGATGTCCAGGACCTCCAGCAGATAAATAGGCCCACAGCATTAAAGATCCAGCAGTATATTTAACTGTGGGCATGGGATACTTTTTATCCATGTGTGCACCAAACCCATCTGGTGGGTTTGCTGCCAAAAAGCTCTTTTTTTAGTTTCATCTGACCATAGAAGCCGGTCCCGTTTGAAGTTCCAGTCGTGTCTGACAACTGAATATGCTGGAGATTGTTTCTGGATGAGAGCAGAAGATTTTTCTTGAAACCTTCCTGAACAGCTTGTGGGGATGTAGGAGCTGTTTGATCATTTTTTAAGCTTTCTGAGACTCAAGACTCAACTAATCTCTGCAATTCTCCAGCTGTGATCCTTGGAGAGTCTTTGTCCACTCAAACTCTCATTAGGATGATTTAGACACACATCCTCTTCCAGGCAGATTTGTAGCATCTTTAGTTGATTGGAACTTCTTAATTATTGCCCTGATAGTGGAAATGGGGATTTTCAATGCTTTAGCTATTTTCTTACAGCAACTTACTATTTTGTGAAGCTCAACAATCTTTTGCTGCACATCAGAACTATATTCTTTGGTTTTACTCATTGTGATGAATGATTACGGGAATTTGGCCTTTGTGTTTCCTCATGTTTATACTCCTGTGGAACAGGAAGTCATGGCTGGACTCAGATATTTTACTGCCAATAATTGTGGACAAAGTGTTTCGGAGAAAAACATTTATTTCATAATGTGAGTTTCCCTCCACTTTCAATTCTTTTCCTTCAATGAAAGGTTAGATTTTTGCTAATTTTATGAATTAAAGATCAAAAGAATAAACAATGCAGATTTATTTTTACAGTCATCTTTGATCATATTTACCAATAATTCTGACCACCACTGTATATATATATATATATATATATATATATATATATATATATATATATATATATATATATATATATATACACACACACATATATGGATATTAACTTTTTAGCTTTTTGCTATATAGCATAATAAATAGTATAAAATTAGTTATAATATAAATATATGAATTGTGCATATTATATTCTATTTATTCCATTGTGACATTATTTTCATGACAAAACCCCACTGATATATCATTTAAATTGTAATTATATATTAACATAGTATTTGTTGTATTGCCTTAATTTAATTTTTTATAATAGCAATGAAAATCAAAGTATACAAATATCACTGAGAATAAAAGTTCTTCTGGATGTATTTGAAGATAGAGATGGTGTTTCTGTTGACATCTGATTTATTAATATGAACATTATTAACAGTCACCTGAACAATACACCATAATCTCAAAAGAATATGAATGAAAATAATGGCCTGTATAATCTTCAAACTTAAAGGCTTATCTATATAGTTATTTGTATGCAAAACTTTCCTTTTCTCTCTATAAATGTCGTGATACTTTGATTGTTCTACATTTACACTAATGCACTAATGAGCGTTATATGACATCTGTCATTACAGCTTATCATTAAACGTCATTGTAAGATCTCAGCCCTCTCCTGCTCAGCTGAAATCTCTCGACAGGCTGAATGAAGCCTAAAATAAAACCTGCTTAAAGTGCTAATGATGAACTCATGAATGTCTCCAGCCGTCACACGTGATCAAAGCGTCAGAATGAAGCGTGACTGATGCTTCATACCAGTTTCCTCTCAGTTTCGCTCTGTTTTGCAATAAAACCAAAGAAATAACTGAAAGTGAATAAGGTCAACAACTCGCACAAAGCCAGAGGAAATCTAACGCTCTTGCAAATGCTAATTTTATAGGGCACCAATTAAGCAGAGTTGTTTTATGGCACTTTTTCAAGAAAACAAAACCTGCGTCCCCAGCCCCGCGTGTGTCCAGCCTCTAATTGGATGCTCCTCCTGTGTCACTCACACACACACACACACACACACACACACACACACACACACTCACACACACACACACACACACACACACACACACACAAACACACACACACACACACACACACACACACACACACACTGTGGAAATAAGCTGCTGTCTGTTTGTTGTCCCTTTCACGACACGTTTATCACTGTCAGAGACTCACTGAGGGGAGTGTGTGTGTGTGTGTGTGTGTGTGTGTGTGTGTGTGTGTGAGTGTGTGTGTGTGTGTGTGTGTGTGTGTGGGTGTTTATGGGTTTAAGTGAAGTGCTAAGGTGATGTCAGGGTGAGATGTTAACTAGACAATGATGTGTGAGTTGCAGGACTCTTAATGTTTAACTAACCTGTGGAGTGTGTCTCAATGAAGAACTGCCATATGATGTTTTAAATCATCTTTGACTGGTTTGTAAATGCTTTTGAAAGACACACATATCATTGACTATAAAAGCAACATTAAATGTTCACATTCCCTCAGTAATAGGCACAAAAAGAGCAAAAACAAAAAGGTTTAACTGTTTATTTCGTTGGGGAAAGTTTTTAAAAGTAATGCATTACAATATTGCGTTACTCCCTAAAGAGTAACTAATTCAGTTAGTTACTTTTTATGGAAAGTAATGCATTACGTTATTTCTGCATTACTTTGTTTGTTTTTATAACGACAAAAAAAGTTCTATTTTTGGCAAATGTGAAGTCCCTTTCACACCAAAAGTGAAATGAATAATCCTCAGGATGAAGGAAATGCAGATTCACGCCTGTACAGTAGAGGGCGCAGCTCAAACAAACAAGCCATTCTGGAATACAGAAGAACAGGACGCAGGAGAAGAAGTACATGAGCAAATGAAATCGCCTCTATACCCTTAAATAATGCACAGCCATTTGTAGTGCTGTCCGAAACCACAATGCACCGCAATAACTGATGTACACTCAACCAATGAATGGGAAAACAAAGTAACTTGAGTTACTTATTTGAAAAAGTAACTCCGATATTTTCTTGTAAATTTAAAAGTAATGCGTTACTTTACTAGTCACTTTAAAAAAGTAATCTGATTACGTAACTCACGTTTTATATATATATATATACACAGTACAGTCCAAAAGTTTGGAACCACTAAGATTTTTAATGTTTTTAAAAGAAGTTTCGTCTGCTCACCAAGGCTACATTTATTTAATTAAAAATACAGTAAAAAACAGTAATATTGTGAAATATTATTACAATTTAAAATAACTGTGTACTATTTAAATATATTTGACAAAGTAATTTATTCCTGTGATGCAAAGCTGAATTTTCAGCATCGTTACTCCAGTCTTCAGTGTCACATGATCCTTCAGAAATCATTCTAATATGCTGATCTGCTGCTCAATAAACATTTATGATTATTTTCAATGTTGAAAACAGTTGTGTACTTTTTTTTTTCAGGATTCCTTGATGAATAGAAAGTTCAAAAGAACAGCATTTATCTGAAATACAAAGCTTCTGTAGCATTATACACTACCGTTCAAAAGTTTGGGGTCAGTAAGAATTTTTATTTTTATTTTTTTGAAAAGAAATTAAAGAAATGAATACTTTTATTCAGCAAGGATGCATTAAATCAATCAAAAGTGGCAGTAAAGACATTTATAATGTTACAAAAGATTAGATTTCAGATAAACACTGTTCTTTTGAACTTTCTATTCATCAAATAATCCTGAAAAAAAATATTGTACACAAATATTTTGTACAATTGTACACATTAAATGTTTCTTGAGCAGCAGATCATCATATTAGAATGATTTCTGAAGGATCATGTGACACTGAAGACTGGAGTAATGATGCTGAAAATTCAGCTTTGCATCACAGGAATAAATTACTTTGTCAAATATATTCAAATAGAAAACAGTTATTTTAAATTGTAATAATATTTCACAATATTACTGTTTTTTACTGTATTTTTAATTAAATAAATGTAGCCTTGGTGAGCAGACGAAACTTCTTTTAAAAACATTAAAAATCTTAGTGGTTCCAAACTTTTGGACTGTACTGTATATATATATCAAAATAACATATTTTTAAAAAAAAAAATTAAAACTGATGTAATGCATATTTTTGAGATTTTTGTGCCAAAAAATCAAAATAATGACTTTTCAACAATCTAGTGATGGCCGATTTCAAAACACTGCTTCAGAGTGTTACGAATCTTTTGTTTCGAATCAGTGATTCGGATCTCCTATCAAACGGCTAAACTGCTGAAATCACGTGACTTTGGCGCTTCGAACCGCTCATTCGATTCGTAAAGCTTCATGAAGCAGTGTTTAGGAAAATCGGCCATCACTAGATATTGTTGAAAAGTTATTTTGTTTTTTGGTGCACAAAAAATATTCTCGTCACTTTATAACATTGAGGTTGAACCACTGCAGTCACATGACTGATTTAACAATGTCTTTAGTAGCTTTCTGGGCATTGAATGTGTTAATTATCTTGCTCACAATGCAGGCCTCACTGAGCCATCGGATTTCATCAAAAATATCTTAATTTGTGTTCTGAAGATGAACGAAGGTCTTACGGGTGTGGAACGACATGAGGAATAAATGACATTATTTTCATTTTTGGGTGAACTAACCCTTTAAACAAGTTTCAGTTGTTAAATAACATTTGAGAGTCTTTAAATCACTTTTTGACTGTTTTTATGTCAGGTGGTACAACCAGATAATACACTCCTTACCAGCTGACATGGAAAGTGAACCAACCAACCCATACTTGAAATGAGCAGTTTTATCAGTATTAGAGAGAGATCTACAAACCTTTTCATGCATCATCATGTTTACTGCTATTGTCAATTCATCATAACAGAGCCATGTTTGCAGTTGTGCCACCCTGACATTTAAATTGTTTTGCACTTTCACAGCTTTAAAACTACTGATGTTTATAAAATGTGGTTATATGAAATGTTTCAAACCTAAAATGATGCCATAGTATTTAGAATTTATTATCAAGACATCATTTAAACAGTTTTCTTAGTCTGGATATTTGCACCACCTGACACTTTAAATAAAAAATCAGCTGTTTTCTATGTGAATATATTGTAAAGTGTAATTTATTCCTGTAATTTTCAGCATCATTACTCCAGTCTTCAGTGTCACATGATCCTTCAGAAATCATTCTAATATGATGATTTGATGCTCAACAAACATTTATGATTATTATCAATGTTGAAAACAGTTCAGATTTCTGTGGAAAGTGATTCTGGATTCTGTCATGAATTTCTATAGAGTCTTTTGTAACATTATCAATGTCTTTACTGTCACTTTTGATCAATTTAATCAGAAAATCAAAAAACAAAAAGTCATCAGCTGAAAGGATTAAAGTACCAGCGATGATGTGACAGAGAGGTCAGGGGTCATTCATATTCGCATACTTGAGGGAAGTGAGGAACCGGAGCAGGAGAGTGTAGGTGGAGCGGCATTGTGATGCGTCGTGTCTCAGCTCCGCCCCCTGCAGATCTCTTTGATGCTGAAGAGTTCAGGACGTCACTGAATCTCCTCAAAGGTCACGCGCTGTGAACCCAGAAACGGCTCGCTCGGGGCCCCGCAGGAGAACTTTTGTTCCTAAAGAAAATAAACGTGTTGTCAGGACGAGAACGGGGAAGGTCTTGCAGAGATTAAAACAAATAGAACAGGAAAAGAGTCGGCTCAGGTAGCCTATCAACATGGGGGCGGATCAGGATGCAAATGAGATGGGAAAACACACATGGCATTAATGAAGCTGTGCGCTGATGTGGAAATACACTGGCTCCAAATATTATTTGGACACTTAATGTCACTGAATTAGATATCAAAGTAAAGGCTATTTTAACTAAAGCAAAACAATTTGCATAAGCAAGATTGTTGGGATTGAAATAATACAACAATAAATATTCCTGTATTTATCTGTATTTAACAAGATGCATGTAAACATGTCAAAACATAAGCGCTCAAAAAATGGGAAAAAGATCACACTGAAAATGAGATGCATTGCAGTTATACTGAAAGAAAAGAGACTCACAAAGAACGTAAACTGATTATCTGGATTATTTAAAGAACCATGTAAATGAATTCATTATATTTTTAAGCATCTGACGCTGTTGATGAAGTATAAAGAGAAAGTACACGGGTCATTCTACAGAATCGGTTCAAAGTCAGTTGGAAGCATCTTAAAAAAATTCTTTTTCCACAAATTTTGTTTGTATGCCAATTGTATAATATCCAAGGTACACTTTTCTAGTAATTGTGCAGTTAATTCTCATATTGTATTTTCAGAAAGTTTTGGAATATTTTTCCTCTCCCCAAATTTGTCACTACCGAAACACAATAATAAAATATAGCTGCAAGCAGCAATTCGGGGCCAAGCCCCAGAAGGGGCAGTAGCGCAATACGGAGCAGGTAGAGCAAAAACAGCAGAAATTGAATGTACATGCAAAACAGCTGGTTCAGAAGGACAGGTGGAAATGAAATGAAAATCAATAGAAGTTCAGATGAGAATGAACACAGAATGAACTAAAAACACTTGTATCTAATTCAAGAGGAATAAAGATTAGTACAATGCTTATTTGGATAAAAAAGGAATCAAAATGACTCATTACACACAATTGCATAATGACCACCCAACACGGGATTCGAACCCACAACCTCCAGGTCCAGTGTCCATTGCGCATGTCATTGCACCACTGTGCAGGTGACTGTTGACACAACTGCCGAAGTTCACTAGTTTATGTGAAAATGGACTCAAAAAGAAGAATTTTTATGAAACTGCACTGAATGTTATATTTAATAACTTTACTTTAGATCATTCTGCAGCTCATCATGCTGTAGCGCAATACAGAGCAGGAAGAAGAAAAACAGCAGAAAATGAACAAACATGAAACACCTGGTTCAGAATTATGGGCGAGAATGAACTCAGAAAGTACAGAAGCTTAGATGAAAATGAACACAGCATGAAACAAAAAGCATTTATTTCTAATCTAGAGGCAATAAAGGAATCAAAACACACAATTTCATAAAACCACTCCACCCGAGATTCGAACCCACTATCTTTAGGTACAGGGCTCGTCAGGTACCTGGCTTTACACATTGAGCTACATTATGACACATGTTCAACATGTTGTGGAAGAGAACTTTTAGTGTAACAAAGAATTTACAAAAAAAGCATTTCTTAGCATGCTAACCATATTAGCATGCCAAGCTAACTTAATGCTAATGAAGCTCATGGTTAACTTGATAGCTGAAGAGCCACATTAAAAAGAATGACAACTGGTTAGCATGCTAAGCAATTAGCATGCTAAGCTAACTAGCATAAGATAACAATCACAAGGAAGGTCACATTCAGAGACAAATATCTCGGGAACGGTAGCGAATATCAAAAAACCGTTCAGTCATTTCTATGCGGCTCGGTCCAAAGATCTTCTGAGCTGATTGTGGACAAAATAGGACAAAATTTGTGGGAGGAGTAGCGAAAAAACTGTTTTTCATTTATTTCAATATGGCAGACAGGTACATTTAAGGAAAATGACAAATGACACATCGTTGGAATTGGCATTAGCCAGGGAATAAAATGACATAAAGTATACACGTTTTGGAAAGTGTTTTCAAAAGTTATAAGCATTTTTGCAAAAAACATTATATCTGTGGAACAGTAGGTGGCGCTGTGTTGAAACTTCTCAGGTACCTTCGGGACCTACTAAAGGTCATACATACTAATTTTTGTGAAGATATGTCAAATAGTTTAAAAGATATTGAAATTTATGACAAAATTCAAAATGGCGGACATGCTTTTCATCCGATGTTGACAAATTCAATATCCCCGGATTCGGCATGGCCCAAGGAATCCATAGACACCAAGATCTTGATTTTCTAATAAAGTGTTCAAAAGTTATTGGCCAAAATATCCATTTTACAGATCTCATGACCTGTAGGTGGCGCTGTTCCCAAATTCGGCAAGGAACCTCAGATCATGGTCTTGATCAAGTGTACGAATTTTTGTTTTGATCGCTCAAAGTTTGGCTGAGATACAGCCTCTATAGCAATTTTGGGTAAACCTCATTAACTTCGTGACATCATAACTTTTGAACAAAGATGAATAAAAAAAAATCTGCTCAGTCATTTCTGTGCGGCTCAGACCAAAGATCACCTGATCAAAGTCTGGACAAAATTGGACAAATTTTGAAGGAGGAGTATCGAAAAAACGGACTACTGTACTTTTCAAAATGGCCGCTACTGTAATGGGTGGAGACTTAATGTAAGAATTTGAATAGAATCAGCATGAAGAGACAAATCAGATGTACTAAATTGTATTTTTCTAGAGCAAATGGTTCAAAAGTTATAACCTTTAGAATGTTGAATTTTTGAACTGGTGGTGGCGCTATAGAGTTGGTCCTTGAGACTCCAAAATTGGTCAGATTTCTAGACATGACCATCACTACAAGTGTGCCAAATTTCATCATTTTCTCATGTTCCGTTGATAGGGCTGCCATAGACTCCCATTCGGGAGGAAGAATAATAATAATAAAAGGGAAAACGTACAATTACAATAGGGGCTACAGCCCCTTTGGGGCTTGGCCCCTAATAATAAAAGGGAAAACGTACAATTACAATAGGGGCTACAGCCCCTTTGGGGCTTGGCCCCTAATGAAAATCAATAGAAGTTCAGAGAATGAACACGGAATGAACTAAAATACTTGTATCTCATTGAAGAGGAATAAAGATTAGCACAATCCTTATTTGGATAAAAAAGGTATCAAAATGACTCATTACACACAATTGTATAAAGGAACCCCACACAAGATTTGAATCCACGACCTCCGGGTCCAAGGTCCATTTCTCATCTCATTGCACCACTGTGCAAGTGAATGTTTCCACACCTGCCAAAGTTTATTAGTTCATGTGAAAATGAACTCAAAATGAAGAATTCTTATAAAGCTGCACTTTAGATCATTCTGCAGCTCATCATGCTGTAGTGCAATACAGAGCAGGAAGAGGAAAAACAGCAGAAAATGAACAAACATGAAACAGCTGGTTCAGAATTACGGGCAAGAATGAACTCAGAATGTACATAAGCTTAGATGAAAATGAACACAGCATGAAACAAAAAGCATTTATTTCTAATCCAAGAGGCAGTAAAGGAATCAAAACACACTATTTTATAAAACCGCTCCACCTGGGATTTGAACCCACTAACTTCGGATACAGGGCTCTTCAGATAACTGGCTTTACACATTGAGCTACTTGAGGATGCACATTCAACAGACTGTGGAAGAAACCTTTTAGTCTAACAAAGAATTCACAAAAAAAGCATTACTTAGCATGCTAACCATATTAGCATGCTAAGCTAACTTAATGCTAATGAAGCTCATGGTTAACTTGATAACTGAAGAGCCACATTAAAGAGAATGACAACTGGTTAGCATGCTAAGCAATTAGCATGCTAAGCTAACTAGCATAAGACAACAAACACAAGCAAGGTCAGATTCAGAGATGAATATCTTGGGAATGGTAGCGAATATCAAAAATCCATTCAGTCATTTCTGTGCGGCTCGGTCCAAAGATCACCTGAGCTGATTTTGGACAAAATTGGACAAAAATTGTAGGAGGAGTAGCGAAAAAACTGTTTTCCATTTATTTCAATATGGCGGACAGGTACATTTAAGGAAAATGACAAATGACACATCGTCGGAATCGGCATAAGCCAGGGAATAAAATGACATAAAGCATACACATTTTGGAAAGTGTTTTCAAAAGTTATAAGTGGTTTTGCAATAATCATTACATCTGTGGAACAGTAGGTGGCGCTGTGTTGAAACTTCTCAGGTACCTTCAGGACCTTCTAAAGGTCATACATACCAATTTGTGTGAAGATATGTCAAATTGTTTAAAAGTTATTGCAATTTATGACAAAATTCAAAATGGCGGACACGTGGTTCATCCGATGTTGACGAATTCGATATCCTCGGATTCGGCATGGCACAGGGAATCCATAGACACCAAGATCTTGATTTTCTAATAAAGTGTTCAAAAGTTATTGGCCAAAATAGCCATTTTTCAGATCTCATGACCTGTAGGTGGCGCTGTTCCCAAATTTGGCATGGAACCTCAGATCATGGTCTTGATCAAGTGTACCAATTTTAGTTTTGATTGCTCAAAGTTTGGCCGAGATACAGCCTCTATAGCAATTTTGGGTCAACCTCGTTAACTTCGTGACATCATAACTTTTGAACAAAGATGAATAAAAAAAATCTGTTCAGTCATTTCTGTGCGGCTCAGACCAAAGATCACCTGATCAAAGTTTGGACAAAATTGGACAAATTTTGAAGGAGGAGTAGCGAAAAAACGGAATACTGTACTTTTCAAAATGGCCACTACTGTACTGGGTGGAGACTTAATGTAAGATATTGAATGTGATCAGTATGAAGAGAGGAATCAGTTGTATTGACATTCATTTTTCTGGAACAAAGGGTTCAAAAGTTATAACCTTTACAAAAGTGAATATTTGAACTGGTGGTGGCGCTATAGACTTAGTCCTAGATACTCCAAAGTTGGTCAAATTACTTTTAATTACTATCACTACAAGCATGCCAAATTTGATAATTTTCCTTCTTATGGTTCATTGATTACCATACAGGGGGAAGAAGAATAACTACGAATTTGGACATAAAGGAATTGCATGTGATAGCTTCAGATTAGACCAGTTTTAGGCAGAATGCCTAGAACAGACACAAGTTCTGCATCTTTTCCTGCCACAGTACCTCATGCGGTCTGGGCATGTGTCACACTGAGTTTCGAACCCACGATGCAGAGCATTCGGGATCCGTGGCGTAACACATTGAGCTAATCAGCCATGCAAGTTCATCAGTATGCTAAGCAGAGGTTTCAGTGTGAGAAAGAGTTCACAAAAAAAAAAGCTTCATAGCATGTTAACCATATTAGTATGCAAAGTTATTTAATGCCAACTAAGTTTTGGTTAACCTGTTGACTGAAGACCACATTAGAAAGAATAGCAATAGTTTAGCATGCTAAGCAATTACTGTGCTAAGCTAACTAGTATAAGACAACAAACACAAGCAAGGTCACATTCAGAGATGAATATCTTGGGAATGGTAGCGAATATCAAAAATCCGTTCAGTCATTTCTGTGCGGCTCGGTCCAAAGATCATCTGAGCTGATTTTGGACAAAATTGACCAAAATTTGTGGGAGGAGTAGCGAAAAAACTGTTTTTGATTTAATTCAATATGGCAG
Source organism: Megalobrama amblycephala (assembly GCF_018812025.1). Lineage (NCBI taxonomy): Eukaryota > Metazoa > Chordata > Actinopteri > Cypriniformes > Xenocyprididae > Megalobrama > Megalobrama amblycephala. The sequence goes on along the minus strand of NC_063053.1, from coordinate 549,308 downwards.
ACAGGTACATTTAAGGAAAATGACAAATGACACATCGTCGGAATCGGCATAAGCCAGGGAATAAAATGACATAAAGCATACACATTTTGGAAAGTGTTTTCAAAAGTTATAAGTGGTTTTGCAATAATCATTACATCTGTGGAACAGTAGGTGGCGCTGTGTTGAAACTTCTCAGGTACCTTCAGGACCTTCTAAAGGTCATACGTACCAATTTGTGTGAAGATATGTCAAATTGTTTAAAAGTTATTGCAATTTATGACAAAATTCAAAATGGCGGACACGTGGTTCATCCGATGTTGACGAATTCGATATCCTCGGATTCGGCATGGCACAGGGAATCCATAGACACCAAGATCTTGATTTTCTAATAAAGTGTTCAAAAGTTATTGGCCAAAATAGCCATTTTTCAGATCTCATGACCTGTAGGTGGCGCTGTTCCCAAATTTGGCATGGAACCTCAGATCATGGTCTTGATCAAGTGTACCAATTTTAGTTTCGATTGCTCAAAGTTTGGCCGAGATACAGCCTCTATAGCAATTTTGGGTCAACCTCGTTAACTTCGTGACATCATAACTTTTGAACAAAGATGAATAAAAAAAATCTGTTCAGTCATTTCTGTGCGGCTCAGACCAAAGATCACCTGATCAAAGTTTGGACAAAATTGGACAAATTTTGAAGGAGGAGAAGCGAAAAAAACAAATACTGTACTTTTCAAAATGGCCGCTACTGTAATGGGTGGAGACTTAATGTAAGAAGTTGAATAGCATCAGCATGAAGAGACGAATCAGATGAACTAAATTTAATTTTTCTATGACAAACAGTTCAAATGTTAAAACCGTTAGAATGTTGAAATTTTGAACTGGTGGTGGCGCTATAGAGTTGGTTCTAGAGACTCCAAATTTGGTCCAATCACTATTCATGAGCATCTCTACAACTGTGCCAAATTTCATCATTTTCTCATGTTCCGTTGATAGGGCTGCCATAGACTCCCATTCGGGAGGAAGAATAATAATAATAAAAGGGAAAACGTACAATTACAATAGGGGCTACAGCCCCTTCGGGGCTTGGCCCCTAATAATTTAATAAGAAGAGTCACATTGACCTATTAAGATTTTATTTACAATCTACCTTGTAAATATATTTTTTGCTATTTTTTAAAAATGTTTTCACAGGTAAATCAATAACAAATACAATTTGAACAATATTTCAAATGTAATTTATGAGATTTGTTGTATTTTGAATCCAATCTTTCTTTGTAAAGTCATAAAGATTATCAAACTGATTTCAAAGTGAAGGATTCATTAGTTTGAATAAACATTGAATCAAACACTATAAAAACATCTGAGTTGATCATTCAATATACTTTATTTCTGACATGTTTCGGTCATGATGCACAGTTTCAGTAGTGACAGTAATGTGTTGGTAGTGACCACATCACATGACACAATTTAACTCACATACTAAAACATTAAAACACTAATGATTTGCATAACTGTACTAAAATTGTGTTTATTTCCCCCAAATAAATGATAATGTGTTCACTTTTGTCACTACCAAAACTATGATGTCACCACCGAAACTTCACCACATGTTTCGGTAGTGACAATTTCAGACACTTTTGAGCCGCTCAAAGATGATGATCAGCACATGGTTATCTAGCACAGATCTGAACAGTTGAACACACATAAAAACTTAATTTAACGGAAAAACAGCCAAAAAAGTTTCCTTAAAGCTCCACACAGATTTTCAGGCTTCTGAACTCATTTAACTCAGAATGATGATGATCTGCTGTGAAAGAGAGGCTGTGAGAGGAGGAACACAGGAATATTGCCTGAAGTGTGTTAAAATCAGTCTCAGACAATGACTCAAACACACACTCTTTCTGTAGTGACATGAACATGAGAGACACTTTTTTTTTTTTTTTACATAAAGTTTCGTGATTTTTTTAAACTTTAAATTAAAAAATATATATTTAAAAACAGTGGGAAAAAATGCAAAAATTATTTCATCATCATTTTCACAAGTTGAATGTAGGGGTCAGGGTTCAGGACAGACACCTCCCAAATGAAAGTATTCAATAAACGATGATTTTATATATATTAATCTTACTGATATTTTAAATATTATTGTGGGATTCAGTAGATAATAGAAGGATCTTAGTAAACATCTAAAATTTGAATACTTAAATGCTTTTTAAAGTGTTTTTGGTTGTGGGACAGCAGTTTGCACCAGTTCTGCAGAATGACCCATATGCAAATAACAATCTAGATGTGAATTCTGCATGAATTATAGCCTATACATAATTTGCTCTTATTTATTTGTCTACAAGATACAGTGATTTCCAAGAAGTAAAGTTTCCAAAGTACTGTAAGACACTGTTAGGCACATCATCTTATTTCTCACAACGGCACATTTCGCCCTCTAGTGGTAGTTTAATGTAGTGCTTCGATGTGTTTATGAAAACGAACTCAACACAACCACAAAACATCAATTATTATAAAACTGATTGTCGTTTTATCTGGTTGACTTTGAAGAAAATAGAGACAAACTCCCCTGCTTTCTATACTTTGCATGTATATTTCATAAAGACATTTCATTTTGGTTATCTATTATTTGTTTATTTACACAAATCAACTGAACAGGGTGGAAATAATAGCTATTGCTCACTGAGGGATTGAGAGTTAGTTTAATATGACTGCATGTGTTTGCATGATTTCAAGTGTCAACTTCAAGTTTAATTTGACATCTCTAGAAATCTTAAACCGATTTCTGTAACGTTGTCAAACATGATCTACAGTCAGAAAAAAACAAACAAAACAAGTAACACCACAAATCATGTTATATTTACCTCAGGAAAGCCATTCACTGACCATAACACGTTAGCTGCCCAAACTGTTGTTTTCCCTCCAATATGATGTCACTTCCTGCAGGAAGAATGAGAAAAAGACAGGAAAAAGGTGATAAACAATTAAAATAATATCCTAGAGAAATCATGTTTTTGTTATTTGATGATGAGACAAAAAGTAACACCTGGGCAAAAATATGTGCAACGAAATCTAATATGATTTTCATCTTTTAAAACTGTGAGTTTAATATTTAGGACCCTACAGGCCTACATTATGATGGGACATGAAAACTTACTGTATATTAGGAATATATTTTAAAAGTGAGGGGCAAACAAACTAAGACTTAAGGATTCTAGGAAGTAACTGGAAGACAGAAGGACAGGAGAGGAAGACTGCATTATTAAAGCATGTGCCGTTATATAAGCGCCTCACACTCACAGCTGAATCCAGAGGACCTTCTGAAGCTGAAGATGCACTTTGGTATTTAGATGACAAAGACATAATGAAGTGGAAAGAGCCGCTGCTTTCACTGCAGTTCGATTATATTACACATCCTGTCATTAATCTCGCTTGATGAGTGTGTGGCGTTATGTAAATTACCTTAATCCATTCAGGCTTCTTATTTATGCTTCTGTTGCCTATTTATTTATTTCTATGCTCAATACTTTATGACAAAGAAAAAGAGAATTTCTTTATTTTATTATTAATGTTGTTTATTTGGCAATAAAAGTGTACAGTTCATTTATTGCCAGTAATGCACAGTATATTGAAAACTGTCAAAAACAAATGCAATTTTTTTTTTTTTTTGCATTATTTATTAACTGTATGTGAACTCAAAAGCATATATTTTCAATTATCCATGCGTTCAACATTCAGATATTATGTAACATAAGGGTAACATCTGAGTGTCTTCACTTATTCATGCGCCTGCTTGAACATTTCTAACCCGAGAGAGAGAGAGAGAGAGAGAGAGAGAGTGAGGTCAGAATTTCAAGTTTCAAGTCAAGTGTGGTAGAGCATTCAGGGTAGTTTCTAGTGCATTCTGACAGTGCAAGATGTGGTTGCTAGGCAGTTGCTAGGGTGTTTTTGATGGTTGCAAGATGTCCATATTCTGGTCTCTAGATATTGCTTGGGTCCCTCTATGACCTAAACAGGCCTAAAATAACTTTTTGAATGGCCAGTGATTTAAGAAAACGTACCGGCCATAAATATATTTTTTATTAACAGCAATTAAACTATTTTTGCAAAAACATCCAGTTATGACACCAAAATTTTAGATAGTTCTCTATTTTAATTTCGACACCACAGCTAAAACTACTAACCTAACTAATATAAATTTAAAACATTATTAAAGACAAGTAAGAGTAGTTTTTAGGTAGAGACACCGAATAAAGTAATCAAATGTAAAATAGCACTACATAGTCTTCACAGTATGAATTAAACATAGATTAATCCTTATAAAAGTTTCAAAAATTATTCAGTCAAAAACAGTGAGTGATTTTTTCTTTGTCCTTTTGTTTGACTAACATTAAACACAGAAATATTGTGCTACTGTCACTTTAAGACTAATGCACGGATCCAATATACTGATCACTGTTACACACTTTCTCGACTGTTTACTTTCACTTAAGCCATATCCGACTGTGTTTACTAGGGTACCCGTCGAATTTTGTGTGAATTTGTCCGTTCAAGTGCTATGTTATTTAAACCAGAGCTCATTTCAGTATTCACACACTGTCTTAAAGGGGACATATCATAAAAATCATACTTTTTCTGTGTTTAAGTGCTATAATTGGGTCCCCGGTGCATCTACCAACCCAGAAAACGTGAAAAAGGACAATCCAGTAACTTTGTTTTGGTAAGCCTTTCTCTGCAAGCATGTGAAAAAATGAGCCGCTCAGATTTCGATCTTATTGTAATATCACCGCCCCTTAATCTGCATGTTTCCACCCACGGTGCCGCCATTTTGTTTTCACAAGGGACAACAGTGTACCAGTTCTAACGCCATGACAAAAGTTGGAGAAAAGCATGTTAACTGTTCTGTCGTTGGCTGCACAGACGAGCGCTGAACACTATTTAGAGTCTTGTTAGCTTGGATAGTTTGCAAGTTGACCCTGACAACTACATAAATTTATCCACTAACCATTCAGAAACGCCTAAAAGTTGTAACTTCTTCCTGAGTCTCTCCATCAGTGAACAATGTAAGGCTGAACACCGTTACTGACAATCCTCATTTTGGCTGCGTGAGATTCTCCAGCTTTGTTGTTGTTGAGCTGTTAAAGCTCCGCCCTCTTCTGGAAAGGGGGCGGGAGCAGCAGCTCATTTGCATTTAAAGGGACACACACATGTTTTGCTCACACCCAAATAAGGGCAAATTAATCTATGGGTTTTGTTTTCAAGCGCTCAAGTGGGTGCGCACTTCTGATGTTTAAACTTCCCACACAGCGTGCGAGTAATGAATTAGATTCTCTTTGGCATCTTCTTGCCCTTGGATATTTAAATAGCTTTCTGCAGTACTGCCTCATCTGTCGTTCATGTTTGTTCACATTCATGTTCTCAGAACATTGTATTGTTAGAGTCCATAAAAATGTTACCGGCCAACTGGCGATTGACACGGTTTCACATACTCGCCGACATCGATTTTTGCTCACTTTTGGCACTTGGCGAGTGTTAATTTTAGACCCTAGTTATAGTGATGCAAACAGCACTAATAGATAGAGAATAATAGTCAGGAAAATCTTCAAAGCTCCACCAGAACACAAACATGTGGACCTTCAGCACATTTCTATAATCGTTCTTTTCTTCCTGAAGGGTGATCAGAGTGAAAACATGAAATCTGTCTTAAAAATAAAACTCCAGCCCTGTTTGAAGGAGGAAACCCGTCAAAAGCGCCTGTGAGGGCAAACAAGACCGGGATGAAGACAGATCAAAACTGTGTTTGCTGACAGATGAAGTTCATTATTTCACTTTTATGATTGAATGAGTAATGATGAAACCTTACCAAACCAGAGGATCAAAGTCTGATTGTCACCAAGCAACAGATCAGAAAAGACCTAGAAGTGCAGAAGTTGTGAGAGATAAGAGCTAGGGACAGCAAGAAAGTTTTTTGACCTATTTTACACAACAAATAACCCAGCAAAGCAGCGTAAACATGAAATAGAGGAGACCACCAGAGCGAGTTATTTTTACTCCAGTAAATATTTCTTAGGGTGGATTCGTATGTTTAAAATAGAAAGGTTTTGTCTTTGCTTTTTTTGCGTACAGTTGACAACAATCACACGGATCCACGAAAACGACTAAAAACGCTGTATTCTGCTCCAGGCCAGTAGATGGCGATGCCACTTTGTAAAGAAACACTGCGCATGACGTCACAGTTTACACAAATTCACATTCTTGTTGTTTACATGGACTTGATAACGGTATTGTTTTCAAAAACGTTCACTTTGAAACCCGATTTCAGGCCCCAAAACATTGTTATCATGTAAATAAACAACCTAAACACATGAAAAAGTGTTCGGTTTTAGTTAAAAACGGTGTCGTGTAAACAGCCCCTTAGACACATACCTTGATGTCTACTCAACATTTCCACTATTATTCCACAGGAAAAAAAGATACAGTACACTGAACACAGGTCGACTATTTTGTGGGGCAAGTTGTCACAACTGTTTAATAATATTGATTATATTAGTTGTTTTAAATACTACTTTCACAACATATCTTTATTTAACATGTATTTTTCAGATCAATTAAACATACACAGAACAATTAAGGAATTGTAAAAAACTTGAGACAACTTGCCCCGGTCTTTAACCCTTAATGCCCGATAAAATATTTTTGCACTGAATTGTGTTTAGTTTCGAATTCAGCTTTGATTATTAAATATATATGTGAAGGATCTGAGGCGCAGCGAGGCGATCGATACTCTTCCCGCAGTATGAAGCAGTCTCTCCACAGAAGTACTGTATGATTTATCACAGTCAGGTGGCCTGCAGGGTCTCCGTGGAGACGGCTGCCGGTAATTGTACAGAAGCGCAGGTGGTCCGGGCTCTCTGGGGATGCAAGGATGTTCAGGAAAACATTGTTACTCATTATGATTCAGAAACTAGAACACACTGCAGAACATCACACCTAGAGACATGAAGATGAGCGCACGCTCCACTACAGACTATCATCAGATATACAGTTGCAAGAAAAAGTACTTGAACCACTTGCAGAATCTGTGAAAATGTAAATAATTTTAACAAAGTAAGAGAGATCATGCAAAATGCATGTTATTTTTTATTTAGTATTGTCCTAAATAAGATATTTTACATAAAAGATGTTTATATATAGTCGACAAGAAAAAAAAAGCTGAATTTATTAAAATGAAAAACATGCATTTTGTATGATCTCTCTTATTTTGTGAAAATTATTCACATTTTCACAGATTCTGCAAGTGGATCACTTACTTTTTCTTGCAACTGTATGTTTATATTTATATTTATATATTTATGTCATAGAAAACTTCATAATCCTTATACTCTTCTTTCAGTTAAGAAAATGGTACTGATAATGATGCAACATTATTTGAATCATGCATTAAAAATGATTTCTCTTTTACCTGTTTTTGTCTTTATGTGAGCATGTTTAACCAGCAGATAATATAGAGAGAGTTAAACACCAAAGTCTTCATCAATGAGCTCAAATCTTCCCCTGCAGACACCTCAGACACATCAATATGGAGACGGAGCAAAAACAGCCGGAGCGTTCAGCGCTCAGATTATGTTCCAGATGTACAAATCCTAATTCATTTTGATGTAATAAATAATGTTAGATAAAAGTTCTCACTCTGAAACATGTTTGCCTCTAATGCTGAAATGTTCACATCAGATTGTACCGTGTGTGAGGAAAGCGTCTGTTTCTTTTGCTCTTTATGCATGTGTTTCTCTTTCATTGTCTCTGTATCACGCTCTGTCTCTCACACAGCCCTCCTGTGATGCACAAAATGCTAATCAGTGTGTCAAATAAAGCAACAATGAGAAATGGTCCTCCAGCTTTGATCTGTGTGTTGTATTGTTCACTGCAGCCTGTTGTTCTCCTGAAAGCCTCTGTGAGGACAGAACCTCAGAACCAGAATCTCAGAACTTCAGAACTTCAGAACCTCAGAACCGCAGAACCTCAGAACCGCAGAACCTCAGAACCGCAGAACCTCAGAACCTCAGAACCGCAGAACCTCAGAACCTCAGAACCGCAGAACATCAGAACCTCAGAACCGCAGAACCTCAGAACCTCAGAACCGCAGAACCGCAGAACCTCAGAACCTCAGAACCGCAGAACCTCAGAACCTCAGAACCTCAGAACCACAGAACCTCAGAACCGCAGAACCTCAGAACCTCAGAACCTCAGAACCACAGAACCTCAGAACCTCAGATCCGCAGAACCACAGAACCTCAGATCCGCAGAACCTCAGAACCTCAGAACCGCAGAACCGCAGAACCTCAGAACCTCAGAACCTCAGAACCGCAGAACCTCAGAACCTCAGAACCTCAGAACCGCAGAACATCAGAACCTCAGAACCGCAGAACCTCAGAACCTCAGAACCGCAGAACCTCAGAACCTCAGAACCGCAGAACCTCAGAACCTCAGAACCTCAGATCCGCAGAACCACAGAACCTCAGATCCGCAGAACCTCAGAACCTCAGAACCGCAGAACCGCAGAACCTCAGAACCTCAGAACCGCAGAACCGCAGAACCTCAGAACCTCAGAACCTCAGAACCACAGAACCTCAGATCCGCAGAACCACAGAACCTCAGATCCGCAGAACCTCAGAACCGCAGAACCTCAGAACCGCAGAACCTCAGAACCTCAGAACCGCAGAACCTCAGAACCTCAGAACCGCAGAACATCAGAACCTCAGAACCGCAGAACCTCAGAACCTCAGAACCGCAGAACCTCAGAACCTCAGAACCGCAGAACCTCAGAACCTCAGAACCTCAGAACCACAGAACCTCAGAACCGCAGAACCTCAGAACCTCAGAACCTCAGAACCACAGAACCTCAGAACCTCAGAACCTCAGATCCGCAGAACCACAGAACCTCAGATCCGCAGAACCTCAGAACCTCAGAACCGCAGAACCGCAGAACCTCAGAACCTCAGAACCTCAGAACCGCAGAACCTCAGAACCTCAGAACCTCAGAACCGCAGAACATCAGAACCTCAGAACCGCAGAACCTCAGAACCTCAGAACCGCAGAACCTCAGAACCTCAGAACCGCAGAACCGCAGAACCGCAGAACCTCAGAACCGCAGAACCGCAGAACCTCAGAACCGCAGAACCTCAGAACCGCAGAACCGCAGAACCTCAGAACCGCAGAACCGCAGAACCTCAGAACCTCAGAACCTCAGAACCTCAGATCCGCAGAACCTCAGAACCTCAGAACCTCAGAACCGCAGAACCTCAGAACCTCAGAACCTCAGAACCACAGAACCTCAGAACCTCAGAACCTCAGATCCGCAGAACCACAGAACCTCAGATCCGCAGAACCTCAGAACCGCAGAACCGCAGAACCTCAGAACCTCAGAACCTCAGAACCGCAGAACCTCAGAACCTCAGAACCTCAGAACCGCAGAACATCAGAACCTCAGAACCGCAGAACCTCAGAACCTCAGAACCGCAGAACCTCAGAACCTCAGAACCGCAGAACCGCAGAACCGCAGAACCTCAGAACCGCAGAACCGCAGAACCTCAGAACCGCAGAACCTCAGAACCGCAGAACCGCAGAACCTCAGAACCGCAGAACCGCAGAACCTCAGAACCTCAGAACCTCAGAACCTCAGATCCGCAGAACCTCAGAACCTCAGAACCTCAGATCCGCAGAACCTCAGAACCGCAGAACCGCAGAACCGCAGAACCTCAGAACCGCAGAACCGCAGAACCGCAGAACCTCAGAACCTCAGAACCGCAGAACCGCAGAACCTCAGATCCGCAGAACCTCAGAACCGCAGAACCTCAGAACCGCAGAACCTCAGAACCTCAGAACCTCAGATCCGCAGAACCTCAGAACCTCAGAACCTCAGATCCGCAGAACCTCAGAACCGCAGAACCGCAGAACCTCAGAACCGCAGAACCGCAGAACCGCAGAACCTCAGAACCACAGAACCTCAGATCCGCAGAACCGCAGGACCTCAGAACTGCAGAACCTCAGAACCTCAGAACCGCAGAACTGCAGAACCTCAGAACCTCAGATCAGGAGAACCGCAGAACCTCAGAACCTCAGATCCACAGAACCTCAGAACCTCAGATCCGCAGAACCGCAGAACCTCAGAACCTCAGAACCTCAGAACCGCAGAACCTCAGATCCGCAGAACCTCAGAACCGCAGAACCGCAGAACCTCAGAACCGCAGAACCTCAGAACCTCAGAACCACAGAACCTCAGATCCGCAGAACCGCAGGACCTCAGAACTGCAGAACCTCAGAACCTCAGAACCGCAGAACTGCAGAACCTCAGAACCTCAGATCAGGAGAACCGCAGAACCTCAGAACCTCAGATCCACAGAACCTCAGAACCTCAGAACCTCAGAACCACAGAACCTCAGATCCGCAGAACCACAGGACCTCAGAACTGCAGAACCTCAGATCCACAGAACCGCAGAACTGCAGAACCTCAGAACCTCAGATCCAGAGAACCGCAGAACCTCAGAACCTCAGATCCACAGAACCGCAGAACCTCAGAACCGCAGAACCGCAGAACCTCAGAACCTCAGATCCACAGAACCGCAGAACCTCAGAACCTCAGAACCTCAGAACCACAGAACCTCAGAACCTCAGAACCGCAGAACCTCAGAACCGCAGAACCTCAGAACCTCAGAACCTCAGATCCGCAGAACCGCAGAACCTCAGAACCTCAGAACCTCAGATCCCCAGAACCTCAGAATCGCAGAACCTCAGAACCTCAGAACCTCAGATCAGGAGAACCTCAGGAGCAGAGAATAAACACATCAGATTATGAATACGTTTAGGTAGTGTAAATTGCAACTAGTAATAAAAATTACTAGTTTTATAACAATTTTATCTAATAATTATGTAATTTATGTAATTTAACAATTATTATTATTTAATGTATATATTTTTTAAAAAGAATCTTGTATAATAATTATTTAAATTTTTATTATTTTTTATTTTTAATAAAAAAAGTATAATATATTTTAAATGAACCCACATTATCTGATTACTGTCAGGATATTCTCAGGAACAATGTTAAACAGGCATCTGGGGAAAAATAAAAATAAATAAAATAAATAAAAACTAAACCTTGTGGAGAAAAACAGATTATTTGTTGTATTTAAATCTGATTTGAAGCAGACTGGAGATGTTTTATTAATGCTGCTCTGTAAGTAAAGCTGTAACTGTGTGTTTATGATAATTCAATCTATGAATGTTAATTGCACTAGCTGAGGATGTTTTTGGTAACCATGACATCACAACAAGGAAAGAAAGAGTGTATCTTAATGATTCATCTAAATTTAAATGATTTTCCATTTAAATTCATAGAGATGACATTGTCCAGAACTGTAAAAAAGCAGCACTGACACACACACACACACACACACACACACACACACACACACACACACACACCTACATCAGCAGGTTTTGTTGGTGTTGACCCTAAACACTAATGAAATGCCGTAATCCATTTTCTAAACCTGATTCTTGTACAAACACACCAGAGCAGCTTCTTCAGTCCTGCATTAATTAGTTGATCCCGTCTCTGAGCATTCATTCTTCAGACGTCTCCTGAATCACAGACACAAGCTCTTAGGCCATCCGTAAATAAACGCAGCCTTTCTACACAAGATTAATCAGCACATTTCCTTCCTTCACACAACTAAAATGTCAAAAACACGAACACTAAGCAAAATGTGCAACTAAACAAGGAGAGACTCGGAGAAAAAGTTTGTCTGTGTGTTCCTGCACATTTGTGCTGTTTTCTTTAGTGTATAATGCACTGAGACTGATTTACATTTACACCATCAGATAAATGTTTTATTACATGTTATTAGTGCTGATAATTTACTCTCCTCCATGTCATCCAAGATGTTCATGTCTTTCTTTCTTCATGAAGGTTTTTGAGGAAAACATTCCAGGATTTTTCTCCATATAGTGGACTTCACTGGGGTTCAACGGGTTGAAGGTCCAAATGTCAGTTTCAGTGCAGCTTCAAAGAGCTCTACATGATCCCAGACGAGGAATAAGAGTCTCATCTAGAGAAAAAAATCGGACATTTTCTAAAAAAATAAAATTTATATACCGTTTAACCACAAATGCTCGTCTTGCACTGCTCTGTGATGCTCCACACATGACGTAATCATGTTGGAAAGGTCACGTGACGTAGGCTGAAGTTTACAAAGCGAACATCCAAAGACTAAGTCAAACACCCTTTACAAAATAAGGTAAAACAACGATGTCGGACGATTTTGAAGTTGGAGAAGAAAATTACCTATATAATGAAAATACCGCCCTACTGCGGTACTTCCGCCTACGTCACGCGTGACCTTTCCAACATGATTACGTCATGCGTGTAACAGAGCAGTGCAAGATGAGCAGTTATGGTTAAAAAGTATATAATTTTTATTATTTTTTTAGAAAATGTCAGATGGTTTCTCTAGATAAGACTCTTATTCCTCGTCTGGGATCATGTAGAGCTCTTTGAAGCTGCACTGAAACTGACATTTGGACCTTCAACCCGTTCTCCACAGAAGAAAGAAAGACATGAACATCTTGGATGACATGGAGGAGAGTAAATTATCAGGAAATGTTCATTCTGAAGTGAACTAATGCTTTAACAGAATCCTTCAAACTCCAGCAATGATAAGGTCAGGGAATGCATGAACTGATAAACTGATAGCTTTGAATGCAATGCTTTGGATAAAAGCGTCTGCCAACTGTAAAGTTCTTCAAACTGATTTTGCAGGACCTTCCTAACCCCATCCCTTTATTTCCATATTGGCTGTTTCTATTCCACAATTCTTTTACCCAAGCAAAGAAAAGAAAAGCAGAATTGAGGGACGAGTCCTCCTCCTCTTCAGAGTAATCCTGTTCTCTTGAATGAATCGGCTGTACGTTCATCTACTGAGGGATTACAACACTGAGAGAGAGAAAGATATTCTTTACAAATACAAAATACTGTCACTGGAAATATTCACATAATAAACTCGATCTCATTTTCTCTCTTCAATAAGACCAATTCAAATATATTTCAAATATTTCCAAAAGAAAAGATTCTCATTTACTTCTGCTCACACGCGTTTGCTGAACAAAAGCCTTTTGGAAGAGAAAAGAGTTTGAAATGAGTATATGCGGTTTTTCTCTTCTCATCATAAAACATGCAAAACTTCTCTATGGCATCCATTATTGAACTCTTCATAGCAATTCACCATCTCTCACTCAGCCGGTGGAGCAGCAGGATGTAGAAAGAGAGTAAAGTAAAAGTCGTTTTTAAAAAATCTTACTGATTCTAAACTTTTTAACAGTGCGCAACTGATCAGTAAGATTTTTGAAAAGAAATGAATACATTTATAATGCAGTAAATTGATCAAAAGTGTCATAGATACATTTATAATGTTAAAGTCCTCCTGTAGTCAACAATTTTATCCCTTAAAACTCATCTTTGATCACCAAAAAAAATTCTACATGCCTCAAAATAGCTTGAATGTAACTCTACACCCTTGCCTCATTTAGTATAAGCAGATCTATAAATATGATAATTAGCCCCGCCTCCTGAAATCTGAAGCAGCACAACTGTTTTCAACATTGATAATAATCATAAATGTTTCTTGAGCATCAGATCATCATATCAGAATGATTTCTGAAGGATCATGTGACACTGAAGACTGGAGTAATGATGCTGAAAATTCAGCTTTGATCACAGGAATAAATTATATTTTAAAATTCAAAAGCTTTGGTGAGCATGTGTATATACTGTATATAGTGTAAGATTTGAATAAAATTAAAAATAAAGGGTCTCACAGAACTCATATTCTGATTTTCTAGTACTTTTTGTAGAATTAAAGTGGTGAGCGATGAGGAAACATGAAGAAAGGAAGTTTGGGATCGTGAGAATTCACAAGTGTTGGATTCACCATCCAAATATAGAGACGGCAACCGTATCCACCTGAGATAGTGACATTAAATGATTAATATACTGAAAGATTAATAAGGTCATTCTCTTTTAGCGGGAATGTTTGTTCCGCTGCACGAGTTTAGCGGATGCTTATGTAATTGTTTCTGTGGGATTTGAGAGCGTTTGGGAACCCCTGCGGGCTGAACATTCCCCATCCAGCTTCACAAGATCTTTGCATCTCTTTCATCTCTTTTTAATAACAGCGGGAGAGCCGGGATGAACGGTAACGGGAGCACAGGTCTGAAGAGCATCTGGATGAGATGAGCATGAGTTGAGAAGATCGAGATATGAACTGTTGTGTACAAACATTAATGGAGCTAAAAGCATTACTGTCTGATGATGAATAACTGCTCTGATAGTCGTAGGGAGTCGTTTAGCAAACGCTTCTATCTATAGCCATGATTCTAATTCATCTTCTCCATAGGGATTCAAAATAAACTCAATAAACACTGACCAGCTCAGAGATAATCACATAACAAACTTTGTTTTGGAGCAAAATATATTAATCCAATAAGAATATTGGAGCACGTTTTAAGAAGATATTATTTTAATCTTTCTATTTCAAAATTTCACTTTTGATTAAATTTTTTACTTGCCATTTTTTTTGTGAAATTTACTTTTTTCAGTTTCTTGTTAAAATTTCAAAGAAATTCAAAACAATTTTCTTCCAGTGACTATAAAAATAAAACAGTTTATTGCAATATATATATATATATATATATATATATATATAAAGTATGTGAACCACTTGCAGAATCTGTGAAAATGTGAAAAATTGTAATAAAATAAGAGAGATCATTTTTTATTTTAGATAAAAGATGTAAACATCTTTTATGTAAAATATCTTACTCAGGACAGTACTAAACAAAAAATAACATGCATTTTGCATGATCGCTCTTATTTTGTTAAAATTATTCACATTTTCACAGATTCTGCAAGTGGTTCACATACTTTTTCTTGCAACTGTAGCTAAAAAATTATATAGCTAAAAATATATTACTTAAAATCGAAAATGAATGTGATTTATTATTGCGCGTACTTCTGGAATCTAACTGATGCATTCTATTGAAAGAGAAATTTTGGTACATTTTTGTCAAAACTTTGGATTTAAATTATCCACTCAAAAATGAATTTACATAAAGATGACATCACTTTTAACAGACATGAAAGAAAAACCCAAGAGAAAAACAAAATACTCTCTCTCTCTCTCTCTTTGAGTTAATGCATATATTGTATTTTTTTTATTTATGTCTTATTGCTTATGGCTTGTGGTTGCTTAACATAATTGCCACCAAAATATCTCCAGGGATGAAGAACCTTAAGAAAATGAAACAAGAGTCATAGAAGAAAAACATGACATAAATTCAGCCTAATGATGAGCAATTACAGAAGATCTGACAGAAGATGAATGAGGACACATGACCCTTCAGAAACCTGCAGGAACTGATAAAAGTGTAGCAGACCATCAAAGACGCGATACAGCAGATCAGCTGTACAGTGGAGAGAAACAGAGCAAAGGTACGGTGGCTTCATGCTGATTTAATGCAGAAACAATCCTTTGTTTTCACTGCAACTTCTCCTCGCAGTTTCATTCTGTTCCTCTCTTGGTTCATTCGCAGTGTGTTATAATGAAGCGGCACATGAGATCTGCTGAGTGGCAGTGACCTTCTTACAGAACGTTCTGGAACGCTCCAGCGATCACATTAAACTCTTTTCATGGCTCTGTCTGTGCATACATTCAGTTCAGAACTGGAGCAGATGTTGAACACTAGAAATGAGGATAGGAGAGACTTGAACAATTCTGAAGTATTTTGTACGTTCAGTCAGCAAATTCTTCCTCTGAACATGAATATGACGTCAGGCAGCGCTGCATGATCCTTCATGGAGAAGATATTAATGCATTGCAACAATCTTGGTGACAAAAATCTAAAATTGGTTGATTTATAAATAATATATTTTATCCAATAAAATGGCACTCTAATGACAGTCATTAGAATCATCTACCTCACTTAAAACTGTAGAAATGAATCATATATTTCTCTTCTGTCAGATGTAATATCGTGGGATTCTCTGTTTGATCTTCACAGATGTTCGGTGTTGAAGACTCGAGTGTGCTCGCTTACATAATGAAATGACACAAATTCACACTCGTTCATCTCTGAATTCACGCTATTTATCCCACATTTACATTTGAACACACATTCAATTCCTTATTCCATAAATAACCAGCAATATGCAAAATGAAGGAATAAATAAAACTAGCCTTCACTGGCCTTCCCAAAAAGACCATAAGACAGCTGCAGATCGTACAGAACGCTGAGCAGAACCAGAAAACACATCTTTTTATCTATGCATTTGCTGATTGAGCACTGTGCTATGTCCGAACTGTTTGCATTTTATTTTATACGTATTATCTTTTTATTCTTTTAATTCCTTTTCCTGTTTTTATTTCATTTTGAATGCATTTTATATATTTTATGTATCATCTTGTTATTCTGACTTTTAATGCATTTTAAATATTGCTGTCTGGTTGAAAGAGCTGGGAGAATTAGGAAGAAAGTGATTAGGTTAAAATTTGGTAAATTTGGATAAGGGGACAAACCATGAGGAAATTTGAGCTGTGGTGCATAGTTAAGATATCTCTGGATTACAGTCAGGACACTTTCCAAAGGGGAAAATTTCCAAAGGGGAAATTTGAACTGCGTTGCATAGATAAGATATCTCCGGAAGGGGGATTAGGGCTGTGTGGCGCAGTTTGAGGTGTCTTGGCAAAAGGGGAGATTGAAACTTTGTTTATCAGTTTGAAGTGCCTTAACAGGTAGCAGTCCTGTCGTGTGAGGAACATCCATTCTGATCTGCTTTGATGGATAGATCCGTTTAGATCCACTCTGACGAACAACAACAACAACAACAACAACAAAAACTCCCTAAGACTTCCTAGCTCATCCATCCAGATTGCAAAATTCTGTTTTTACTGTTATTTCTATTCCTTATGTTCTATTTTTATTATTCCTCTTTATGTAAAGCACTTTGAATTACCATTGAGTATGAAATGTGCTATACAAATAAAATTGCCTTGCCTAAAATATGCATAAACATCATAAGTGTTCACATAAACACATACGGAGGCACAAACATATTCATATGCACACTCGTTTATAAGCAAATACACAAAACATTGCATCTCATAAATCAGTAAGATATTGGATTGCTTTTTCTCTAGAATCTCATTCTGGTTCACCTACTGTATAATAAACACACGAGGAATACAAATGAGATATAGGGAGCAATTACTCTATAAAAAAATAAATGAATGCAATATTATTCACAGCCAGTGGCACTTTATGTTCCAGTGGTTGACTGTTATTAATTATGATATTTCTTTTGTATTTGTTTAATGTTAGTTAACTGTTCATTATTAGTTAATGTTAGCTCAGATCCATTATATTATATTAACAGATACAACTTTTGATTTTAATAATGTATTAGCGAATGTTGATTAAAAAATTCCTTATAAGTGTTTTTTCATTGTTGGTTTGATGTAACGTTACTGTAAAGCGTCACTCATAGAGATCTCCACACCGGTTACGCCTCATTCTGATCTCAGTGCAGTTTGACAGTGATGTAGAACACGCCATATGTCAGTCAGTGATGCCAAATCATACATATTAACGAGATGAGGGAAGCGTGACGCCAGCATTTCTGAGAACTTCCTGTCACCCCGTAGAGGTCAGGAGTCGCGCCTCACACACACACAGACACACACCTCTGTTGAAGCAGGAGAAAGAGACGCAACTCTTCCTGATGTCGCGAGTCGTGAGTTCAGATGCCCAGAAACACCCCGGAGACAGCGACAGGCCGTGAGGTTTGATGAGAATCGCTGTGGCTCGTTATATAACGACTCAAAGCTCTGATATGATGGAGAGTGAGAGATGCTCCTTCTCTGTTTCTGAAACTCTGAATCCTGTAGAAACCAGAAAGGAAGGAAACTTGTTAAATCTCGTTAAATTAAATTAATTTGACCTGAAATTGATGCAGTTGTAATCTATTTATTGAATATTAAAATGTGTATTGTTTTAAAGGGGACCTATAATGCATTTCACAATATGTAATATAAGATCCCCAGAATGTGTCTGTGAAGTTTCAGCTCAAAATCCCCCACAGATCATTTATTATAGCTTGTCAAATTTACCCCTATTTGGGTGTGAGCTAGGGCTGTAGTCAAGTCCACCTTTGTCGAGTCCAAGTCAAGTCCAAGTCCAAAAGGTTCGAGTCCAAGTCAAGACCGAGTCCAAAGAGGTTCAAGTCCAAGTCAAGTCCAAGTCCAAAAGGTTCGAGTCCAAGTCAAGTCCGAGTCCAAATGAGACAGTCAAGACAAAGACAGAAAAAAAGAATCCTCTTCAAGACCTTCATACATAACTATTGATAATTTATGTGATGTGAGAGACAGCATATCTTAGATTCTAAAATAATAATTTTGCATTATTATTTTTTGCATTATTACATGTTTTTAAATTCTCTACAACTGTGGTTCCCAAACATTTTACAGTCGCATACACCCTGTGGCATTTAACATTCTTCTGCATACCCCTTCTCTTCCACTTAGACTGCTGCAGTCCACACCTTTTCCATTAAGGGACAATATTTTCTCCTTTAAACTGATTGTGCATTACAGTGCTTTTTTTTACCTCTATAAATACCTTTATAAAATAAATAAATGTTTTAAATTAAAAATGTCCAAAATAGAAATAAGCAATGATGTTATAACGTGTGATACTTTTAAAGGTCCTGTTTTTCGTGGTTTTTTGAAGCTTTGATTGTGTTTATAGTGTGCAATATAACATGTGTTCATGTTTCGCGTGTAAAATAACTGTATTTTTCACATAATTTACTTATCTGTATACCACTGTTTCCACTGTCATAAAAACGGGCTGATGACTTCCTTGTTCTATGAAGTCCCTCCTTCAGAAATACGTAACGAGTTCTGATTGTGCCAGCGGTTCCTGTGTTGTGATTCGACAGCAGTTTAGCGCATCTTGCCCGGAAAGGTCACGCCTCTTACCATAACGTGGAGATGCATGCGCTTAGTGTTATTGTAAACATAGTTTTACATGTGGATTATAATTTTCGGGAACCGAGTTAAACATAAATTGTAACCATTGATCTCTAAGTACAGCGTCCCTGGGAAGGCCAAACGAAGGTGATTGGACTGCGGGATGAAAATAACAGCGTTTCGACGACATGGCGACAAACCGCCAGTAGGTGGTGAATGAGTGAGTCATCGAGTCATTCAATTCATTCATTCATTCATTCAGTAAGGACGCAAGTGGATGTATTTTTGAAAGGGTAATTGAATCATTGACTCTCATGGTTTTTGCACAGCCACAGATTCGTTCACAAAACATTGATATGCTGTGTTCTGCTGTGGCTTTCGTTTGAACTAGACATGCGCTGATTTCAATTTTCTTGGCCAATTCCGATTTCCAATTTTTGGATAGTGTGATCTGTCGATACCTATTTTTGCCAATTATGATTTTCTTTCTAAGAACTATAATTGAAAGCACATACATAGAAAAATCTACCTTTCTTCAACGCAAAGTTTTATTTTCATAAAAAAGTAAAACTCAGTAATAAAATAAGAACAAATAAAAAAAATTCCAAACATCAAATAAATGCAATAGAATAGAGAGCTATGAAACTAAGTTTTTTCAGGTTAAGTAGGTTTCCATTTAGATAAGAAATACTACAGAAATTAAAGTAATCAAATGTAAAATAACACATCCACGTTGGTTACCTTAATTTCTGTATTTTTTATTGTAAATAATAAATACAGACTTATTCTTTCCATTAAAGTTAAAAACGTATTCAGTCAAGAGCAGAAAGTGATTTTCTTTGTCTTTTGTTCTTTAAATAACATGACAGACAGCAGCAGGAATATTGGACTGCTGTCCCTTTAAGAGTTTATGAATGGACCCAATACTGTTACACAACATGCGTTCTCTTAGCTATTTAACGATCCAAAACTGACTGTGTTTATCTGAATAATTGCCTAAATCTAAAAATCTAAATAATTTTGTCATAATTTTGTATGTATTTGATATTTTAAGCGCAGTAAGCAACTGATTTTGGTAATTGTGACTCTGTTTTACTTCTGTCTCTGTTTGAGACTGAGCGTGGCTTATTCGCTCCACTGATCAGTGGTGCGCGCACTTTGGTGTGAGCGCGAAACCTGTGGAAACCGGAGTAAATGAGACGAGAGAGAGAGAGAGAGAGAGAGACAGAGAGCGAGAGCGAGAGAGCGCGCGCGCGCGCGAGTGTATGTCACTTCACCGTGAGAGAAGAGAGCGAGAATGCGCAGCTGACGTTACTGCCTGTGCCGCTGGTAACAAAAAGTATCGGCTCGGAATCGGTAAGAAGTGAGACTGAAAAGCTGGACTCGGTCGAGACCAACTAGGACTTGTGGCGAGACCAATGACCAAGTCCGAGACAAGTCCGAGTGCAAATATCATCGAGTCCGAGACAAGTCCGAGACAACAGAAAAACGTCTCGAGTCCGGACTCGAGTCCAAGTCCGGACTCGAGTACTACAGCACTAGTGTGAGCAAAAACACGTCGTTTTTGTGTGTGTCCCTTTAAATGCAAATGAGCTGCTGCTCCCGCCCCCTTTCCAGAAGAGGGCGGAGCTTTAACAGCTCAACAGCAACAAAGCTGGAGAATCTCACGCAGCCAAAATGAGGATTGTCAGTAACGGTGTTCAGCCTTACATTGTTTTTTTTGGAATGGGTTTTGATTTCAGGCTCTACGACAAATAAAGTAGCTGTTTCAAAGGGGCATGATGATTTTCTATCCACCTTATTACAACACCCCATGACTCTTTGCGCGAATTATGGGTGTAACTTCCGTTAAGCTGTAAACAGTCAGTGAAAGACTTGCTCTATGAACGCAATAATGCATTTTATTTAAAAAAACTGGGTACAATGAGATGACATTCTACTCACCCTTCAAATAACGAACATTAAAAGGACATTTAAAGTGTAAAAGCGTCAACAAGGTACTTTTTAACAGGCCATGAAAAAACGTGATTCTTTCCACAGCAATAACGGACGGGTTAAATATAACTATAGTGATATAAATCTGTATTATGTAATATATGTTCCTTAATAAAAAATGTTCATGAACTTTGCCACGTGATACTATTTCAAAGTGATTTCCATAATTTTTATGGATAATAATTTGCATTTACCTGTGAAAACAAACCTGGAAAGAGACAAGAGATTCTTCGTGCATTCCAGTGAATTATGGGATAATGGGATATATCGTAAATTACATCGGGAGAACAGACCACAAATGTGCAGTAGATAGTCCTTTTTCATAATATTAGAGCAGTATGCAAAGGGACGAAAGAAAATAATCACGTGGATAGAAAAGAGCTTTGCCATAGATATTCTTGTTATAACGTCACATTAAAATACCAAGCGTTACATTATTCTCATGATGTCTGAAAATAAAACATGAAAGAAACATTGACAGCTCATTCAGTTAAACTGATGGATAAGCTTTATTTGTAGGGCAACCTTATGATTTGAAACGATTCGTTTCAGTCATTTTAAAAGGAAGTTCCCCAAACCGGAAGTGCAGCCCATAATTCGAAACGCTTTAGGCTGCTCAGGAATGAGGTGGATAGGCACTTTATTGTATAAATATTTAGAATGTTCAATAAGGAAGTATAATAATTTGGCAATGGACTGAAGAAAAGTCTGTCGCTGTGTGGCAAATCCAGACTGATTTAATTTCTTGAGTTCCTGCTGCTCTTGTGTAAGAAGCTTCAGGAGAATCTCTCATTTCCACAGAGAAGACGTCCAAACCTCTCATGTGTTTGTGTGTTTGTGCATGTTTCTGCACTCGTGCTGAAGCGTCAGAGCGAACACGAGTGAAGGACTTCAGTAATGAGATTATCCTCCACTTGTCAATCATTATCAGGCCTCATGCTGAAGAAGAGCGAGACATTCATGAGCACGACTGAATACTGTCTGTGAAATAACCAGTGCTTATTATGTTTGGATGGACTGAAATCACAAAGTCTATATGCATTATTCACAAAGACTGCTGCGCTATTATTTGAATTAATTGTTTTCCACGGCTGTCTATTATTGTGCTGTCAGCTTTTTCAGATAATCCAACCCTAGATGTAAAAAATGAGAGTCGGTCGCTTTTCATGTCGGTCAGGAAGTCTCATTCTGTCTAAGTGCTTCATGGACAGAATATTCTGCAATGTAAAATAAACTGTATGATGTTTGTTAAAGGTCAAATGAACGCTTACATGCTACACATCGAACTGAAGATGAAGTGCATCAGAAAACCCAGTTGATCCTTTCCTTCTGCAGAAATGCTTAAAGACACAAAAACACTCAGAGAGGAGACAGAATCATGATGAACGAAACACTATCTGGAGTTTCACACTGAAAGGCTAAATAACTCTATATGTATTATAGAAAGAACACCAGAATCCCATTTAGATCTTGGGATAAAAACAAAACAAAACAAAACAAAACATCTATTTCTTAAAATAATGAACAGATTTAATGTCATAATTTATTTTTATTTTTAATATTGTTATATTTTCATATCTAATCAGAATAAGCTAATATTTCAATATTAATATAGAATGAATTGTGCATGAATATGAATTAAAATGTCATAAGCATAACATGATTCTTAATTTGAAAATAATGTGCATGCAAATGTGGTCAAAAGGGTTTACATTTTACCTTTCTTTTTTATTTGTCAAAGAAATTAACTGAACGAGTGATTGGGTTGTTTTAACCCAGCGAATGGGTTGTTTTTACTTTTAACCCAGCGAATGGGTTGTTCTACTTTTAACCCAGCGATTGGGTTGTTTTAACCCAGCGAATGAGTTGTTTTAACTCAGCGAATGTGTTGTTTTTACTTTTAACCCAGCAAATGGGTTGTTTTAACCCAGTGATTGAGTTGTTTTAACCCAGCGAATGGGTTGTTGTACTTTTAACCCAGCGAATGGGTTGTTTTTACTTTTAACCCAGCGAATGGGTTGTTTTAACCCAGTGATTGAGTTGTTTTAACCCAGCGAATGGGTTGTTGTACTTTTAACCCAGCGAATGGGTTGTTTTTACTTTTAACCCAGCGAATGGGTTGTTTTAACCCAGTGATTGAGTTGTTTTAACCCAGCAAATGGGTTGTTTTTACTTTTAACCCAGCGAATGGGTTGTTCTACTTTTAACCCAGCCAATGGGTTGTTTTAACCCAGCGAATGGGTTGTTTTTACTTTTAACCCAGCGAATGGGTTGTTCTACTTTTAACCCAGCGAATGGGTTGTTCTACTTTTAACCCAGCGAATGGGTTGTTTTTACTTTTAACCCAGCGAATGGGTTGTTTTAACCCAGTGATTGAGTTGTTTTAACCCAGCGAATGGGTTGTTTTTACTTTTAACCCAGCGAATGGGTTGTTTTAACCCAGTGATTGAGTTGTTTTAACCCAGCGAATGGGTTGTTTTAACCCAGTGATTGAGTTGTTTTAACCCAGCGAATGGGTTGTTCTACTTTTAACCCAGCGAATGGGTTGTTTTTACTTTTAACCCAGCGAATGGGTTGTTTTAACCCAGTGATTGAGTTGTTTTAACCCAGCGAATGGGTTGTTTTTACTTTTAACCCAGCGAATGGGTTGTTCTACTTTTAACTCAGCGAATGGGTTGTTTTAACCCAGCGAATGGGTTGTTTTTACTTTTAACCAAGCGAATGGGTTGTTCTACTTTTAACCCAGCGAATGGGTTGTTTTAACCCAGTGATTGAGTTGTTTTAACCCAGCGAATGTGTTGTTTTTACTTTTAACCCAGCGAATGGGTTGTTCTACTTTTAACCCAGCGAATGGGTTGTTCTATTTTTAACACAGCGAATGGGTTGTTTTAACCCAGCGAATGAGTTGTTTTAACCCAGCGAATGTGTTGTTTTTACTTTTAACCCAGCGAATGGGTTGTTTTAACCCAGCGAATGAGTTGTTTTAACCCAGCGAATGTGTTGTTTTTACTTTTAACCCAGTGAATGGGTTGTTCTACTTTTAACCCAGCGAATGGGTTGTTTTAACCCAGTGATTGAGTTGTTTTAACCCAGCAAATGGGTTGTTTTTACTTTTAACCCAGCGAATGGGTTGTTCTACTTTTAACCCAGCGAATGGGTTGTTTTAACCCAGCGAATGGGTTGTTTTTACTTTTAACCCAGCGAATGGGTTGTTCTACTTTTAACCCAGCGAATGGGTTGTTTTTACTTTTAACCCAGCGAATGGGTTGTTTTAACCCAGTGATTGAGTTGTTTTAACCCAGCGAATTCGTTGTTTTTACTTTTAACCCAGCGAATGGGTTGTTCTACTTTTAACCCAGCGAATGGGTTGTTTTAACCCAGCGAATGAGTTGTTTTAACTCAGCGAATGTGTTGTTTTTACTTTTAACCCAGTGAATGGGTTGTTTTTACTTTTAACCCAGCGAATGGGTTGTTTTAACCCAGTGATTGAGTTGTTTTAACCCAGCGAATGGGTTGTTTTAACCCAGTGATTGAGTTGTTTTAACCCAGCGAATGGGTTGTTTTTACTTTTAACCCAGCGAATGGGTTGTTCTACTTTTAACCCAGCGATTGGGTTGTTTTAACCCAGCGAATGAGTTGTTTTAACTCAGCGAATGTGTTGTTTTTACTTTTAACCCAGCAAATGGGTTGTTTTAACCCAGTGAATGGGTTGTTTTAACCCAGTGATTGAGTTGTTTTAACCCAGCGAATGGGTTGTTGTACTTTTAACCCAGCAAATGGGTTGTTTTTACTTTTAACCCAGCGAATGGGTTGTTTTAACCCAGTGATTGAGTTGTTTTAACCCAGCAAATGGGTTGTTTTTACTTTTAACCCAGCGAATGGGTTGTTCTACTTTTAACCCAGCCAATGGGTTGTTTTAACCCAGCGAATGGGTTGTTTTTACTTTTAACCCAGCGAAAGGGTTGTTCTACTTTTAACCCAGCAAATGGGTTGTTTTTACTTTTAACCCAGCGAATGGGTTGTTCTACTTTTAACCCAGCAAATGGGTTGTTTTAACCCAGTGAATGGGTTGTTTTTACTTTTAACCCAGCAAATGGGTTGTTTTAACCCAGTGATTGAGTTGTTTTAACCCAGCGAATGGGTTGTTGTACTTTTAACCCAGCAAATGGGTTGTTTTTACTTTTAACCCAGCGAATGGGTTGTTTTAACCCAGTGATTGAGTTGTTTTAACCCAGCAAATGGGTTGTTTTTACTTTTAACCCAGCGAATGGGTTGTTCTACTTTTAACCCAGCGAATGGGTTGTTTTAACCCAGTGATTGAGTTGTTTTAACCCAGCGAATTCGTTGTTTTTACTTTTAACCCAGCGAATGGGTTGTTCTACTTTTAACCCAGCGAATGGGTTGTTTTAACCCAGCGAATGAGTTGTTTTAACTCAGCGAATGTGTTGTTTTTACTTTTAACCCAGTGAATGGGTTGTTTTTACTTTTAACCCAGCGAATGGGTTGTTTTAACCCAGTGATTGAGTTGTTTTAACCCAGCGAATGGGTTGTTTTAACCCAGTGATTGAGTTGTTTTAACCCAGCGAATGGGTTGTTTTTACTTTTAACCCAGCGAATGGGTTGTTCTACTTTTAACCCAGCGATTGGGTTGTTTTAACCCAGCGAATGAGTTGTTTTAACTCAGCGAATGTGTTGTTTTTACTTTTAACCCAGCAAATGGGTTGTTTTAACCCAGTGAATGGGTTGTTTTAACCCAGTGATTGAGTTGTTTTAACCCAGCGAATGGGTTGTTGTACTTTTAACCCAGCAAATGGGTTGTTTTTACTTTTAACCCAGCGAATGGGTTGTTTTAACCCAGTGATTGAGTTGTTTTAACCCAGCAAATGGGTTGTTTTTACTTTTAACCCAGCGAATGGGTTGTTCTACTTTTAACCCAGCCAATGGGTTGTTTTAACCCAGCGAATGGGTTGTTTTTACTTTTAACCCAGCGAAAGGGTTGTTCTACTTTTAACCCAGCAAATGGGTTGTTTTTACTTTTAACCCAGCGAATGGGTTGTTCTACTTTTAACCCAGCAAATGGGTTGTTTTAACCCAGTGAATGGGTTGTTTTTACTTTTAACCCAGCAAATGGGTTGTTTTAACCCAGTGATTGAGTTGTTTTAACCCAGCGAATGAGTTGTTTAACCCAGTGATTGAGTTGTTTTAACCCAGCGAATGGGTTGCTCTACTTTTAACCCAGCGAATGGGTTGTTTTACTTTTAACCCAGTGGTTGGGTTAAATGTTTGTCTAACCTGCTGGGTAGTTTTTATTTAACTCAACAATTGTAAAAAATTACTGTATTCTTGCTAAAAATGAACTCAAAAATGTTGGAAATTAACATTAATTAATAAGTTTAATGAATAATAATTATACAATAAACATTTATTAAATTTCTTATTAATAAATGTTCACCTTTTGATTATTATTGTTGCCTCTAGTAATTATGTGTCTGATTTTTAATTTCCAACATACTTTGGGTTCATTTTAAGCCAGACATACAGTCATTTTTAAACAATAGTTGAGTTAAATAAAACTGTCCAGCAGGTTGATCAAACATTTAACCCAACCACTGGGATTGTCCTTTTTTTTTAACCCAGCATTTTTTAGTTTTAGAATCAGAAAGCTAGCGCGCGTATGAGAGAGAGAGAGAGAGAGAGAGAGAGAGAGAGAGAGAGAGAGAGAGAGAGATGCTACAGGCTCCACACGCTCCTTCAGTCAGTTTTTGAGCCTCTTCAGGCTTGCAGGTGGGCTTCATGACAGCCGTGTGAAAAAATCGCGAAGACAAAAAAGGGGTTCGTTTGAATTTGCTCAAATCAACATCCGCTGAACGATGTAAGGCGTCGCGCGCGAGTCTGTCGGGCTGATGTGGATCTGATGTGGAGCTGAAACCTTCAGACCCACAGAGACATTCATCGACGTGAATGAAAGACCAGCGGCGGACATTCACATCCAGCCTCTGCGCGGAAAGCATGAGGAGGGTCTTCACGAACACACCGCTGCTCCTGCTGAGCTGCTTCGGAGCGTCGTGGGTCTTGGCTGGTAAGTTTACAAGATTTCATTCCTTTAATACTAATGGAGCAGGACTGTTGCACATCCCTTTCATTATGACACCCGATGAGGGATTGCTAGACAGTTGTGGGCACATGTGGCATGTGTAATGATGTGATTTGGAGAGCCTGTGAAAATATAAAGAATTATTACAAATATTATTGTGCAATATTCAATATTAAATGTATGCTACTGATATTTTTGCTAATTTTTGATAGTTTGGCATGTAAATCTCTTCAGAGTGCAATCAGAGAAAGACAATGAGTGACACTTTAGTGATTCTGTCCTGAATAAATGTCACCACCTAATTTAAGCATGACACATTAATTCTGCACCATAAAGAAGCCTTCACTAATGCAGCCGGAACCAGCAAAATAATAAATCCAAACTACAACTACATCAACTTAATGGGCTATAAATTTTATATCTTAATGCACCATATTCACTCCTAGTAAAGAGGGAGAAGCCATGAATCAGGATGTAAACAGGCTCCTGGCAGCTCAACCATCAGTTCCTTCAAGCTTTTAGAGGCTCCAGTGACAGGTCGAGCTTTCAGGAGAAAATGTGAGCGAGTTTACTTCAGGGAAAAGCATTAAACACTGAAATGAAACTGTGGCAGAGAAGATGAAGAGAGAGAAATACGCAAAAATAACGTCCCAAGCACGTGGATGAACAAATCAGGTCAGCATAGTAAAAATAATAATGGCTTAAAGGAATAGTTCACCCAAAAATGCACATCATGTCATGATTCACTCGCCCTCATGTCTCGTCTAAGCCAGTATGTTGTTGTTTTTTCTGTGGAACACAATTTGTAGTGAATCTTTTCCATACAGTGAACAGTTCATGCACGGCTATCAAGCTCCAGAAGATGCCAACATCACCACTGTGCAATATAGAGTTCAGTCATATAGCTTTGTGTGAAAGCAAGTCATTATTTATATCCAATGCATTATATTTATATGCTCTGTTTTGCAATCTGGCATTAACATGGACCTTTCACCTCCTTTCCTTCCAAACACATTCCTACTGGTGTATTCCATGTTTCCATAGCAACCGAGCACAAACCTATTTCCTTATGAAGTTAAAATGTCCTTTACAAACACATACTCACTCGCTAGTACATCACTGACAGCTAGAGTTTTATCTGTAGAAAGAGGTTTTCTTATAAAATGGATAGTTGCCATCATATCACAACATTGCTTGGGAAATATAACTTGTCTTCAGCTAATTAATTAAACTCTAACTAACATGCCCTATGGTAAACCCACTGTAATGTGGTTAATTGCTTTATTAATTTCGTGTAAAACAGTTGCATATTTAACAGTTCAAAATCATAGTCAAAATCCTCATCACTCAAAAGCCTTCCTTCATTTTGTTCCTACTTTTCCTCTTTGGTACAATCATCATGATCTGTTTTCTAGATTGGGTCATTCTTTATTTTCAGTCTCAATTGATTTTGTGAGGAGATTGAATTAAAGCGGACCTATAATGCCTCTTTCACAAGATGTAATATCAGTCTCTGGTGTCTCCAGAATGTGTCTGTGAAGTTTCAGCTCAAAATCCCCCACAGATCATTTATTATAGCTTGTCAAATTTGCCTCTATTTGGGTGTGAGGAAAAACACGCCGTTTTTGTGTGTGTCCCTTTAAATGCAAATGAGCTGCTGCTCCCGCCCCCTTTCCAGAAGAGGGCGGAGCTTTAACAGCTCAACAACAACAAAGCTGGAGAATCTCACGCAGCCAAAATGACGAAAGTGTTCAGCCTTACATTGTTCAAACCGGAGTCGACACTGATGGAGAGACTCAATATATCAATGTCTGAACAAATAAAGTGGTAAAGTGAATGAAATGAAGTGTACATGTTTATGTGTTTCAGCCCTTCTTCTACATCTCTGTGGGACGCTTCATTTATAATTCAACATCATGTGAATGTTATTGCTCCCAGAATGCCTTTCTACAGTGTATAGAGAGCTCTATTTACTGCAAGCATCAAACTGTATGGGTCACACTTTACAATAAGGTTCATTAGTTAACATGAACTAATAATGAACTGCACTTATACAGCATTTATTAATCTTTGTTCATGTTAATTTCCACCTTTACTAATAGATTATTAGTAGTTAATGCACAGTAAACTAACATGAACAAACAATGAACAACTGTATTTTCATTAACTAACATTAATGAAGCTTAGTAAATACAGTAACAAATGTATTGCTCATAGTTAGTTCATGTTAGTTAATACATTAATACATGTTTAAATAATAAATCTTATTGTAAAGTGTTACCACTGTATGTCTAACCGAAACATACTCAACAGATGCTTCTGTCTACACAAGCTTCATTTTATGCATCAAATATGTCAGAGCACACTTCAGAAGACAAATGCACGCACACATTCTCAGCAACGGCCGCTATAGCATTAGCATAAACTGCCATTTCCACGGTCATTTATCAGTTTGAAGAGAATCACGGTCCAAGAGAAAGTGGCACAATCGTTTAGGGAATTCTTTCTCTTTCTTTAAATGCTCTTTCTCGAAGTCTTGATGTTATTTTTGCGCTCTACTAGAACAGGTTTTCATGCAGCTGTTGACGATAAACATAAAATAAAATATAAAAATCTCAACATCTTCAGATGTTCACAGATAGTTCGCAAAAAGATTAAAACAATGATGCATAGCTTCATTTTGGTGTTTCAGAGATCCCATGCATAAAACATGAACGCAATCAATTTTCACATACTAAGATTGTCTGCTCACTGTAGCAGTACACTACAACCAGTAATGTTCATCACATGCACTCTAAAAAACACTGGGTTAAAAATAACCCAAGGGCTGGGTCGATATAGGACAGAACACATGTTGGGTTCATTTTACTCAGCAAATTGGGTTGTTTATTTAACCCAGCATAATGGGTTGATTCATTTTTACTATAATACTAGCTTTTTTTTTTTTCTTTTTTTTTTACTTCATATATGAATTAATGTTTGCGGATTATTAACTTAAATCTTTTTAACTTAAAAACGTTTTTAAATACTCCACACATCCACTGGTTTGCATGATAACTCCTTTATTTTCGATCATATTTTATAGTATAGCATATTTTATATCGTTTATTGCCTACAGCTCGTTTAACAGATATTAGAAGTAAAAAATAAAAATTTAGAAGTAATTCAAGTGTAATTGATCAGTCTCTGTTGTCCTTTTTAGATGAATAAAACATACACAAACCTGTGTTTTACCGAAGACATGCACCAGTTTGACGGAGCTGCACTGCTCTCTCCTGAAGAGGGCGCTAAAAGCCTGTGATAAATAACTCAACCCCTGGGTTATTACATCTGACCCAGGAGCTGGGTAACACAAAAACAACCCAAACACTGGAAAAATGACCCCCCACCCCCCAAAAAAATGACCCAAAAGGCTCAACCCAGGACTTGGGTAGAAAAAATAACCTACAATTTTTAGACATATCTGCATAAAAATTGTATCTGGGCCACCATAAGTTCAACTGGTGGGTGAGATTCTCGCATGTCATCCCTCCAAACGGCTTCATAACCACGTCTGCTTATACTTCTAAAAATATGTTTTAATCCAGTGTGTGTGAAACAGTGTAAACAGTGTAGGTGGAGAAGAGGAAGAACAGCGCCTGCGCTCTCATTCAACAAACCTGAGAACACTTGAACACCAAACACACAAAAACACATTATATTACAGGTCAACATGAAGCAAAAGAGAACTGCGGCTCATATGAGAACTGAAAGAGCTATAAAATATCTAAAGATTAAAGCTTAAAGATGGAGATCTTCCTCAATTTATTCAGCAAAAAGAGTCAAACTAAAAAAAAATCTTCCATTTACTCACCCTCATGTATCATTTCTGTGGGACTTCCATCTTCACAGCTCTTTAATCGTGCACAATACGACCAGGAGCGTGCATTAATAAAAAAGTAAACAGAGTAAACTTTGATGTCAGATTTGGAGAAGGTGTGTGTAACTGTAAGTTCATGTCAGAAAGATCTTGATCTCACATCTGCTATCGTGACCGGTCAAAAAAGATTCCTTCTCTTCTTCTTAGACAGTCTGGCTGCTCCGGTGAACGTGTCCATCAGAGATCTGAAGGGCAGCTCAGCTGTGCTGACATGGGACACGCCGGACGGAGAGACAGTCATCGGCTTTGCCATCACACAACAGGTAATCACAACATGCTCATTAGTAGAAAGCATCTCACAAAAGAGAAAGCATTTGGTTAAATACTAGTGTTATTTGTCCATAACAGAAAAAAGATGTTCACATGCTGCGCTTCATCCAAGAAGTGAACACAACCACGCAGAGCTGTGCATTGTGGGATCTGGAGGCAGATACGGACTACATCGTGCATGTTCAGTCTATCAGTATAAGCGGACTGAGTCCCCTCAGTGAACCGCTGCGTTTCAAAACCCCGAAAGAAGCAGAAACACAGGCCTCTAAGAGCAAAGGTACTGACACAAACACACACAAACACACATTACAGTCTGAAATACATATAAATGCACAGCACAGCTCTTCTTAAAGCATTAGATGTTATTAATAATCGGTGTTTGACACAGCATTATATTGTTGACAGACGAAGTGACCATGGAGGAAGTCGGTCCGAACGCTCAGCTCAGGGCGGGAGAGCTCATCATCATTGTGGTGGTTCTGATCATGTGGGCAGGTGAGCGCTGGACCGTCATTACATCACTCAAACCCTGCTTCAATACACTTTCATAGAGGCTGGAATACACTGCATGACTTTCTCCCCAGTTTACAGTCAATGATATTGGCAAAAATCAGAGGCAGATATTGGGCAGTTCGTGCAGATGGATTTAGAGTAGTGTGTGATGGACACAGACTCAGAATTCAGAGAATCCACATTATTTTGCAACACAAACGTAATTTCTGTGAATATGCGAGACTTCTGTTTCATTAGTGCCTATAGGTAAATAACTAGAAGAATAACAAAGCGCAGTAAACAGAAAAATATTTGCGCTACAAACCAGTGTTTATGATTATAATACATTAAACAGAGTGTCTATTTACACCAAGTCTTGATGGCAGAAGCTATTTACACGAACTCCGCCCACCATTACCTGATTGAAATCTGTGGCGTAGGGAATATTAAGCGAGTTGCTTTAGCTTTTGGGCAACGGACCCAAGTTCGAATCCACCTTTTACTGAACTCATTCTTCTCCCTTTTCCTATCGCATATCAGCTCTGAGTGGCGTTTATTTTAAATAAAAAATTAAGAAAATATTCGAAAAGTGGAAATAAAGTGCCTGCGGTATGTAATAGTGGGAATAAAGTGTTTAACAGGAGCAGATGTAGGGGATGTCCCAATAAGGCAGCATCAATTTATACTTTTAATAAATATAATTATATACACTGAATATATTATTATTATTGCACACTGTTTTATAATGTACTACAATATACTGAGGTGTAAATAGCATCTGCTACAATTTGAATTAACAACTATTTACACTTAGTACAAAGAAAACAGACCTTTTTTAATGAATTATAGCTCCATTTATACTTATTTATAAGCAAGTATTACTATTTTATAGACATATTTATAAAGACCACTTTATAAGAACAGTTATATTTATATTATTTTTATAATTAATTATAAGTCATGCATTTTCCTTTTCAATGCATGTTCATAATTCATTATACACTGATTTATAAGCATTAATTAGCCCGTTGTATGGTTCCATGAATGTATTTATAAAGATGCAGCTTGCATTGCTATAATGTTATAGTTAAAATGACTTTATTCAGATTTGTCAAATTAGTGAATATATTGTTATTAATAGCCATGTTGTGTTCTTATAAATACTTATTGTGAGTAATAATAGTTACTAATCTCTATAAGTGCATCATTTTTGGCTTTAAGTAAAGTGAAAAAACAGGATGCAATTTTCCTAAATCAAAAGTTAAGAAATCACGAATATGTGCTCATTTTACATTTTAAGCTTACTTGTAAATGTAACTAATAAACAACAATTCCTGTAACGAAATAAAAAAAAGAAATCATTAATACAAATAGTTGAAAAAAGTATCTTTTTTAATGTTACATACTAGCAAAACACTGCAACAATATTTTAAAAGTGTAATTCCAAACTGCTATAAGCAATACAATGCATAGATATAGATTTTAACAAATCAAAATGACCATTCATTACCTCTAATGCAAACTTTAAAGACGTGATAACTAGTTGATACAGCAAACAAGTGTCTCTGGAACTATATTGTGATCATTTATAAATCAGTGTATAATGGATTATGAGCATGCACACTGAAAAAGCAAATGCATGGCTTATAAGTAGTTATAAAAATAATATAAATGTATCTATAACTGTTCTTATAATGCAGTATAAATCTTAATGAGTCTTTATATTTACAAAATAGTAATACTTACTTATAAATAAGTATAAATTTAGCTATCATTATAAGCATGCTCTTCATAGAAAGTGTTACCAATACTTTTTATTGCTCTTTACACTTTAATTAAATTAGTGTTAGAGTGTAAACAGCATGTGTAAATAACATTGTAAATAATATAATAACAAATACCAGTTTGCAATATCAAGCATGTATTTAGGGCTAAAATAACTGAAGCAGATGACTCCGGACGTCCTATTCAGGTTACAAACTTCTTCCATTAAAAATAAGGTGAATACGTGCATGTCATTTTTGTCTCTTTCAGGTGTGATCGCGCTCTTCTGCCGCCAGTACGACATCATCAAAGACAACGAGCCGAACAATAACAAGGACAAAGCCAAGAACTCGTCAGAATGCAGTACCCCTGAGCATCCATCGGGGGGCCTGCTGCGCAGTAAGGTATAACCACGACCCTATGAGAGTCCAGACCACACTAGGCAGGTGAATTGTAACTCCAACCAAACTCCATCAACATTTCAGTTCATGTCTAAAAGAAGATGGTATAAGCATCATTTTCTCAGTGAACATCAGTACATAAATATTTCATAGGATTATAAATATGCACTTACCATAATGCATTTTGGTAACAGCTGTTTGGATTTAAACAGGCAAATGCTTAAGAGATCATTATTGCATTACGAGATCGCACTCACCGAAAATAATAAATGTGACGCTGGTCAGAATAATTATCACGTAATGAGGTTTAATTTATGTTGCCATATACCTTCACCTCTTTCATTTTTCATTTACTCCACCATGTTCTGTCCTCTCACTAACGTTAGACATCTGCTTCCATCTCCACAGTTACCCAAGAACAACAACAATAACCGAACGCCATCTGTGAACATTATCAAAGTGTGACGGGAGTCGTTTCTACTTCAGAGGACTCTTTTACCACACGGCTGCAGAAAGGCCATATGTGCTCCTCCTCAAAACAGGAAGCAGGAATTTTTCAAAAGTTTCCCGATGACAGCTGGAATAATCCACAGCGAGCGTCCGAAAGAGAGGCCAGAAAGGTGAACTTTCACACAGACCTGCTCTGGCTCCAGCAGTTTGGAGAACAGATCTGTGGCTGTTCGGGGACAAGAGAAAACCCTCTGAAAGAAATGCAGGGGGAAAGACCCATTCAGAACACTTGTCTTTTAAACTTGAACACTCTTGAGCCTTTATCTGGTCTTCTCTTTAACCCTTTTCAAATGGCATGATCCACATTGCTCTATTCAGTGGTGATGAAGGCTTTTATAATGAAGTAAATCTGTAGTAAGAACCAAATGGAGGACAAACACTAGGGTTCAAATCTCTGAAACCACATCTGGGATTTAAAATAATCCTAGAAATGAATACATTTTGGGGATTTTGTAATATTTCAGACAGCTATAATGAAGTGAATGAGAAATGTTTAAGATTCTGAACAATTTCTAGACAAATTTGTGATATTAATCATGTGAGTCAGTGATTAAAACTACTACAAATTATTTCTGGTAACTGAAATGAAGTTGGAATAAAATATAAATATCAGATGCATGCTTAAAAACTTAGATGAAACTAATTGAAATAATTAATTTAAAATACTAAAATTGAAACTAAAAACTAAAACTAATAAAAATGACAAAAGTGCATAACAAATATATATATAATACTAAAAAAAACACTGCTCAAAATTCTCAAATCATGATGGAGAACATGGAATTAAATAAATAAAC
This sequence comes from Megalobrama amblycephala, assembly GCF_018812025.1. Lineage (NCBI taxonomy): Eukaryota > Metazoa > Chordata > Actinopteri > Cypriniformes > Xenocyprididae > Megalobrama > Megalobrama amblycephala. Next base: position 514,003 of record NC_063053.1, on the reverse strand, counting down.
AGATAAATAAAGAAGAAAACGTAAGCTAGTGGTTTCAGACTTTTTGGACGTCACTGTATAAGGTCAGATTTGACAGTGAGTGGTCAGAGACTAATAAACAGTCCTGAATATGGATGTTTCACATCAAGATCCTTCAAGGCTTCATCAAGCGCTTCTTCACCTAAACATGTTTATTCAAACCGCTTGTTCCCTCCCTGGGAGAGAAGCGTGCATACAGAGAATAGGTGGCTTATTTTGGACTGGTTCAAAAGAGTTGACAGAGATGAAAGAATATTGTGGAATAATTTTACTGACAGCTCTCATTTCAGCATACTGAAGCGACTTTTACTTCTATTGATTGTGTTCTTGTTTACACCTGCAGAGATACTTGACAAACGAATATATTTACTAAACCAGCAGTGCTGGGGAAGATACTTAAAACTCTTTAAGCCACTCGTCATTTAAGAAAGGTGAAATTCATCAAAGCTATACTCTGAAAAATATGCGCTTTTTAAGCTTAACGTGAATAATTTAATCAGATCTGCATTGATTCTGGTACAAAATAAGGGGATTTAAATGAATAAACGCTCTCAATTAGAGTGACTTAATTAAACATGAACAGATAAATTTACACTAAATACAACAACAAACTAGAATATACTCATTTATATGGCCAAGTTAAAATTTTAGTAACATTTAACAAAATATTTCACTATTATAGAAGCACTTAAAATGCCATGCAGATGCAGGGACTCAACGAGTGAGTTGTTTTTTTAATCTGAAATAATTCACTAAATGAATTTACTAAATATGTTAGGAGAGTGTGTTTGATTATCACCTCAGTGGGTGATATAATGTGACATAAAAACCAATATGGGGGATTTGTTATACTGCCTTGCTACTTGTTGTACAAATAACTTGTTTTTGGAAAAACTACACTGTTGAAACCAGCTGAGCTACTGTCACGGTACTGAAAAAGATGAATTGACAAAAAAGTACCTCTTTACTGCTAAATATCATACTTTAATTTGGTTGTGTATTTTCCTTAGGCTATATGTAGTGTTTATTCTTTAATAAAAGGTATTGTAGTAGGGCTACGTAATTTAAACATTCTAAAGGGCCGGTTCCACACCGCATTTCTGCTGTTAAAAATGAAAGATGGCGATCAGTGTAATAAAAGACCCCAGCAAAGTCTAAAGAAGTTTTAGAAGTTTTAGAATGCAGTGTCATGCACGAGACATCCGTCTAGCACGTTTGCATTGAACAACTATGGAAAAATTGTGCAGTGGAATATACGCGTTCTGTGTGAATGGCCACTTTACATTTTCTCATTATGATGTCAGTCCTGGTTTCAGTCATTTTAAATGGCGTGAGAAAGAATTTTACTGTGACGAATGCTGTAGAACATTTTCTGTGGACTGTCAATCGGAGAACTTCTGTTTTGTGCTAATATGATGTTTCTCTAAAGGACATTCTCAACGTCGTCTCTGAAGGAGACTATCCTCCTCTCTAAACAAGGGCTGAACATGCTTCACATCAGCAATAATACCACTGGGGATTCTGACCGGCCTCCAGGATTGCACTTAAACCGACAGGACTGTCAATGGTGGTCGATAACATTATGGGATTTAACGGACAGAATTCACTGTACTATGTTCTCAGTTTTACTGTGTGCTTTTACCACACTAACCTGAACCAGTTAATTGTCATTAAATCTGATAAATGGAATTGAAAAGTATTTTGCGCTGTTACTGTCACACCTCATAAAGCTGAATATGGAAAGGCAAACTTAATGACGGTTTTCAAACAAGTTTTCTGAGCACTCCCACTGTCTGCCATTGGTTGCACAAACCTATTAGCTGTAAATGGGATAAAGCTGCGTTCACGTCACCTCGTATTTACCGGAATCTTGAAATGACAACACGTGACGTTATATTTGGAGCTGTTCACGTCCTTTTGGTCCTTGAACTGGGAATTATGCGTTTCCATGGCAGCACTGTCAATGCCTAAATGAATCTACAGCTGTCAGGTGGTACAGCGCGGCCACGTGGTATATCTGGGAGCTTTCAGAAAACTCCCAGCTTACAAGCTGTAATTACGAGCTCTACGAGGACATGAACGCTTTTTACAAGCTAGAATCTCGTAACTACAGGAATTACGAGGCCACGTGAACGCACCTTAATTTTAGCTAATTTCCCTAAAAGAGCAAAACATGGGTGTGACATTGCGTCTTTCTAAAGATGCCATTCCACCCATGTGGTTCTGGATGCGGAAGCACGCTGAGGTTGCTTTCGTGGATGAGTCATGTACCCACTGCGGGAAGATGACCATCACATTGCTACAGTCTCCAATACCTTAAAAGAGGTGGAGTCCATTTACCTATACCTATCTAGATATTCTTCTGGGCTTCAGAAGAGGCCTATTTCAGTGAATAGCCAGGATGACCTGAGGATCACAGTGGGGCATAACCTGCCCCATCAATCTCTGTGGCCCCCCATTCCTCTTGCACAACGCAAGATGTGGAGCTTCCGGATGAACGCACTGGTCCTTCTCATGGAGGGCCAGACATCTCATTCGTGCTCCTCTGGATGATCAGATGTCAATCATGGCATCGGAGGGTGATCTGGAGTCCTCCGGGGATGAAGACTCAGCTTCCCCCTTTGGGGAACGCAGCATTGCCCAATCCTGACCCAGAGCTGACGACTTTGCTTTCCCGGGCTGTCGAGAGGATCGGGCTAGAGTAAAGACCTCTGCTGTGTTGGATGACTGTTATCTCGGGGCAGCCCAGGCTGGTTCTCAGCCCCCATCCATTCAGTGCTGCCATTCTTTCCGGAAGTGCATGAGGAGATTACTGATTGTGGACAGCACCTTTATTTGGCCAGTAGTTCTCGGCTGCCTGCCGAGAAGCTAATACCAGTACAATGTCCTCCCCTTCGGGCTGTCCCTGTCACCTTGTGTCACGGAGTTCTCCTTGTTTCCATGAGAGAATACAGTGTTTGCATTCTCAACTACCTTGATGACTGGCTCATTCTGGCTCGGTCACGAGAGCAGTTGTGTGAACACAGGAACATGGTGCTCAGTCACTTCAGCCAGCTGCGGCTTTGGGTCAACTGGGAAAAGAGCAAACTCTCCCCATGCAGAGGATCTCTTTTCTCAATATGGACTATGGAGGTGAACTCTCAAGGGACACTGCAAAGTCAGGGAGGACGAGGAGCAGGTCTTACTGGCCCAATCAGATCTGGTTCCCAGAACTGATGCTCCTCACGACAGCCCCTCCCTAGAGCATTCCTCTGAGGAAGGACCTACTTTCTCAGAGACAGGGCACCCTCTGGCACCCATATCCAGATATCTGGAACCTCTAGATGGGATGCGGAGGTCCTAGGTGATCTACCCCAAGCAGTGGTAGACACCATCACTTCGGCGAGAACACCCTCTATGAGGAATGTTTACACCTTGAAGTGGAACCTGTTCATTGAGTGGTGTTCTTCTCACCGGGAAGACCCCTGGAGATGCCCAATTAGAGCTTGCTTTCCTTCCTCCAGGAAGGGTTAGAGTGTAGGCTGTCTCTCTCCATCCTAAAAGTGTATGTTGCCATGATCCAGTAGATTGTAAATCTCTGGGAAAGCATGACCTGATCACCCTGTACCCTCTTGCGATCTTTCTCTGGTGCTTACAGCATTTTTACTGCAGAGCTGAAAATTCTGTCAATAAAGACAGTGCTCTTAACTGCGCTGGCTTCCATCAAGAGGGCAGGGGACCTGCAAGCATTTTCAGTCAATGAATCGTGCCTGGATATGTGCCCAAGGTTCCTACCATGCCTTTCAGGGATCAGGTGATGAACCTCAGAGGAGGCAGTGATCCCATATGTGTATTCTTCCATGATACGGTTCCCCCTCGGTGAGGCTGTGTCTTTCCCTTGTCTGCTCTGATGTCCCTGCCAGCAGTGATGGAGTACTCGAGTCCTGGACTCGGACTCGAGTCCGACTCGAGTCACTATTCTTTGGACTCGAGTCCGACTCGAGACTCCATTCTCTGGACTCGTGACTCGACTTGGACTCGCGGACTGATGACTCGTACTTGGACTCGGACTCGAGGATATATAAAATCGGACTTGAGCATTCATCATGTTGTTTTTGACTAAATATGTTATAAAAAAATTATATACGTTTATATATAATATTATATAAGGTTTCGTGCCCAAGACCGGCCAGGATCTATTTTTTTCCCTCACAGACACTGGTACCGCTCGCTCTCTTGACAACACACTCACTGACGTCACTCACTTTACGCTCGTGCATGATTCGCGGGCTAAATGTTCAAATTTGGAAAAGGCAGAAAGATGTGCCCCGGATCGTGAAATTCGCCTACACGAATTTTGCATCTAATGCTGGAAAGAGCAGTGCTAAATGTTGTGTGTGTAATTGCACAATTGAGGAAAAGACTGGGACAACTTCAAACTTTAACAGACACCTGTCACGGATGCACCCAGAAAAGTAAGTAAAATGCTTTCCATTGGCTAACGTTAGCTTTTAAAAAAACTATTATTGACTAATGCATATATGATACTAAACAGAAGAAGCTAGGGTTGGGCGATGTTTGACAATTTGGCATCAGACGTCGACGATGTCTAATGTCTGGTTCAGATTACACAATTTTTTTATCTGTTGATAACTTACTAGTCACTGTGTCAGATCAGATTACATGATTTTTTTTTGTCTGTAGTCACTGTGTCAGATTACACAATTTTTTTGGTCTGTTGCAATGGTCACTGTGTCAGATGGATGACGCAATTTTGACTCCTAAAATCCTGTGGTGTCGTGGACAAGAAACATGTCAGACTAACGTTACACGTTGCTTTCTGACCAGTCGCTTGCCGTCACACACACACATTCACTTGAACACATACAAACGCACTCACGCTAAATCACTCGGTCACTAACTCACAAACGCTCGCTCGCTCGCGCTTGCTCTCTCTCTCTCTCTCTCTCTCTCTCTCTCTCTCTCTCTATCTCTCACACACACACACACACACTCACTCACACACTCTCTCTCTCTCACACTCTCGGGACTCGAACACTGGGACTCGAGACTCGACTCGGACTCGACAGTTGGTGACTCGACTACAACACTGCCTGCCAGTGTTGACTCCCTCCTAACTAGGCTGGAGCCACCTCAGAGACATTCCATATGTTATACTGCCCTTAATGCCCAGTCCATATGTGTAATCTTCATGATACCTCCCTGCGGGCAGGATGTGGATTTTGCAGCCTCCATTTACCCATGAAAAGGCACACTTTCCCAGTGTTTTCCAATAGTGTTACTGTATGGGTCAAGCGGAATAACAGTAATAGATTCTATCCACCTAAGCCCTGTCCTATCTTCCACCCCAGTAGGTGTGGGGGGATAAGGCGGCTTACTAGGAGCACTGGAAGCTATAGTGGCACATTGTTAGGGATCCCAATTCCAACTGAAAGGAAACATCTCGGTTACATATGTAACCCTTGTTCCCTAAGGGAGGGAACGGAGACATCACGTCCCGTCACCACAGTTGCTGTACCACCGCTGAGCACTGGGTCACCTCAGTGAAAACCTGAATTTTGCTCCCGCTTCCGTCTTTAAACCTGCTCTGCGGGGTGGAGCGTGCAATGCAAATCTCGCACACCAATGTGCATTGGCTCATTTAATTTATACTCGAAGGTGATAGGGCCCTCATGCGAGATCCCATTACGTCGAAACGTTCCAATGTGACATCTCAGTTCCCTCCTTCTGGGTCTGGGTTACAACGATCTGGAGGAGAATCAACACAGTAATCAAAGACACCCATGTTACAAAACCTGCCTATATAAGCAGATGCCTTGTAAGACTGCAGCCTAACTGAAGCAGAACTTCATAAATGACTGATTTGGAACACTCTACATAGGCAGCAACTCTGAGCATCACACAAAAACAGCTCCTCATTGGGAAGATAATGGCACGACACTCTAGTAAGCATACAAATAAATAATGCACAGAAATATTGGACAAAATAGTAAGAGGGATACATATTTAATTGACACGTTTCCCGGCATGCATACTAACACTTACTGTTTTGGATGTCCAATAATGTTTTACCTATTAATGTTTTTTCTCAATTCCCAATGTTTAGTGATGTAAAATGGGCCAGCATCCCCAAAAAATGTAAATAATTTATTTTTATATCCAATGGCTTTACAGAAACCCTTTTTAGGAGGAAAAATAAAAAATATCAATATCAGTACTTGGGTTTTGAGCTACAGCCAAACAGTAGACAATATCACAAGCAATAGCAAGGTCATGGGTTTAAAAAAGCATGGCCAGTACAACTCAAGGAATTTTGTGAAATACAGGTTATATAAATGTGATTAAAAAAAGTTTAAGTTAAAGGTTTCATTTAAGCTGTCCAACAACATTGTCTGTGCCAATGGCCTGAGTTTGGCTGAATCATTATGTTTGCAATTATTTCTGGTGTAGCTAATTATGTATAACTTACATACTTCACCTTTAAACAAATTCTGCTCTTGTAATCAAATAAACAGTTGTTCCTTTTCCAAATTAAGGTCCTTCACATCAGCTGTTAAATCTTTGGGCCTTTATTAACTAAATCTGTTCAAATACATTTAGCTAAAACTTCAAGACTGACTGTCCATTTGACAATTAATGATCAGAATATGGTAATGAATACAGAAGCTGCCAAATGTAGATAAATGTATTCGGCATTCATTGGAAATTCATTAGATATCACAGTTTAGATATGTTAGGAGATACTTTTTTGACCCGGAGACAGTGATTCTCACAGTCCTTCTGTGTGTTGAACCGGTTGCTGTTCCCTTCACAGCCTCCATACCAGAACGCGGCGCATTCACCACTGCTGGCGTTGAAGTGCCATTTCACTGTAAAGTTTGAGCAAGTTCCTGCGTCATACTCAAGCTGGCAAATGTCTGGGCAAAAAGAAAACAAAATTTAGTTTTAACGTGGTATTTTAGTGCATCTTATTCACAGACAGCCCACAGTCTAACTGAACTGGGTGCTACAGTTGTGCCGTGAATATTTGAGTTATTCTTTCGTCACTGCTGCATGCATATTGAGTTCAGCACCAATTTTGTTACTTTATTTCAATAATTGATTTAGTAAATCAAGGATGACTCTCATGAACAATTCATAAAGCAAACAATGTTTGGGTTGGTTTATAGCCATTATAATGATATAAAAACAGTGGTAGTCTGGCATATCTGCCAAGTTCTCTTTTACCCTTAAATATACTGGGATCATCCTGTGAAAGATTTTCAGATTATGTGGAAGAAATTTGAATCTTAAAACTCTGTATAAGAGTTACATAAAACATAAAAGAAAACATATAATTTATATATTGGAAATAAATTATTATAAATGCTTAAAACCCTACATGTAATTTAGGCATTAATTCAATATGCATTAAAGCCTTAATATATTAGTTAACACATGAAATATTTATATATTCATATATAGTATATAGTATATACATACACATGTATATTTACACATTCAAATGTAATAATAAAAGTTGTGGTGAATTTACCCGAGGACCCACACTCCCTATAGCACTCTTCCTCTGTCAAGAATCGGTTTTCATTTCCGTCACAACCACCGTACCAAAAGTGCATGCATTTCTTAGTCTTCTGGCTGTAGTACCATCTGGACACATACGATGCACACACACGGCCAGAATCTCTCTCAAGGAAACACCGTGCTGCTGGAAACAAACAGTACACTCCACTGATTCCCTATGGCACTGAATACTGAACTATGTCAGAGAAACAGCTTGTGCATGTTTAATGTGCGTGAGGATACATGCACACTACTGTGCCAGAGATATACACAACTTCAAAGGTAGAGCAGCTATATGAGGCAGGAAGATCTGGATTCAGCACCTTTAGTCTTTGGAGGCTCGGTGTGATCTTCTGTAAAACGTTCAGTGAACTGAAGTTGATAAGCTTCAGCAGTTGGTTCTGCGTTTTTCTCATCATAAACATCATATTCCTCCAGAGGTTCTTCTGTTGTGATGGGCCCTTCAGTGGACAGAATAGTGGGCAGAATATCTCTGAAACACATTCAGGATTAATTTCATTAAAAAGCACAGACTGTGTCTTCTATATCTAATTATGTCCAACATTCCAACATCTGTTTGTGTTTCAACTTACAAGCAAAAAAAAAAAAAAAAAAAAAAAACAGCCCAGTGTAGCAAAGGTTTATTGCATCGACAATAATATCTCTGGAGTTAATTCTTATGTTTTCTTGTTTTATTCATAGAAATACTTTCACACCTTGCTATTGTGATTATTCAGGTAAATAAAGAAGCAAGTGGCAACAGACGGGCCCAAGGCAAGCACGGCCTGCACTTTTGACACAATGCAAAGACTCAAAAATCAAATATTTAGACCACCCTAGGCAGGGTTCAAACCTACAACTAGTGATGTGACTATCTACAGAATGTGTGGTGGCTGCTGTCTCGCTTCGTCTGACAAAGCTTCTTTCATATGGTTTTGGCTGTTTTGATTTTTTTACTAAACACAAGATGGTGCTGTTTTCGACACTCTCGAAGCTTTGAATCCAGCCTCTGGATTATTGAGCCCAGAGCTACAGCCATCTACAGCGTTTACACAAACACATGCTAAGAAAATGCTTCTGCTTGTCACGATCCCAGCCTGTGTTCCTCTGGTCTTGAGTGGACTTTTATGTTATTTCCTGTTCTGTGCCATGTTTTGTAGTCCTTTTTCTAGTTGATTAGTTCTTTGATTGTTCCCAGGTGTGGCCAATTACCCCTTGTGTATTTAAACCCCAGTGTTTCTTGTGTTCCTTGTCGAGTCTTGTCCTTCATGGATTGGTGCACTCATTCTGTTCACTGTGGTGGATTTATTATGTTTATTTTATTATTAAACTCACTGCATTTGGATCCAGCTGTCCTTTGCTTTTGAGTTCAGCCTACATAACACTGATGCTGCTTTTGAGTTTATGTTCAAAGATTTACCTCTCTGTGGTTCGTTGTCCAAATCCAACAGGCCTCGGCACAAAACCACGACAATCACGGGTATCTATCAGTGACTGGGGCAAGATTCCTCCTACAAAACAACAGCAGTTGTTTAACTAAAATTAAAATCATAAAAAACATTTTCATTACTTGAAATAAAGCAAACGTTAACTAAAACTAATTTTTAGTTAACATTTACTAACATTTAACTAATTTTTGTAGCACTGAAATAACTACAACTAAAACTGAAATAAAATTATTAAAACAACAAAATTACTAAAACTAAAATTGAAAACAGAAAATATTAAAAAAAACATTCAAAATATTAATAAAAACAATATTATAATAAACAATAATACTACTCAAAGGGTGATGAAACACTACTGCATGTTTTTTAAAATGTAAATTGTGTTGCAATGGATGAAAGAGGATGTTATCATCTGTTCAATTCCAGAGAAAGAAGAAAGCAGATCATATAGAGAGATTTTCATATATTTTTCCACAGAAAATGTTAAAAGAGTACGCAAGTTTACACACCAGACCAGGGGCCTGTACCATGATGGTAGTTGAACAAACTCAGGGTTATAGAGTGACTTTTATTGTGTTGGATGTGTCAGTGTCACTTTGCTCACATTTGATTGGCCCAATTTCGGTTTGAGATCTCTAAACCAGAACATAACCTGCCCGGAGCAGGTTAGCCATGGAGCGTAAGTTACTATGGTGATGAACATCAATAAAAGCCAAGTCACTCTCATGGTACCTAAAACCCAGGATTGGCGCAAACTAATCTGAAACTTACCTGGCTAGCCAGCTAATCCGGCTTCATGGTACAGGCCCCAGGGCTGTGTTTCCCAAAAATCAAGTCAAGTCACCCTTATTTATATAGCGCTTTTTACAATGTAGATTGTGTCAAAGCAGCTTTACAGTGATAACTGGTATATAATTTTGGCTGCACAGCAGCTCTTAAAGAATAGTGTCAATGCAGGCAGATCAAAGCACTGTTGAATAAATGTCAAGTCAAATGTCAAGTGTCCCCAACTAAGCAAACCAAAATCATCGTAAGCTTACAATGCTTTCCGGAAACACAGCTCAGGTTAGTAAGCAGTTCTATCACACCGGTCTTATGCTAACATGTCCATGAATATTCCTTACTGTGGAACATCTGCAGGAAGGCGTAAACAAAGCGTGTGGCGTACTCTCTGTCATCCAGGAATACCAGGTGTTGCTCCAGAGGAGAGTTGGTGAGCTCCTGCATCCGGGTCCAGTCGAATCTGTGTCCCGCCATGAGGACAAACATAACAACATTCTGACACTTACATAATCTAGACAAATAATCCAGCTGAGCTTTGCTGTGCTTAGAGTTTTCACCAAAAACAGCCACAACCATTCGTTTGCTTCGTGGTCTTTCTGCTTTAAGGATAATGTTAGTAATCAGCCACTCCAAAGCAAACTCAGGATGGGATGTCCCGCCCATTTGCTTCACTGTACTAGTAATATGCTGCTTCATGATACTGCGATCTTTAAACTTGGTGAAGCTGAACTCCTCGTTGATGTAAGAGGAGCCGTAAACAGAGCTCTGCTGATAGACGGCCAATCTGGTTTTCCCGTCCGCTCTGCTCGGCTCGTTGCTCACGCCGATCCGGTCCAACAGAGACAGAAGAAGCTCCTTCGCATCTGAATACTGTTGAGTGTTCAGGTTATTAGACCCATCCAGCAGCAAAGACAGGTCCAAGTCCATCTGTAGAGGTTGCGGCTGCAGAATTATACCACACTCTGGGTCTGGGTTACAGCAATCTGGAGGAGAATAAACACAGTAATCAAAGACACCCATGTTACAAAACCTGCCTATATAAGCAGATGCCTTGTAAGACTGCAGCCTAACTGAAGCAGAACTTCATAAATGACTGATTTGGAACACTCTACATAGGCAGCAACTCTGAGCATCACACAAAACCAGCTCCTCATTGGGAAGATAATGGCACGACACTCTAGTAAGCATAAAAAATAAATAATGCACAGAAATATTGGACAAAATAGTAATTTTTTTAAATCAACATTACTCTATCTTCAATCCACCATCATGGATTGAACATTGCTGCAGCGCATTATGGAACTGACTTCTCTGTAATGGATACTTGTTGCTGCCTTAATTTGATTAAAATTATATAATTTAGAAGGTAGCATAATTATGCTTCTTACATTTTGAAGGAGACTTCACACAAGGAGCGCAAACAGAGCCACTGTCACTTTCATTCATTTAATCAATTGATCAAAAGTGACAGTAAAGACATTTAAAATTGTACAAAATATTCCTATTTTAAACAAATGCTGCTGTTTTGAACTTTCTATTTATCAAAGAATAATAAAAAACCAAAAAGAAAATCATATTAGAATGATTTCTGAAGGATCATGTGACACTGAACGGTTGTGTATGTGTCTGCACTGGAGCTTACCAAAACAAATGAGGCACTTTTTAATGCGATTCACTTCTCTGCCATCAACAATAATGTAGCTTTTCGTGTCGTCAACCTGAGACAGACATTTGAGGTGAATTAATAACTACTGTACACAGATATAGTTCATGCTTTTCTTTCCCAGTGACCCAATAAACAAACTTGCATGTGGATGTATAGAACTATGTAAATGATGGGTATTCAAATTCTATGGGAATCTAAGAGGAACAGAAAATAGCAGAAAGGTCCACATTTTACTATGGATTTCAAACATCCTCAGAATGTAACATTCTGGATCTTATATGTTCATTTATTAGATTATTTATTAGATTATTAGATATTTGAGCTAATTTATTGATGCTCATTGTTTGTCTTCACAGTCACTAAATATATTGGCATGTCCAAATCCGATGGTTCCCTTTCAGTCGGTCAAGTTCGACGTATGTCAGTAGTGACCGACGAATTGGGATATCGCTAGAGAGCCCTATCAGCTTCGAGTGAACTAAAACAGGCCAATGGAATTGGTGTGCAATATTTGCATAATGCGCACCGCCTCCGACAGGTGTATATAAATAGGAAGCAGATGCAGTCGCACTCTGTCTTTTGCTTCGGAGACAACCATTTGATATTCTCCAACTATTCAGACTTCTAAAGTGTTCTACTACAAACCTTTGAAGAAAATTTCAGCGTCTTGTGTTGGTGTTACAGCACAGCAGCGAGGTTGCGAGCTTCCCGAGGAGCCTGAGCTTAAAGCTCTCCACTGCTGTTGTTACAGCAACTTGTCCCGCCAACGTTGTCTGTTGCGATTTGGGCCGGTTCCTCCGTTGTGTTCGGGGAGTGGTGTACCCGAACACATTGTGACACTCCCTGTGTACTTCAGCACGAGAGAGCTGATTCTTCCCCTTCTAAAAGAGCTTCACAGACAAACCCTGCATCTTTATTAAGATGTAATTTCGTCTGTGCATTACTGCCGCACCGGTCGTTCCCTGGTCCCCGCTGATGGGCACAATTGCATCACATGCTTGGGTGTTCAGCACACTGAGGCTGCATTTGTAGATAGTTCATGTACTCATTGTGGGAACATGACTATCACAGTGCTAAGATCTAGACTCTCGTTCCTTGGTGCAGCCGTTTTCTCTGGCTCCGGCCGGCATGGCGGTTCGTCAGCGTGTAGGCAGTGTGATCTGAGGATCTCCTCTCCAGCATTGCAGCCCGTGGTGCTGCCATTGGATCGCGCTGGTCCCTCTACGGAGTGACCAACTGATTCCTTCGGCGCACCTGCTGAGGATCAGATGTCGATCACAGCATCGGAAGGTGAGCGTGAGTCCTTGGAAGATGAAGACTGCCTCCCTCTGGGACTGTAGCGTTGCCCGAGCCTGATCCTGAGTTGACGGCTGTGCTTTCCCTGGCGGCCGAGAAGGTCGGGCTCGTCTGGAATCCTCCACCATATCACGGTCCTTCCCGGCTCGATGATTGGTACCTCGGTCCCCAGCACCCCTCCCTGATGCCTTTCTTGCCGGAAGTGCACGATGAGGTGACCAAGTCCTGGTGGACGCCCTATAGCATTCGTGCGAGACCTGGTCCCTTGTCCACCTTCACCACCCTGGACGGCGGAGAGGCTAGGGGATACAAGCGGATTCCCCCAGTCAAGCTTACAGAGCCTGTGGACAAGCTGCCTCCACCCTGCACGCCATGGCCCTTTTGCAAGTCTATCAGGCAAAAGCGTTAATGGAGATGCCCCAGGGAGGTCTTGACCAATAGTTGCTTGGGGAGTTGCACGCTGCCATTGACCTCGCCCTCCGGGCAACTAAAGTGATGGCACATTCTGTTGGTCAGGCGATGTCTACTCTCGTAGTCCAGCAGCGCCACCTCTGGCTGACCCTGGCTGACATGAAGGAGACTGATAAATATCAGTTCCTGGACTCCCCCGTGTCTCAGGTCGGCCTTTTCAGCGACGCAGTGGAGAGCTTCGGCCAACAGTTCTCTGGCGCCCAAAAGCAGGCTGAGGCCATAAAGCACATCTTGCCCCGGCGGTCCGCTGCTGCCTCCACCCCGCCGGCGGCTCAGCTTCAGCCCGCTCATCGCTGAGGGCGCCCGCCTGCACCGTCCTCTGCCCCTGCTAAGTTGGCGAAGCAGCAGCCTACACCTGCCGAACAGCAGAGAGCCGGTCGTGGACACGGCACCCAGCCCGCTCAAGCCAAGCCCGGTGGCAAGCGATCGAGGAAGTCACGGTCCTGAGACGGGCGACCTGGAGGGGAAGGATTCTTCTCTTCGGGAGAGGATTCCAGCATCTCTCCCACCCCCAGAGGAGGGCCGGGGGGAATTTGTGTTTCTGTCTGTCCCGCCGCTGGCTCTCCGGAGTCCAGAGGTACCTACTTCTACACCAAAAGAGCAGTTTCCCAATCCTCCAGGTCACAAGAAGGTGCGGCTGTCAGTGCGCGAGGCCCCGCCTTGCCACTCGCAGCCCCCTCTCACATCGCCAGCAGGTTCCAGTGTGATGGTCGAGGCCACCTCCCATGTGCCGTTTCCCATGCACACTGCCACCTCGTGGAGTCTGACCCCACTTCGGGCTGCTATGCCGTCCGAGTCGGGTTTCAGTACTCTTCTTCACTGCCCCACCCCGGTACGTCTGTGGTGCCTTTGGTCCCGCTGGCTTGGTGTCTGGAAGCCTGGATAGCGCTCCCCAGCCCGTCCCACTAGCTCATTCGTACTATCAGAGTCGGCAATGCGATTCAGTTCGCACAGCATCCCCCAGTCTTCAGGGGTGTCCACTACACTCAGGTGTCACTGGACAATGCACCTGTTCTCCGAGTGGAGATTGCTGTCCTCTTGGCGAAGGATGCAATCGAGCCGGTCCCTCCAGCCGATATGAAGTCAGGGTTCTACAGCCCCTACTTCATTGTACCCAAGAAGGGTGGTGGGCTACAGCCAATCCTTGACCTGCGTATCCTGAATCAGTCCCTTCACAGGCTGCCGTTCAAGATGCTGACACAGAAGTGCATTTTCGAATGCATCCGTCCCCAGGATTGGTTTGCAGCGATTGACCTGAAGGACGCGTACTTTCATGTCTCGAGTCTGCCTCACCACAGACCCTTTCCATGGTTTGCGTTCGAGGGTCAAGCATATCAGTACAAAGTCCTGCCCTTCGGACTGGCCCTGTTGCCTCGCGTCTTTACGAAGGTGTAGCGTCTTTAAGAAGGAACAGGGTGTAGCATCCTCAACTACCTCGACGACTGGCTCATTCTGGCCAGCTCGCGAGAGCAGTTGTGCGAACACAGGGACATGGTGTTAGCTCACCTCAGCCGGTTGGGTCTTTGGGTCAACTGGGACAAGAGCAAACTCGTCCCCGGGCAGACGATCTCTTATCTTGGTATGGAACTGGACTCGGTCACCCGGACAGCGCGCCTCACAGAGGAGCGCGTCCAGTCGGTGTTGAACTGCCGGAGTACGCTCAAGCGCAGGACAGCGAGCCCACTGAAACTATTTCAGATGCGCCTGGGGCATATGGCATCTGCAGCCGCAGTCACGCCGCTCAGATTGCTTCATATGAGGCCGCTTCAACAATGGCTCCACGGCCGGGTCCCGAGATGGGCGTGGCAGTGCGGTACGTTCCGTGTCCCCGGGACACCGAGCTGCCGTCGCACTCTCACCCAGTGGTCGGACCCTTCGTTCCTGCGGGCTGGAGTTCCCCTCGAACAAGTGTTCAGGCATGCTGTGGTCCACACAGATGCCTCTGCCACCGGGTGGGGGGCCACGTACAACGGGCATGCAGTGTCGGGTCTGTGGATGTGGCCTCATCTGCATTGGCATATCAATTGCCTCGAGTTGCTAGCAGTACGTCTTGCACTGGGCCGCTTCAAGGAGCTGTTGTCAGACAAGCACGTACTAGTCCGCTCAGACAGCACTGCGGCCGTTGCGTACATCAACCATCAGGGTGGTCTACGCTCCCGTTGCATGTCGCAACTTGCCCGCCATCTCTTACTATGGAGTCAGAAGCATCTGAGGTTGCTTCGTGCCATTCATGTCCCAGGTGTGCTCAACCGTGCAGCCGACGAGCTCTCACGCCAGCCTCCGCTTGCGGGCGAGTGGAGACTCCATCCCCAGGCGGTCCAGCTGATCTGGCAGCACTTCGGCGAGGCTTAGATAGATCTGTTTGCCTCTCTGGAGACTGCCCACTGCCAGTGGTTCTATTCCCTGATCGGCGGCACGCTCGGCACGGATGCCCTGGCACACAGCTGGCCCCGGGGCCTACGCAAATATGCGTTTCCCCCAGTGAGCCTTTGCAAAGTCAGGGAGGACGAGGAGCAGGTCTTGCTAGTGGCTCCGTATTGGCCCACTCGGGTGATCTCCCGCAAGCGGTCGTAGACAACATCACTTCCGCTAGAGCTCCTTCTACGAGGAACCTCTATGCATTGAAGTGGAACCTGTTCGTTGAATGGTGCTCCTCTCACCGAGAGGACCCCCGATCATGCTCGGAGGGTCCTGAAGGCCAGCAGAAGGGAAAGGCTGTCTCCAAGCAGAGGATGGCCCACTGGATAGTGGATGCCATCGCCCTGGCATATGAATCCCAGGGTGTGCCTTGCCCGCTCGGGTTGAGAGCCCACTCCACCAGTGGGCCTCTTCCTGGGCGCTGGCGCACGGCGCCTCGCTGACAGATATCTGCGGGCTGGGCGACACCTAACACATTTGCTAGATTCTATAGTCTTTGTGTAGAACCTGTATCTTCCCGTGTACTCGCTTCCACCAGCCGGTAGACGCGAAGTGCCTGTTCTAAGTGTCGGCTTGCAATGCCACTCCCGCCCCCAGGGCCGGATACGTGCATCCTTTACTCCAGCTGAGTTCCCCACTTGGCGAACCCTGTCGAGTTCCTCCGCCTCCCCCTTCGGCTCGGACATTGCGGAGTGTCTGATGCAAGGCCAACGTCCGTCACCGACGTTGATGTTGGCTGGGTTCTATATGTCGCGACCCCTCTACGTGAGCGGTCCCATGTGTATTTGTCCATGTTCAACTCCCTATGGTGAGCCCATGTCTTTCCCTTAGCAGAGCCAGCTCTGCTGTCACCTGTCAGATGAGCCTCCCCTTACCCAGGTGGAGCCATCCCAGGGACTCCATTTGCGTACTGCTCACGGCCAGTCCATGTGTACTCTCCACGGAAACTCCTCTCCCGCAGGGTAGGTAGTGGTCTCCGCAGTGTCCCCTATGGGTTCGCTTCCCCAGTGTAGTCTAGTTTACTTAGTGGGTATTTCGGAACAGCAGTAGACTTTCTCGGCGTAAGCTCACCCCCTTCCCTGTCCCATTGGTGCGCTGGGTGGCTAGAGCTTGCGCTGGGCACTGGAAGGGTTTTCGTAACTGTGGCGCTTTATTTGGGATCCCAATTCGTTGGTCACTACTGACGTACGTCGAATGTAACCGACTGAAAGGGAATGTCCTGTTGCCACAGTTCTATACCCTCGCTGCAGTGCGGACTAGGTTGTCTCCTCAGTAAAAAATAGAGTGCGATTGCATCTGCTTCCTATTTATATACACCTGTCGGAGGCGGTGGGCATTATGCAAATATCGCACGCCAATTCCATTGGCCTGTTTTAGTTCACTCGAAGCTGATAGGGCTCTCTAGCGATATCCCAATTCGTTGGTCACTACTGATGTACGTCTCCATTCCCTCCTTCAGGGAACGAGGGTTACATACGTAACCGAGACGTTTTCATATCTACCTGCATTGCTCGGCTCACATCATCAGCAGGTCGTAAAGCGATCACTCCGAGGCCAATGTCTGCTGCCTTGAACTCCAGCATTGCTGTGGCGAGTCTTGATTCATCATTCGTTGGCCCGTTTGTGATGAACACAGCCACCTTCCTCATAAGTCTGCCCTTTCTGACTCGTTTGAAGATGTTCCGTGCCACGAAGAGCATGGCTTGTCCTATGTCCCTGTTTTTTGTGGTTCTCTCTTTAGCGATTGCTCTTAGAGCTTCCAGAAGGGTCTTCTTCTTATGGTGGTCCGCAAAACGGATCAGGTTCCTGGACTCGTTGTTGTAAGAGATCACAGATACCCGAGCTCCCCATTGACAATTTGTTTCAGCAATGGAAATGTCTTCCAGTAAGGAGAGTGCAGCAGAACGTATCCGCTCGAACACATCAGAAGATACACCTATAGACATGTCCAAGGCTATCACCAGGTCTGTGGGGTAAACTGGACACTGCAAATGCTTTCCTGAAAGCATTGTTGGGAAAAAAATAAAGAATAAATTCACTATTTGTAAAAAGTTTGCAGTTAGTAAAAGATTATAAAAGTTATTGATAAATGAGGCATTGAAATGTAGTTAAAATATAAGGCAAAGCATACCAGCGCAGCAAGCTGTGGAGACACAAA
This sequence comes from Megalobrama amblycephala, assembly GCF_018812025.1. Taxonomy (NCBI): domain Eukaryota; kingdom Metazoa; phylum Chordata; class Actinopteri; order Cypriniformes; family Xenocyprididae; genus Megalobrama; species Megalobrama amblycephala. The sequence continues at coordinate 496,182 of NC_063053.1, read as the reverse complement.
ATGAAAGATAAAATTGGTAATTTCAAGGTTTAACAAGCTAAATGGCAAGTCTAAGAGATCATGGAGAGACAAATAAAATATTTCAATAAAATAATCTTAATGTCTAAAAATCACTAGTCATTCTGCTTGGTATTCGTCGAATATTAGGTGTTCTGAACTTACCACAAGTCTTGCGTATGTATTTGACCAGGTCACATTCCTTAATGTTGAGAAGCAGAAAAGGAGGTCAGAAAGAAAACAATAAAATTTTTTGAACCTAGTACTTGAATACTGTTTAAAGTTCATTTATAGTTATAGGAACCTACAGGCATCGGATTGATCCCAGGAAGTCCTTTCTCACCCTAAAAATAAAATTGAGTTAAAGTAAAAAATCAGTACACCCGATTTACATCATTTTGTGAATTAAATCAATATTTATTGAATATATTAGAAAGTGTTTGCAAATGATTGACCCGGTGTCCGTCCATCCCATTTTCTCCTGGAGCACCTGGCATACCCGGACGACCACTGTTCCCCTGATCACATCAATACATAACACAGCATAACTGCATAAACTTTATAGCATATTGCATACATACAGAACCTTCTCTATAATGTTATTATGTACATACTTTGAAAAAGACAAGCTCAAATAACATGACTGCTTTGTTGGACATTAACTTTTCAAAAGGTTAATAAATGAGCAAAAAGAAAATGAAGTTGTACCCGTGTTCCTCGATAACCTTTGTGTCCTTTACTTCCACTGGATCCTTTGGTACCATCGTCACCCTATTATTAATTATGTTATAGTAATTTGAAATTATATTATCATCATTTACACAAGTACATAAAATTCCCAGTGACAAGCTTTAACGCACCTGCAAACCAGGGAGGCCAAAGTATCCTTTGTTTCCCTAAAAGCAAATTTATTCTGTTAAATGACTATTCATAAAAGCACAAAAAGGAAGTTGAGAGAGAAAACCAGTTACCTTAATCTCCATGAAAATAAGTCACACCTGACTATAAGTCGCATTGCTGTGTAAGTCACATTTTATTACTACATTCAGAAATAAAATAAAATGTTTACAAACATCATATACACTATGAACATGTCTTTTAGTTTACCTCAATCTACAACAAATCAGTTACATTTAAAAGGTATTAAGAAAAAAAAAAAATGAAAAAAGCATAAAAACATTCATTTTGATTCATTTTGAACAACATTCATTATAAACGGCTGTTACAGTCACAGAAGGGCAAAGACACTGGATGCATAAAAGTAAGGGTTTATTTTCACAACCAGATCAAACACTTAAGCAGGTGAGTAGATAGAAAGTCTTCAGCTGAATATAGATAAATGGAATGATAATACTGTCCTTTGTTGTTGCAGATGGAGGAATGGCAACTGAAGGTAAGATTCCAACAGAGAGTAACAAACAGTAACAGGAAGGTTTCCCCACGAGGTCCTTGAGGAGAGCATACAGGTAAGATGCTAACGGGAATGGGAAGTCATTAACGGGTAGCTGTTAACGAGACCAGACAGAAAGAGAGAGTCTTTTATCCTGCTGGTAACGAGTGCTGATCCAATGCAGGTGTGCGTGATTGAAATCAGGTGACAGGGTGCACAGTGAGAGAAGGTGGATGATGGGAGATGGAGTCCAAACACTGAAGGGAACTGTGACATTACCTCCCCCTCCTGGTAGGCACGGCCTCGTGCTGTAGATGGAACAACCGGGGAGGGGGGTGGGCGAGGAGAGGCTGAAGATAGCCAGGAAACTGGAAAATAAGGCAGAGAGGAACACCAAGGCGGAACTGACAGAGGGAGGAGCTACGGCGGAGTCCTAAACACTCTACTGGGCAGAGCCTGGGTGACGACTGACGACAGTGGAGCAGAATGATGTAGAGACCCAGGTGAAGCCACAAGGACAACAGCACAGGACGACATCGCAGGCCTGGAGGACCGAGGTGATGTCGTCGGTTCAAGAGACCGATGTTGAGGCGGAAGTCTGACAGAACGGGGCGACACCGGAGAGAGCGAGGGCCTAGGTGGAACCGGAGGAAAGGAGGATCCCGGTGAAGCTGAAGGGGAGGAGGGTGAAGCGCAGCTAGAGACCCGGATGTCCGTAACGAAACCAGAGAGATGAGAGACCAAGGTGAAACTGGAGGAATGAGGGAGCCCGGTGGAGCTTTAGTGATGGCGGACAACGGTGACACTGAGGAAGCGCAGCGCCAAGACGGATCCGCAGGACCAACAGGTTGAGGTGGAGAACTGGGCCTGGAGGCCTGAGGTGTAACCAGGGGATCAGCATCACAGAGCCACACTGGTGTAGAAAAAGCCTGAGATGGAGCCGACGAGCTGGCCGGGATCAGCGGCGAGGGTGGAGTCGAGGAACTATGATACACCAGTGGGGCAGGTAAATCCAGAGAATATGTTGGAGTCAGCGGAAATGACGGAAACAATGGGGTGGGCAAAAAATTGGGTGGGCTCACTTCATCCAAGACAAAGAGTGTTGTAAGGTGTAGAGGAATGAGCTCTGTGGAGAAATTTAGGAGCCAGTACTCCTCACCTGGCTCATCTAAAAACTGCTTCACTGGACCTGACTCCTCGCTGGATTTGGTGAACGGTCCCAGCCTCAAGACGGGTACGATGACCTGCTCTGGCTCCGGGGTGGACTCTGTAGCTGGCATTAACTCTGGGCATGGAGGGGGCTCAAGCTCGTGGTCCGTGGTGGGCACTGGCTCAGGTTTAGACTCCATGGTGGGCATGGGCATCATCACTGGAATCGCTGTGGGAGGTCTCTGTCATACCCAGATACTCCGGGCTGGGACGAAATGTTTTCTCTGGAGCGGGCTCTGTCCAAAAGTCTATCAGCCAGTCATTTTCATTACACACTGGAGAATTGAGCTGCACGGCGGAAGAATTCACTGGAGACTTGGGCTGCTCGGCGGAAGAATACACTGGAGACTTTGACAATACAGCGGCCTTTTCCTTCGGCTGTCTGGGCTTCGCGGTGGCTCTTTTCTTGGGCAGTCTGGAGGTTGGAATAGGCAGGACCCCAGGGGAAGACCCACTAGAGGGGTAGGTGGAGGGGTAGATGGAGGAAACCGGCGGTTGAGGAACTGGCCGGGCCACCTGTATTTCTGAGGGGACCGGATGAGGAAAACAATTCTTTCCGAACCTCTTCAATTTCAAAATCAGAACCATTCAGGGAGAGAACCAGATTAATAGTTTCGACTAGGGAAAAAAACCCATGCAGGTTCACTAAAACGAATCGTGTCCTCGTCCAGGCCCATCAGAAAACAGGCGTTAAGAGAGGCATCCGGCATTGCCCACCAAGCAACAAAGCTCGGAGAATTCCTCCACGTACCTCTCCAGCGGGCGACCATCCTGGCGAAGCCCACAAAGACGGTCCACTGCTGAAGCGAACGATGGTTGGCCAGCCAGGGAAATAGGGACAAGGAAGATTCCCATGTTTGCCTCTGAATAAATCTGTGTTGTTACACTGCCGTGATTCGGTTATGGTCCGGTCTTCTGTTACAGTCACAGAAGGGCAGAGACACTGGATGCATAAAAGTGAGTGTTTATTTTCACAACCACTTAAGCAGGTGAGTAGATAGAAAGTCTTCAGTTGAATAGAGATAAATTGAATGATAATACTGTCCTTTGTTGTTGCAGATGGAGGAATGGCAACTGAAGGTAAGATTCCAACAGAGAGTAACAAACAGAGTAACAGGAAGGTTTCCCCCCGAGGTCCTTTAGGAGAGCATACAGGTAAGATGCTAACGGGAACAGGAAGCCATTAACGGGTAGCTGTTAACGAGACCAGACAATGAGTGTGACAGAAAGAGAGAGTCTTTTATCCTGCTGGTAACGAGTGCTGATCCAATGCAGGTGTGCGTGATTGAAATCAGGTGACAGGGTGCACAGTGAGACAAGGTGGATGATGGGAGATGGAGTCCAAACACTGAAGTGAACTGTGACAACGCCAAGCCTAAACAAATTTATTTAAAGCAAAACTGAAACTAATGGCATGTGGGAAATGTGCTACACAAATAAACTTGGGCTCACAAAGAGCCAATGAGACACTACAGTGAGAGAGTCCAAATGTGTGCTGGTTTATGTTATGTATGCTTGACATTGATTGGGGATGTACTCGCAGCAAGTCGCAGCATGATTCAGATGACTTATACTCCGGAAAATACAGTAAAATAGAAAAATTAATAACGATTTTAGGAGATTTTCCAGTCAATTAACAATTTATCAAAGGTACCTTGTGTCCTTTGGGCCCAGCAGGTCCATACCCATCTCTGCCATCTTGTCCCTGTTTACATGGAGTCATACATTAAATTGGAAAGTCACACCAAATTATTCCATATGATTTTTTCAAGTAAAAAATGCAGAAATGCACCAACTGACCGGAGGCCCTTCGAATCCTTCTGGCCCCAGCGCTCCCTTGATCCCTGTTTCACCCGGTAGACCCTAAACACAGGCAGGCACACTTGAGAAAAGAGGAGCACAAATTTGCTCTACAACATCATATGGGCATGGCAGTATTACATAATATACTGTACACTAACCAGCTATTAATTTAGCTAAATAAAATCCAGTCAAACTTTGTAATGCTTTTGGTATTCAGATCTGAAGTGATTACTTTCATTTCTGGCAATGTGTGTTTAAAGTAAAAGTTTGAAGTGCCCCTATTATGCTATTCTAAAGGTTCTTAATTTTGTTTTGGATGAATGGAATCACAGGCGACTCGTTTTAGCAGTTCAGAATCTATTCTTTCTTTTAGAAGACAATAACTTAATTGTGCGTGCACTTTGATCTTTAAAACTTTGCAGACATTTTATATTCACAAACAGCTATATTACACACTTTCCCAGAGTCAGGAATAGAGAAAGAAGGAAGAAGTAAACATTTATGCATCAGTCTTTCATACCCGTGGCCCTCTGGGTCCTCGACCTCCCTTTGAACCTTTAGCTCCAGGAGGGCCAAAGGGACCCTATGAAAACACAGATGGTTCTCTCAGTATTCACTGTATTCTTCTCTCTGTGTTTTATATCAAATATGTTTATGCTCTAAGGGTAATACATGAACATGCATCTAGTTTAAACAATCAAATACACACCGGAATTCCAGGTACACCTGAAGGACCATCTTCTCCTTGAGACCCATTTATACCTGGTGGTCCCTGGGGAAAAAAAGAAGAAAAAAAAAAGATCAGAGAGGCATAACACAACACATAATTGCAAACACTAACACCTGAAATTTGTTGTTTCTTTTTAAATGAGGGTGAACAGTCCCAGATCTCACCACTGGTCCAGGGTAACCAGGAGGCCCTGGCTGTCCAGCTTCTCCTTTTTTATTTAAAGATTCACCCTATACAGATACACACATTACCACAGCAGAAAGGAACAGAACATATTATATTAGAAAAAACAGAATAGAATAGATTAGAGAATAGAATAGAATATAATGTTAGAACAGAATAGAATACTTATTTAAAAACATAACTGAATATATTAGTACAGAACTGAGAAGAACAGAATACATCTTAAAAATGGAATAGATTACATAATTACACAGTTGTTAGTAATAATAATAACACAACATCAAATCGAGGTACTGTCAGCATAATGAAGGAGACAACACCGGTAACAGGTATTTATTTGCAGGATGCAGACAGCAAGCAGGAGAAACAGGTGAGTGTTCATTCAATAATATAAGCAGACTTAGCTTCAACAGTAATTGTCTCTTTGTCTTTGCAGGTGCTTGAGGCTTTACGGAATATGACGGATGATGAAGGTTGAAGATAACAGGAGTCCACACAGGTAAGTAACTCAGGTGAGTAGTCAGGTAAGTTGAACGGTACTGAACGGACCAGATGGTGATGGTGATTGCTTATATACTGTGAATGTGACAGGCATGTTGAATTAGAATTCTGGTGAAGCTGAGTGAGTTGGTGGAGCTGAAGGGTCTGGTGTTAATGATGACATTGATATGGAAAGCAACCCCCCACCTCCATGGGCGGCTCCCAAAGACCGCACCAAATGATAACAGGGGCGGCCTCGACCTCTAAGAGCAGGGTAGCGTTTCCCAAAATTTGGTTTCAATGGAGCTACGATCAACTTAAGCTTACGATGCTTTTGGGAAACACTGCCCAGGACAATTCTGGTGACTGGTGTGTAAGTCCTCTAGTAGTGAGGGATCTAGGATGTCATCACGACCACAATCTATCTTCTGGGCCATAACTTTCCCATTCAACCATGTACTCGAGAACAGGGTTTCTGCAGGTTTCATTAAATCTAATTTAATGCTTTTTAATGCCAATTTTTAAATTTTTAATGCCATATATATGTCGCTAAATTTCGACAGATGACGTCATGCGGCAATTTGTTTGCTTCTCTGCTGCTACCCTTTTTGCTCATACCCTTATTGCTAATACAGCCAAATTCCCAATAAAATTGTTTCATCTATATATTTTTCTGTTTTAGTTGTCAGACTATATGAAATGATGACTGAAACGTGGCCCATTAAGACTTCATACAGGGCTCGACATTAAGCCTTGTCATTCACTTGTACGAGTAAAACAGTTGCTTGCCCGAAAAAAAATACAATTCATGTAAAATGTATGATTCATCTTTCATCTTTTAAATTCATAAATTTGATCAATACATTTAATTGGAATAAGACACTAAGGGCTAGGGATGTCCAGATCCGATCACGCGATCGGAAATCGGGCCCGATCACGTGGTTTCAGACTCGATCGGAATCGGACGTTACCTCCCGATCAGGACTCGGATATATATGTATTGGGGTGCAACGGTTCTCTGTAAAAAATCGAAGCGTACGGTTCTCCACTTACGGTTCGGTACACACTTGCACCGTGGTCCACCTCGAATGACGACGCATCTATTGGTTAATATGGTTTATTTAAAATAGCAACGTGGAAAACAGACAGACAGAGTTCAGATAATGTATGTTTCAGTCGATGGATGTGCAAAACGTTACAACAACAATAATCAGAAAGCGTGGACAAAACAGTTACTCTTTGTAAACTGTTAACTGCGAGTGCCGTCTGCTCTAATGTCCAGTCATTTACGCCGTCATCGCCATTGATAGCACGAGCGCAGGTGAGACCTGAACAGCACACGCTGCTATCTGTGTTTAAACTAGCTCATTTAAGCCTTGCTGATTTAAACCTTCAAGAACAAAACGCGAAAGAGAACTCGCACGCGCTGTGAGAAGATTTGTGTGCGCTCATCCGAAGCGCGCACACGCTTATTTCAGTCAGCGCGCAAATACTGAGTTCTCTTTCAAGTCTTGCGCTTCAGCGGACAAATTCATACAAAAATTATGTCAACATGCCCGTCTTAGCGAGTATCCTAGCAAACATAGTCGGTTATGTCTTAAGTGAACGTATATTAGTCGAGAAAGAAAGGCACATGTGTAACAGTATATGTACTGGATCGTGCATGTCTTATAGGGAAAAAAACTATTCCTGCTGCCTGTTTTTAATGTTAAATCAAACAACAAATAACAAAGAAATCACTCACTGCTCTTGACTGAATAGTTTTTGTAACTTCAATAATGATTAATCTTTATTTATTTTATACAGTAAAGATAATATGCAGTGATATTTTATATTTGATTACTTTATCCATTTTCTGTACGTGAAAACTACTGTTAGATACCTGAAAAACCTGAAAAGCACTGTTCCTGGATCCTGGATCTGTTTTTTCGCTCTTCTTTATTCTTTTTTATGTATTATAGCAATATCGGATCGGGACTCGGTATCGGTAGATACTCAAAATCAAATGACTCGGACTCGGACTCGAGGGCAAAAAAACATGATCGGGACATCCCTACTAAGGGTTGTTACCAATCAAATTAAATCATTTACAAATTCACAATAAAAAAAAAATACAACTGCAATAAATAATATTATGGGATTGTAAGAAATGTTGGAGGGAAACGATACTTTTAAAAATTAAACTAAACCACCAGTAGGTGGCGTCAAGAAACTGTCTTAATAAGTGAATCATTCATTTAAACGATTCATTCCGATGGCTGATTCATTAAAAAATGAGGCAGTTGTTTATGAATAGTCATTGAATCTTTGACTCAAAATGCTACAAATTGCTGAATCATTCAGTAACGAAAACAAGGCTGATAGAATAGGCGAATAGGGTGGATAGTATGCACATTGGGATGCAGGGTGAGTGTTGCTACGCTATGGTTCTGCTGTGATCTTTGTTTGAAACTATTTTTGCTGCTAAAATAGAACAAAAACAGTGAATGTTCCTTCTAAAATGTAAGTGACTTAATATTAACTACTTGTTAACTGAACTGTTGTATGAAATCAGTGTTACGTTTTTAATCGTGATGGTAGCCTGTTAGGAAAACAGAATTCTTGGTCGTGTGATATGGCTTAACAGTATCAAGTTATAAAAATTCCACATTTTGAATTTTTACAGCAGTATGTTTAACTGAGTTTCTTTTTGTTTGTGCTTCGCTCATGTTTCCAACATTGTTCAACCTTATTATCATCAGTACATTATACAGCCTATTATTTCGATCGCCACTTAAACTAAATGTAATAAAATCTTCTTTTTTTTTTTTTGTATTGACCAGCTCTAAATCCTGATTTATAATCGAGACGTTGTCTGACAAAATCACAATACACATAAGATAAAGACAGTTGCTGTGATTTCAGCTATATGTACACGTAAAATGATCACTCAGGTTAGAAGCAATAGTATCTATTTTAATTGTTCTCTGACAGAGAATAGCAGACGCAGAGGGATGTGCACCTGTGACAGGCAGAAAAGCAAGATCTCTCGCTCGTGTGGCAGTAACCTTACCAGTGGGTCTCGGAAGCTAGATCAGGTTAACAAGTATATTCGTCATAACGTGCTTTCTTGGAAAAAAGTCACAAAAGGGGTCTGAAAAGTTGCTAAGTTGGCAACACTGATGCAGCCTTCCGCAGGTCACAGCCCGCCGCTGTCCAAAACGGCGTTATGACAATTTTGCACCGATCGGAGGCAATTACTAAACTGTTTCCGTGTGTCTATCAGACCAATTTACATATTTTACAACAGCAGATCAAAGTTATTAATTATGAAGGCAATATTCAATATAAACTGGTAGTATTATTTTTCTTCAAAACTATCTAAAAAACTTTACTGCCTGTAGGAATAGAATTTTATGCTTTTTAATGCCATTTAAGGCCTTAATTTTCGCAAAATCCATTTAATGACTATTAATGCTTTTTAATGCCCCGCGGATATCCTGCCAACAGCCCCGTCATCGGGAGTTCAGGATGGTATCCACAGGGCAGATGAAGATGGAAATCCCTGGTTGAGAGCCAGATCTTTTGCCAAGGGTGTTAAGCTAGAGTGGCAGATCATCGTGCATCAACCTGGCTCTTGTGTTTTCATACTGCTCGCTGGAGATGGATGTGAGTTGAGTCCCATACCTTCTCGCTCTCCTGAAACCAGTAGTTAAGTGCAAGGACGTCCAATGGCTCCCCTGTCCAAGGAAACGGGAGGCTGGTAGCCGAGCATGCACTGACACAGTGTTAGTCCGGTGGTGGTTTGACAAAGGGAGTTCTGTGCATAATTGGCCCAGGAAAGGAAACAACCTGAGTTGTGCTAGTGTTGGTGGGAGTAGGACTGAAGGTATCTTCTGATTTCCTGGATCTGACGTTCAGTCTGGCTGTTGGTTTGAGGGTGGTATCCAGATGAGAGGCTGACGGAGATACCCAACAGCAGACTCGGGAGATCAATTGGGGTCCACGGTCGGATACAATGTTTTCCGTCAATCCGAAGTGACAAAAGACTAGTTGAAATAGTGATTCAGCGTTTTTGAGTGCTGTGGGTAGACCTCTTAAGGGGATGAGTTTGCAGGCTTTTGAAAATTGGTCTACGATAACCAGAATGCATGTGTAGGATTCTGAAGATGCTAAATCCGTGGCAAAGTCTATACCAATATGTAACCATGGACGATTAGGAATGGGCAGAGGTACCAGCTTGCCTGCAGGAAAATGACGGGGATTTTGTGAGATGGCACAGACTGAACATGCTTTGATGTATTGGGAGACATCCTGGGTTTCAGACCACCAGTACTTATTATAGAGGAGCGAGAGAGTTCGCTGGCTGCCTGGGTGTTCATGAGGGAGAGGCGCATAAGGCTGATGTTACGTAGCTGTCCCTCAGGACCTCCCAGCGGAGTTTCAGAGAGTGTGGTTTCGGCAGTTTGATCGTCCAGTGACCACTGGATGGGACTCACAATGATGGCTGGAGGGAGTATTTGCTCGGGTGGTGAAAGATCTGGTTCAGGATGATGCAAGTGAGAGGGCATGTGCCTTGATGTTCTTATTCCCTAGGTGTTAAGTAACAACGAAATTGAACCATGTGAAGAACAGCACCCAACGTGCTTGACATGGGTTCAACCTCTTTGCTTCCTGGAGGTATTCGATATTGCGATGAATGGTTATCACCTCGAAATTATGTGTAGCTCCCTCCAGCCAATGTCTCAACTCTTTCGGTTTAATTACCAATAGCTCACAGTCACCAATGTCATAGTTCTGCTCCCCTGTTGACTTTGTTCTGGAGAAAAAGGCACATGAATTGAGGACTGATGGATCACCCTGCTGCTGGGATAATGAGAAATGCTAAAGATCCTTGATTGTGGTGGGTTGTGGCCAGTTCCAGATGGCATCTACCTTCCTCTGGTCCATTTGCATAGCGTGCTCAGTGATGACATACCCAAGAAAATGGATGGTGTCGCAGTGGAACTCACATTTCTCCAGCTTGAGATAAAGGTGGTGTTTTTCTCAGCTTCTGGAGGACCTGCGTCATGTGTTCACCTGTGTCAGGTTCCGGGAGTAGATGAGGATATTGTCAAAGTAGATGATGACAAAGCGATGGAGGAACTCCCGGAACACCTCATTCATGAATGCCTGGAATACGGAGGGTGAGTTGGATAGGCCATAGGTATAGATATTCGTAGTGGGCTGCTGGTGTTATGAAGATGGTTTTCCACTCATCACCATCATATATTTGAATGAGTTTGTATACACTCCGCAGGTCCAGTTTGGTGAAGATGCAAGCTCCCCGCAACTGTTTCAGGGAGGCTGAGACCAGACGAAGTGGGTAGGAGATGGTTTGGGCATTCAGAGTGTGGTAATCAATACACCCCCTCAAGCTTCTGTCCTTCTTGCCAACAAAAAAGAATGATGGTCTTATGAACTTCTGCTTGAGTGCCTCATTGATGCATTTCACCATGGCCTTCTGCTCTGGGATAGACAAGGGGTAAATTTTCCCTTTGGGTAAGGTTGTCCCAGACAGCAGGTCTATTGCACAGTCCCATGGCCGGTGAGGTGGTAATTCCATAGCCAACTGCTTACTGAATACATCTTGGAATGCCCAGTACTCATGGGGAATTTCAGATCTGATGGTGAATTCAGGACTCTCAATCGTGGTGGAGTTAATTGTGATTTGCTGGACAGGTGAAGCCTTGAATCGTTTCTTGACAGAGGACAGACAGTAGTCAGCACTATACTCACTCCACTGAGTAATTTTCCCAGTATTCCAGTTCACGCACAGTGCATGCTATGTCATCCATAAGCATCCCAAGATAATATCAGTAGTGGAACCTTCCAACACCAGAAATGACATTGGCTCCTGATGCAAACACCCGATGTGGAGCTTCACGGTGGGGGTGCAGTAATGGATGTAGTTACGACCCAGCTGTGTTCCCGGATGGAGTGTAGATTCATCTTGTGTGCCCAGGGTTTCTTTTACAGTTGAAGTTTGTGGAGGAGAATGAATGAAATTAAATTTCCAGCAGATCTAGTATCTATGGGGGCTTGTGCTGAAATAGAGCATTTAGATGTAGTTACTACTACAGTTGTGCAAGTCAAAGATGCAATTATGGGAGGGAGATGAATGGTAATCACCGCTGAGTCCAGCAATGGATGAGTCCAGCATACATGCAGTGAAGCGCTGGGAGATGCGGATCAATAGTTGGATTAAATTTTCAAGTCCGATGATTCCATGCCAGATACAATAATATATACAAACACAATTTCCTTGTCCCTACTTTATTGAGATGTGTTGATGCCATGAAATTTAAAATCAACTTATTTTTCCATTAAAATGATACATTTTCTCAAAACATTTGATATGTCATCTATGTTGTATTCTGAATAAAATATTGAAATTTGAAACTTCCACATCATTGCATTCTGTTTTTATTCACAATTTGTACAGTGTCCCAACTTTTTTGGAATAATCAGTATAATAAACACCAGAATTTGTTATAATTAAGAGTAGATGAAAGAGTAGAAAAAGAGTGAAAAAGAAAGAAAAAAGAATGAAATAGATTGAATAAAAATATAACCAAGTAGAATAAAATATATATATATAAAAAAAAAATTAGAATGTGCTTTATGCTACATTACCAGGGATCCTTGTGAACCTTTTCTTCCTGGAGCACCCTGCCAAAATACACTGAGAAGTTATCTGAAGAATTACATTTATTTACACATTATTTACACTTATTCAATTCATTTTTACTTCTGATGAAGGATATCGAGGCAGAAAATATCAAATATCTCACGCCACATGTCAGATGTACAAATCATGACCATCGTGGTACAAAACACAGGTAGCATTCAAAAGTTTCTGATCATTAAAGGTGCAGTAGGTGATCTGGGAAATGCTAATGTTAGCCTGCTAGCATTGAAAGCATATGATCCCCACCTCCCTGCAAATCGCTGTCCAAGGCTACGCTTCCTCCAAAACACATAAAGGCACACACACACACAGCTGCTCACAAGAGACAGCTTTAAACTACCTCGTGTCAAAGCACATAACATTACAATAATAACGAACATAAACAACTTAGAGAGCTTGTACCTGACTGCAGCAGATTGCTCAGTGCTCCGTGACTGAGGTCTGTCTGTATAAACTGCTTAGCATGAAACATGATGATGACGTGTGATGTCTGTGCGAACAGGGTGTGTAAGGGTATGTAAAAACACATGCTGACAGGCAGGTAGGACATTGTATTATTTAATTTGGACTGAATATAATAACTGAATGAATATTTAATGGTCCTACATCTTCCACAAATGATATATATTTATAAAAATACATTTAGACTGTTTAACATAGTGATTGCTATCAGGATATGAGGAGACTTTCAACCAGTATAACAAAATTGTTTCTGTAGAGAATCACCTATTGCACCTTTAAGATATTTTCTCTTATGCTCACCAAGACTGCATTCCTTTGGTCAAAAATGCGGTGAAAAATGGTAATATTGTGAAATAATTGTTTTCTATTTTGATATACAGTATCTCACGGACCTGAGTACACCCCTCACATTTTTGTAAATATTTTATTATATCTTTTGATGTAACAACACTGAAGGAATGACACTTTGCTACAATGTCTGCCTCGCTGCTCAGAGTGGAAACTCTGTATATCTTTGTTTTGAATCTCTTACTTTCATTCATTGTTGCTAATATTATCATTACCTTATATATAATATTGCCTACCACATTAATCTGATGTCGCTAGCTTTTAATCTAAATCACTATTACAACACGTTTGCATCTCGCTAGCTTGTTAACTTGTCATCGGTCTCTCGCGCGCTTGTTTTTCTTTTCAACGCATTCATCAAACAGCTGTGGTAAGTCGGATCAGTCTACATGGTGAGTCATGTCATCCTCTCCCAATATTGTATCGTGTTCTATTTGCCACATGTTCAGTATAGCTCTCTCCGTCAGCAACGAGGGATTTACATGTCATAAATGTAGGGAAATAGTCAGGCTGACAGGGAGAATCTCAGAATTAGAGACACGCATCCAAACTTTAATTGAGGATAGTAAGAATGCAACTCTGTACATTGTTCAGTTCCGGTTGTAGAGCAGGGCACTTGGGTAACGGTGAGGCGGCCTAGCCGCGGAAAACACCACTCTTCTATTGCAATAAGAACATCAAACAGGTCCTCCCCACTCGGTAATGCACACACTGAGAATCCTGTTGAAAGTGCCCTAGTTATTGGCGATTCTATTACACAGAACATGAAAACAGAGACACCAGCCACAATAGTCACATGTTTGCCGGGAGCCAGAGCACCTGACATCAAAGCAAATTTAAAAGTGCTGGCTAATGCTAATCATAAATATTCTAAAATTATTATTCATTTCGGCACTAATGATGTTCGACTTCGCCAGTCGGAGATCACTAAAATTAACATTAAAGAGGTGTGTGAACTCGCAAAAGTACAATGTCAGGAAAAGTAATTTGCTCTTCCTGTTCGTCGGAGTGATGAGATAGTTAGCAGATTATCATCACTCAATGGCTGGCTGTCTAAGTGGTGTCCGCAGAATAATATAGGTTTCATAGACAATTGGAAAAGTTTTTGGGGCAGACCTGACCTGTTGAAAAGAGATGGTATTCATCCGTCCCGGGATGGTGCTGCTCTTCTCTCTAGTAATATGGCACATAGTCTTAGAGCTGAAACATGACAAACTGGGGCCCAGGTCAGGAAACAGCAGACAGACTGGCTAAACCGACTGTCTGCTAGATGCCTCACATTACAGAAGTCAGATAATTCCCAACACATAGAAACTCTCACACCTAGATATTAATCACATAGAGACTGTGTCTGTACCCGAATTAGTAAAAACAAAAAACTTCCAAACCCATTTAATGGTAAAAATTTAATTGATGTTCAACAAATAAAAAAATGGAGATAATAATGGTAAACAAATTATAAAGCTTGGGTTGTTAAATATTTGATCCCTTTCTTCAAAATCACTTATTGTAAATGATATTCTCACAGACAATAATCTAGATGTGCTGTGTTTGACAGAAACCTGGCTAAAACTGGACGATTACATTACTTTAAATGAGTCTAGCCCTCAAGGTTACGATTATCGACACAATCCTCGTCAGAGAGGCAAAGGGGGAGGTGTTGCTGTAATTTATAGTAATATTTACAGTATTAGTCAGAAGTCTTTCAAATATAATTCCTTCGAAGTGAAGGTACTTTACGTATCATTATGTAAGTTGACATTTGTGCTGGCTACTGTATACAGGCCACCAGGACACCATACAGGCTGATTTTCTATCAGAATTAGTACTAGCTGCAGATAAAGTCCTTGATAAAGGCCCTAAAAGTAGCAGCCAGAAAAATGGAGCTCAGCTGGAAGAAAACAAAACTAGAAGTTTTTCGCACTTCATGGAGAGAGAGAGAAAGATTTAGTACAGAAAGGCCTTAAAAACTGCTAGATCTGCCTATTTTTCAAAACTTTTAAAAGAAAATAAGCACAACCCTAGGTATTTATTTGATACAGTGGCTAAATTAACAAGAAATAAAGCTTCAACTTCTGATGTTTCCAAAGAGCACAGCAGTAATGACTATATGAACTTCTCTACTTGCAAGATTGACAATTTTAGAGACAAAATTATAACCATGCAACCGTCTACTAAAGTATCACGTCAGACAGTGCATTGTAGTGTCCCCGTGGAAAAATTCAATTCATTTACTGCTTTAGGAGAGGAAGAATTGTCTAAACTTGTTAAATCATCAAAATCAACATGTATGTTAGACCCTATACTGACTAAGCTATTGAAAGAGATGCTTCCAGAGGTCATAGATCCTCTTCTTAATATTGTTAATTCATCTTTATCACTAGGATACGTACCAAAAACCGAAAGCTGGCTATTATTAAACCTCAACTTTCTGGCTATTATTAAACCTTAAAAAAACACAACTTGATCCTAGAGAATTAGTCAATTACAGGCCGATTTAAGAAAATCACTTTTCTGTCAAAAATACTAGAAAAGGCAGTATCATCACAACTATGTTCCTTTTTAGATAGAAATAGTATCTGTGAGGATTTCCAGTCAGGATTTACACCATACCATAGTACTGAGACTGCTCTCATTACTAGGACCATTGCTTTTCACTCTGTACATGCTACCCTTGGGAGATATCATTAGGAAGCATGGCGTTAGTTTTCATTGTTACGCTGATGATACTCAGCTCTTTATTTCTTCGTGCCCTGACGAAACTTACCAATTCACAAAATTAACGGAATGCATAGCTGATATAAAAAAATTGGATAACAAGTAATTTCCTACTACTAAATTCAGAAAAAACAGAGATTCTAATTTTTGGACCAAAAACTTCTTCACGTAATAACCTAGAATACTGTCTAACACTTGATGGCTGCTCTGTTAAGTCTTCGTTGTCAGCTAGGAACCTGGGTGTGCTCTTTGATACCAATCTTTCATTTGAAAGTCATGTTACTAGCATCTGTAAAACCGCATTCTTCCATCTTAAAAATATATCTAAACTACGACATATGCTCTCAATGAAAAATGCAGAACAGTTAGTTCATGCGTTTATGACCTCAAGGCTAGACTACTGTAACGCTCTACTGGGTGGTTGTTCCTTCCGCTTGATAAATAAACTACAGCTCGTACAAAATGCAGCAGCTAGAGTTCTTACTAGAACTAGGAAGTATGACCATATTAGCCCAGTTCTGTCATCACTGCATTGGCTTCCTGTTAAACATCGTATAGATTTTAAAATCTTGCTAATTACTTACAAAGCACTAAATGGTTTAGCTCCCCAGTACCTAAGCGAGCTCTTAATGCATTATAGTCCTTCATGTCTATTGAGATCTCAGAATTCAGGCCAGCTGATAATACCTAGAATATCAAAATCAACCGCAGGCGGTAGATCCTTCTCCTATTTGGCACCTAAACTCTGGAACAATCTTCCTAGCATTGTTCGGGATGCAGACACACTCTGTCAGTTTAAATCTAGACCTTAACCTGGCATACACATAACACATTAACAATTTATATCCATACCGGCGTGATGAATACGATCCTCAACTGTATTGAACTGGAATAAATACTTTGAATGTTGCAATCCTATCGGACTTATGATAGCAACCTGAATCGTAACAAAGCACTGTTTTCCAGAGGAGAACTGGCCCCCCGACTAAGCCTGGTTTCTACCAAGGTTTTTTTCTCCATTTTAACACCTATTTGCCATCTGTTTGCCACCTGATGTCACCTGTTAGAGTTTGGGTTCCATGCCGCTGTCGCCTTTGGCTTGCTTATTTGTGGACACTTGACATTTGACATTTGATATTCAACAGTGCTTTGATCTGCCTGCATTGACACCATTTTCCTTAAGAGTTGCTGTGCAGCCAAAATTATATACCAGTTATCACTGTAAAGCTGCTTTGACACAATCTGCATTGTAAAAAGTGCTAGATAAATAAAGGTGACTTGACAATGTAAAGTAGTGAGTGTACAGCTTGTACAACAGTGTAAATTTGCTGTCCCCTCAAAATAGCTCAACACACAGCCATTAATGTCTAAACTGCTGGCCACAAAAGTGAGTACACCTCTAAGTGAAAATGTCCAAATTGGTCCCAGTTAGTCATTTTCTCTCCCCGGTGTCATGTGACTCATTAGTGTTACAAGGTTTCAGGTGTGAATGGGGAGCAGGTGTGTTAAATTTGGTGTTATCGCTCTCACTCTCTCATACTGGTCACTGGAAGTTCAACATGGCACCTCATGGCAAAGGACTCTCTGAGGATCTGAAAAAAAGAATTGTTGCTCTACATAAAGATGGCGTAGACTATAAGAAGATTGCCAAGACCCTGAAACTGAGCTGCAGCACGGGGCCAAGACCATACAGCAGTTTAACAGGACAGGTTCAAATTGGTCTGCATGGCTGTCGTCCCAGAAGGAAGCCTCTTCTAAAGATGATGCACAAGAAAGCCCGCAAACAGTTTGCTGAAGACAAGAGGACTAAGGACATGGATTACTGGAACCATGTCCAGTGGTCTGATGAGACCAAGATAAACTTATTTGATTCAGAAGGTGTCAAGCATGTGTGGCGGCAACCAGGTGAGGAGTACAAAGACAAGTGTGTCTTGCCTACAGTCAAGCATGGTGGTGGGAGTGTCATGGTCTGGGGCTGCATGAGTGCTGCCGGCACTGGGGAGCTACAGTTCATTGAGGGAACCATGAATGAGCAGAGCATGATCCCATCCCTTTGGAGACTGGGCCGCAGGGCAGTATTCCAACATGATAACGACCCCTAACACACCTCCAAGACGACCACTGCCTTGCTAAAGAAGCTGAGGGTACCTAAACCCTATTGAGCATCTGTGGGGCATCCTCAAAGGGAAGGTGGTCTCTAACATCCACCAGCTCCGTGATGTCGTCATGGAAGAGGACTGCAGTGGCAACCTGTGAAGCTTTGGTCAACTCCATGACCAAGAGGGTTAAGGCAGTGCTGGAAAATAATGGTGGCCACACAAAATATTGAAACTATTTTCACTTAGGGGTGTACTCACTTTTGTGGCCAGCGGTTTAAACATTAATGGCTGTGTGTTGAGTTATTTTGAAGGAACAGCAAATATAAACTGATGTACAATCTGTACACTCACTACTTTACATTGTAGCAAAGTGTCATTTTTTCAGTGTTGTCACATGAAAAGATATAATAAAATATTTACAAAAATGTGAGGGGTGTACTCACTTCTGTGAGATACTGTATTTTAAAATGTCATTTTTCCAGTAATGCCAAAGCTCCATTTTCAGCATTACTCTAGTCTTCAGGGACACATGAACCTTCAGAAATCATTCTAATATGCTGATTTGGCAAGAAACCTTTTTTTATTACTATTATTATCACAGCTGAAAATGGTTGTGCTGCTTAATAAAAGTGCATGAAACTTCATTATGGGATCTTTTCTCAGGATCCTTTAATATCTTTTGTAATATAACAAATGTATTCACTATCATTTTTCATCAATTTAATGCATCCTTGTTGAATGAAAATATACAATTTTTAGAAAGGTGATCTTTTGAACCTTAGTATCTACTACCTAAACCTACCTGTAACATGTGTAAATGCTATGTGATGTTGTGTGCAAATGTATTAGCATGATTATCTAGCAATCACACAAGGAATGAGTGACACTTGAATAGTACAGAAGCTGTAGGTATAGATTAGAAGTTACCACAGTACTAGTATACCAGTACAGGTAATACTCACAGGATCACCCTTATCTCCAGGTCTGCCTGAGGGTCCAAGAGTCCCCTGGTCACCCTGACAAGAAAACACAGTCATAACACACTTTTACTGATATCAGTTAGACATCAGATATTCTTGTAACATGCTGAAAAATGTGGTTCTAAATCTGATATGTTTCTGATACATGATCACCCGATTCTCCTCTTTTATTAAAGTTCTTAATTTGAAATTTTTCATTGAAAACAGTCAAAGTGAGGATTATTGGTGACATCAGCCAAGAATGTAAGACATTTCAGAGGATCAGTACAAGTGTGTCCATTTCAGATTGCTGAAATGTGTTAGTGGTGTTAAAATTAACAACACTAAACACATATAATCACAAAACTTTGGCAGCCTATAAAAGGAGCCTATAAAGGAGGATTTTACAGTAGTGTGTTTATATAATCACACAGGATGAACGTAATTACACAACATCTGACTTGAGGCAGATCACTACTGAAACAGAAACAATCTGTCGCTCTCACACAAACAAATCGTGCTAACATCTTCCAGAAGGAGAGAAAAAAGGACCCTCACCGGGAGTCCAGTATCTCCTCTCTCGCCTTTTGGACCTGGAGTATTGTTGTCTATTCCTGGTGTGCCCTGTAATGTAAACAGAATAATATACAGAAAAAATCAAGTCAGGTTGTTTAGACATTAAAAAACAACTACCATAAACACACAGGAACACCTTACAGGATCTCCTCTTAGACCGCTGTGTCCCTTAGTTCCAGGACTCCCTTTGAAACCCTTCACACCCTGAAAGACAAAAATAACATGAGCTAGTGAGTTATTTTTACATTTTATTCCTGCTTATATATACAGTAATAAGCAGACATCTGTGATCAAACAAAACAGTGCATGATTGTGTAGTTACAGCACTGCCCGGGTCTCCTTTAGGTCCTGGAAGCCCAGGTAGACCAGCATCGCCCTGCACACAACAGAAATAGAGACTCAATAACTCATTCAATGACAATGCGATGCTAACAGTTTCATCGGTCACTTATATTGGGTTTAATTTATTGCAGTGTTTATAAGGAAGCACTTTATTGATATTCCTCAAACACATTTATTTATACTGTTAATATTCTCTTATACTTATGGCTTCATCAAATCATGCAGTTTGCTGAGGAAAGGCAGTCAAACTATGAATTTCACTTGGTGAATGATATAAAAGTCAAAAAATACTGATAGACTTACATTGAAAGAGGGAATGTTATAATTATAGAAGGTATAACTAAATACTAAAGGCATAACTAAATACTAAAATTTAAAATCTCCCAATGAGAATTTTGTAAAAGTACGGGTTTACGGGACCGCATACATCACTTTTCATGCAGTGCTTCCTGCTTCACCATTCTCTCCCTCACAGGAGCCTGAGAGGAAGAAACTGTGGAGTTGCGGGGCTGAGCGGATGGGACTAAGTGAGTTCACGCCGGCCCGTATCTAAGGAGCCAGTTGATGCCCGGAAGAGCCTGCCCACAGTCACCTCGACAAATGGTTCCTGCAGCCGGGGTGCCATCAGGGGATTGTTTTTTATCAGTGGATCTGAAGGATGAATACTTTCACATCCAGATAGCCCCTCATCACAATCTAAGCATAAGCTCACTGTCCCCCAGCCAACGAATCTCGTTCCTGGGGGCAGTCCTTGACTCGGCCCAAATGGGGGCTTGGATCTCGCAGGAGCACTCTCTGAAGTTTCACAGGTTAGCGGCATCATTCAGAATTGGGAACATCCTTCCCCTCAAAACATTTCAAAAGCTATTGGGCCTAATAGCAGCCTCCTCAGTAGTTCTTTTGGGCCTGATACATACGCAGCCACTACAAGACTGGTTAAAGACCCGCATCCCATCACGAGCGTGGCACGAGGGTCACCTAAATTATCAGGGTGACCAATGGCTCCATCAAAGCCCTGGTCCTCTGGAGAAAAGTGCACGTGCTGGGCTCCATGAACACAGGAGCAGATATGCTGTCCTGAAAAGACGATCCCCGGGGGAGTGGTGGTTCCACTCCCAGACTGTTCACATGAACTGGACCATCTTGGGGCGAACAGATGTGGATCTCTTTGCATCGAAACCGAGGTCCTGACTCTCTGTGGTCATTAAAAATTCCAATGGCCAAATTTTCCCATTGGCTAACAGCAAAGATTTACACAGGACAAAAGCCTGATTTCCATCTAGAAATCTTCACAAATTATTTCTCTGTATAATACACATTTTATTGCTCTAGTGTTTAGAACCTAGTGTTTTGCTAACTTAATTCTGTAATTTAATTTTTTTATACAATTTGACAGTTTGAATGCAACACATTCATCCAATATTTGTATTTAACATTAATATTAATTCATTAATGGAACATTCATCATATTCATTTAAGATACTGTGAATGCAGAGGAGAGAAATAACCTGTTCTCCATCCACTTCATCCAGCCCGTTCTCCCCATCTTCTCCCTGTCAGACAGAGGTCAAAGGGTCACACACACTTACATTCATGTTTAGGGAAGTAATCAACAACCACTGAAAAAATAAATCTTAGCGTCTGTACTTATTAATGACCCTTAACATAACATCAGAAGTTTGAAAAAAAGCATACCAAAAACTGCTTTAACAAACATTAACTGCACTGCAAACATTCTATAAAAACTCTTAATATCTCATTGAATTTTTGCTTCTCATGAAAATATCTTGTAAGCTGTTTATTTTTTTTTTTAACTCAAAAACAAGCCAAAGATACTCAGAAAGCACTTTAGAAAATTATTTTTATCTTTTTCTGCTTATATTTTTGTCCAAACAGTAATTGTTTAAGTGGGAGCAATAATAGACCTAACAGGCAGTAAACAACTTGTTACTCACTTTATTTCCATTGTAGCCTCGCTGGCCCTATAGAAATGAGATTTTAAAACATTTCCTTTATTCATCACAGCTGTAAAACACAATCTCATTTAACTTAACAAAATGTGAGAGACCACAAACATGAGGACAAAAAGTCCTAGATTTAACTGTTTTGCTTCAATTTTGTGGTGTGCCGTGATGTGACAAAGACAACACACCACACACCAGAGTCCTGACTGTGAACACAGGAAGTCTCGCAAAATCTCTTGAGACTTCAGAACAAACATGGCAGACGATAGACAGGAAGAAATTTCAATGATAGTGTTTGGAAGGATTTTGACAGAAAATTCATGGAAAACCCCCTCTGGGTTCTCCCCACACATCAGGATTTCTGATATTCAACATGTTGAACGTACAATTCGTGATCGGGGCGGCAGATTCAGTCGCTCTTAACACACCTCACACCACAGGAAAATCTGATAAGATAATCTGTAGAACCATCAAGATAATCGGAACATTACCTAGGATTGTCGGAAGGGGAGAAATCGGCCCAAAATCAGCCTGATTATCTTGTGGTGTGTTCCCAGCATAAAAACAATTTCATTAAGTCACACTAAATGTATGAATGTGTTTGCACTAAATAACAAAATATTAAACCATTTTAATTTAATGTTAGTATTTTGATTCATGGTCTCTACAGTATGTATGCAATCTTATTTGTGTTCATTTTGATGATTTACTGATGACATACTGTACTAATTCACATTAATTGACATGATAATCCCATTACATTACCTTGATTCCTCTGTTTCCAAGGCAACCTTTGTGTCCCTGAGTTCCATTCAGCCCTGGTGGTCCTCGCTCTCCCTGCCAGAAACATGACGGGAGAGAGACTATTTATCCATGACATATACAGTGAACAGCCTCTCTAGAACATGTATATTCTGTTCTATATATTCACCTTAGGGCGAAACTGCATTTGAAACATAAAATCGCTAAAACTACTGTATGATTTCAATGTTGAAGCAAAGACTTTATATATACGGTGTACTCGTATTACTATGAATGGGAGAAAGTGCAACATGCAATCCGTCTGAGTAAGTCCTGCCTTCTTAATAAAAGAGCCAATGACTGATGAGTAACTACAGCTATTGTTAGAAGCTCCAGTTCCTATAGAAAGATGGGCCAAGATGGCATCGTGGAGGACGGACGTGTAATTTTTAGCCCTGACAGTTGTGGTAGTAATGTGATCAATCAGTTTATTTTAATTCTTCATACTGTATATACTATACAGTCTTCTGTGTGAAAATTATGTATTGATTTGCATCGACTTCTGCTAAATGAGAAGAAAGAGATTTGGTTTTTCAAAAGCTATGGATGTCAAGATTGGCGCTGAAGTTGAACTTATCTCTGACGCTTGCCTGAACAGGTTCGCTGTGCTTGCTGACCCTCCTGCATCAGGTGATACGAAACACGATCTCAATCATATTTAGCAACGCCTTTTCCAGCGACTCTTGCAAAAAGTCCTCCTTCTAAAAAATCTAAAAAGAAGTCTGAAACAAGTGAGGATATTCCCTACATTTTGAAATGCCATTCAAGCACTTTCAACAAAAGCCATTGACAACCTGTCTGTGGTAGTGCAGAAGTTTATTTCTAACGTTAATGAGCACTCGGAGAAGATGTGCAGAATTGCAAGAGACATTACGGAACTTCAGTCTTCAAACAAAGTTGTCAAATCTCGGATTGAGTCGCTTGAGCGGTACAGTTTGTGTGCATGGGGTTCCTGAAACCAAGAATGAGGATCTGCGTTCGATTGTTAAAGGTGCCCCAGAACACTATTTCACAAGATGTAATATAAGTCTAAGGTGTCCCCAGAATGTGTCTGTGAAGTTTCAGCTCAAAATACCCCATAGATTTTTTAATATACTGCCTATTTTGGGGCGTAATTAAATATGCACCGAAAATAATGACATTGCTCTGGTCTCTGTGAACACAGTAAGAAACAATGGTAACTTTAACCACATTAGCAGTACATTAGCAACATGCTAACAAAACATTTAGACAATTCACTAAAAAATATCATGATATCATGGATCATGTTAGTTATTATCACTCCATCTGCCATTTTCGCTATTGTCCTATAAGTCTGTTGATTTGGCTGTGCAGCTCCAGACATTAATACTGGCTTGTCTAATGCAATGAACATGAGCTGGCACATGCAAAAATTTGGGGCGTACATATTAATGATCCCGACTGTTGCATCACAGTCAGTGTTATGTTGAGATTTACCTGTTCTTCAGAGGTCTTTTACGCAAATCAAATTTACATAAGGAGGAGGAAACAATGGTGTTTGAGACTCACTGTATGTCATTTCCATGTACTGAACGTCTCGGGTTACGGATGTAACCCTGGTTCCCTGAGTAAGGGAACGAGACGCTGCGTGAAACGCATTGGGAACCTTCTGCGTGATATCGTCATTGAAGCACTCCTGTATCCAACCAATCGTGTAACGAGACGTCAGAGGCGGGTGACGTTACGGACCAGGAAACTATAAAGCATGCCCGGATGCAGAGAACGCTAGCTTCTGTGGAAAATCTGAAGCAAGCACTCGCAAGCATGCAGGGGTACGGCGAGAGACGCAGCGTCTCGTTCCCTTACTCTTACATCCGTAACCCGAGACGTTCCCTTTCGTGGGAACTATCGACGCTGCGTGAAACGCATTGGGAACGCAATCCCAACTGTGCCGTACTTCAAATGCTTGCTATGTTAGCTCGACAGTACGGAGGACCCCGGAGTGGAGCCCACATCAAGGTTATAATATTTGATAAATGTGTGCTGGTTTGACCATCCAGCTGCATCACAAACGTCACTCATAGAGACGCCAGACATCAAAGCTTTCGATGCCGCCATACCCCTTGTGGAATGAGCGTGGACGTTAAAGGGAGAGGACTGTCCGACCGCTTTATATGCAAGTGAGATGGCCTCAACCACCCACTTGCTCATCCTCTGCTTGGACGCCGGTCCACCTTTATTAGGAGAACCATAACAGACGAACAATTGCTCTGTTTTACGCCACAGGGCAGCTCTGTGGACATAAGCGTCCAAAGCCCTCACTTAGCAAAGCAGATTTAGTTTTTCCTGATCCGAAGATATAAACGGAGGAGGATGAAAGGCTTGAAGCACAATGGGACCCGGGACATTGGTGGGGACCTTCGGCACATAGCCAGGTCTAGCATGAAGAAATGCTCTCACCATTCCAGGAGCGAACTCCAGATATGAGGGGGCCACTGAAAGGGCCTGAAGATCTCCAATTCTTTTTAGAGAAGTAATAGCAAGTAAAAATATCGTCTTTAAAGTCAGAAACTTTACAGACACCTCCTCCAGTGGTTCAAAGGGAGCCTCAGCTAACCCACGTAGAACCACTGATAAGTCCCAGACCGGGGTCCTTGTGCGCACTGGAGGCCTCAGCCTCAGTGTACCACGGAGGAAGCGTGACACGAGGGGGTCTCGACCGACCGAGGAATCCCCCCCAACATGATAGGCTGATATAGCCGCAACATAAACCTTCAAGGTTGAATAGGATAAGCCCTCCGAGAATTTTTCTTGGAGAAAAGATAGCACAAAGCTAATAGGAGCACGGACAGGGTCCGTTTCATGTTGTCTACACCAGGTAGAGAATAAATTCCACTTATAAGAGTAAAGCTTCCTCGTGGAGGGAGCCCTGGAGCTAAGTATGGTCTCAACAACCTCAGATGAGAGACCAGCCTCTATGAACCTGTCCCCCTCAGAGGCCAGGCCCATAATTTCCATAGTTCTGGGCGGGGATGTATTATCGCGCCGCCCGCCTGAGATAGAAGATCCCGTCTCAAGGGGAGCTCCATCGGAGCGCCGTCTATCATGGACACCAAGTCCGAGAACCATATCCGGGTCGGCCAGTATGGGGCCACCAGTATCAGGCTGACCCCTTCCTGGCGTACTTTCTCCAGGTCTCGTGGGAGCAGAGCGAACGGGGGAAATGCGTACAGACGTAGCCTCGGCCACGTCTGTACCATGGCATCCAGACCCAGGGGTGCTGGATGCGTGAGGGAGTACCAGAGCGGACACTGGGTTGACTCTCCCGAAGCAAACAGGTCTACTTGTGCCTGACCAAAGTTTTTCCAAATGAGATCCACCACTTCTGGGTGGAGTCTCCACTCCCCGGGCCTCGGCCCTTGCCTCGACAGGGCGTCTGCCCCCACATTCTGACTCCCGGGGATATAGGCTGCCTTCAACGAAAGCAGCTTCCCCTGAGACCACAGGAGGATCCGACGGGCCAAGTAATTTAGTTGGCGAGACCGTAGACCCCCCTGATGGTTTATATAAGAGACCACTGACATATTGTCTGTGCGGACCAGCACATGATGGTCTCTCAGGTCTGGGAGAAAGTGTTTTAGTGCTAAAAACACCGCCATCATCTCCAGCCGATTTATATGCCAGGAGAGTTGATGGTCCTCCCAAAGACCCTGAGCTGAGCGACTGCTCATGATCGCTCCCCAGCCCGTGAGGGAAGCGTCTGTCGTAAGCATTGCGCGACGACCAGAGGCTCCCAACGCGGGACCCTGGGACAGGAACCAGGGGTCTTTCCACACGGCTAGAGCACGAAGGCATCGCCGTGTGACTTTGATCATTCGAAAAGGGTTTCCCCTCGGGGAAAACCCCCTGGTCCTGAGCCACCACTGTAGGGGTCTCATATGCAGGAGGCCAAAAGGAATTATGTTGGACGCAGCTGTCATTAGACCCAACAGTTTCTGAAACTGTTTCACAGTGAGAGACTGGCCTAACTTCACCCCTTTTACGGCTGACAGAACAGAGCTCACACGGGCAGGAGTCAGACGTGCCCGCATTGTTGTGGATTCCCACATAACACCTAGATAATTGGTGGTCTGAGCCGGTATCAGCACACTCTTCTTGGCATTGAGCCTCAGCCCAAGCCTTTTCATGTGAGACAGAACAACATCTCGATGTTGAACTGCTTGTTGCTCTGAGCGAGCTAGAATCAACCAATCGTCAATGTAATTCAGTATGTGAATGCCCTGGAGTCTCAAAGGAGCCAGGGCTGCATCCACGCACTTCGTGAATGTGCGGGGTGATAATGATAGGCCAAACGGAAGAACCTTGTACTGGTAAGCTTCGCCCCCGAAAGCAAACCTGAGGAACTTCCAATGAGAAGGATGGATGGACACATGAAAGTATGCATCTTTCAAGTCTATCGTCACAAACCAGTCCTCGGACCTGATTTGGGGAATGATCTGTTTGAGTGTAAGCATCTTGAATTTCAGTTTTTGTACAGACCGATTTAACACCCGTAAATCTATGATAGGACAAAGTCCCCCATCCTTCTTTGGAACTATGAAGTAGCGGCTGTAAAAACCTGACAGCTTGCTGGGAGGAGGAACCCTTTCTATAGCTCCTTTTTGCAAAAGTGTCATAACTTCCTGTTCCATAACCAGAGACTGCTCGGGGGTCACCACTGTGGGAAGAACCCCATTGAATCTGGGCGGGCGAGACCCGAACTGAATTCTGTACCCCTTTTCTATCATGAGCAGCACCCAATTTGATATATTCGGTAGAGTTTTCCATTCTTCCAGAAAATCTACTAAGGGAACCAGTCTCTCGAGACTGGCCTCTGGTGTTTTTTGAGCACTTGGCTCGGCGCTCTGAAACGGCGTGCCTGGCAGAAGTCAGCCGAATCAAGTGCAGGCCAACCCTCCTCAGAGGATTGGTGGGGACCCGACGCACACTGGATGGTGAAGATAGCGTGGTCCCCGGAGGGCACTGGATGGAAGCGGGGGCCAGGTGTTTCAACACCACGCTTCCTCCAGACGGGGGCCGCCCTCCTGGGTCCTGATCCACAGATATCAGGACCGCTTTTTAGAAGCCTTCCGCGCCACAATAACAGCCCGCAGGTCTGTCTTGGGCTGAGAAGGCTTCTGTGCAGCTCGCCCCTGTCCCCAGAATCTACGTGGGGGAGCACGGGCGGCCACACTAATTTTTTGCTGCGCTCTGTGGTGCGCTGAGGAGCTCGTTGCGGGCCGAGACTGCTCCCGCTCAACAGTCTCAGCGGGGATTTTAGACCGGCGGGGCAGTTCCTGGATACACTCAAATGTGGCCTCCCCGCTGGTATCAATTTCCCCCAGCACTTCAGCTTGATAAGCTTGCAGCAGCGCCATGGTGTGAAGACACGCTGCTGCCTGCCCTGCTGCCGCATAAGCTTTGCCCACCAAGTTAGATGTAGTCTTAAGGGGCTTGGTGGGCAACGTCGGTGCTTTTAGGGACGACGCCGACTCGGGTGAGAGATAGCCCGCGAGAAAGCGCTCATCGAGTTTGCTTTTGGGTTTTACATCTCCCCGCTCTGCTTCTGGCCAGCTAATATTTAATTTGGCAACAGCTCTGGCCACTACCTCCATGAGCTCCTCATCTGCAGAGGAAGAGGATGGCAGTTCCTCATCCGCTGCTTCGACACTCATCACATCAACATCCTCAGATGAAGACAGATGAAGTGCCGATGTCTCTCCCCGAGGGGAAGAAATCGCTGGCCGTGCTTCCACCACGGCAGGAGAGACAGTGGGTCTGGCAGCTAAAGGGAGAGATAGGGCGGGGCCCGTCTCAACCCCCGCTGCCAGATCCATTTGTGAACCCCACGAATGGAGCCTTCGCTCTGCCTCGGCAGCAGCGGGACCCGATCCGCGGGGAACACCAACCGAGGCACCCTCCGCTTTATCAAAGAGTGCCCGGCGAGATCGCAGCACTCTGAGGGTGAGCCTTTCGCAATGCACGCAGACAGCTCCCTCGAGAGCTGCCTGCGCGTGCTCAACCCCCAGGCAAATAACACACATATCGTGTGTATCCCCGTCAGGGATAAAGCGAGTACAGGGATGGACACACTTCCTGAATCGCTTGCTGCTTTCGTCCGCCATTTCTTTTTCTTTATATTTCTGTCTTATGAGTGTGTATGTATGTATGTTTATACTGAAACTCTTGTCCTCAGTGCACACACTGTGGAGTGGAGTTTATTTAAATCCTTCTCTTTATTCCTATTCACATAATATAACTTTCTTATTTTTCACTAGATTACCTATTGCATAGTATTACTAAACAGAACGATTTATTACTAGTAATCTACCAGCGTAATCACCTAGTGTTAGCCATAGCCCGCTAGCCTGCTAGCTACCGTCTACTTTCTTTTTTCCTCTAAACCAACCTTCCTTGTCGATTTAATGGCGGATTTATCCGATGTATGTTATTCTGATCTGTCCTCGCCAGATCGGGAAGCTGTGGAGACGTTGCTGCCCGGCATTCATCGATCCACCGCGAGGTACAGCGTCCCCCACATCACCCTTGCCCCAGGCACCGGCAAGCGACCGAGACATCCAGCCAGCGAGTCCCGTGTGCGTTGCAGTTTTTCGGACGGCGTTCGTCAAACACACGGTCAGTCATGTCCGACGATTATCATGTGTATTAAATGCAACATGTACAGCTTAGCTCTTTCTGTCAGCAGTGAGACTTACACATGTGATAAATGCAGGGATATTGTCAGGCTGACAGAGAGAATCTCAGAATTAGAGACACGCATCCAAACTTTAATTGAGGATAGTGAGAATGAAAGAGCCTTAGATACTGCTTTGGATGCGACTAGCCTAGTAAACACTGCACATTCGGTTCCGGTTGTAGAAGCCACGCAGCAGGCTAACTGGGTGACTGTGAGGCGGCATAGTGGCAAGAACAAACACCACTCTTCCGTTCCGATTAGAACATCAAACAGGTTCTCCCCACTCAGTGACGCACCCACTGAGAATCCTGTTGAAAGTGCCCTAGTTATTGGCGATTCTATTACACGGAACGTGAAAATAGAGACACCAGCCACCATAGTCACATGTTTGCCGGGGGCCAGAGCACCTGACATCAAAGCAAATTTAAAAGTGCTGGCTAATGCTAAACGTAAATATTCTAAAATCATTATCCACGTCGGCACAAATGATGTTCGACTTCGCCAGTCGGAGATCACTAAAATTAACATTAAAGAGGTGTGTGAACTCGCAAATTCAATGTCAGCAGAAGTAATTTGTTCTGGCCCTCTTCCTGTTCGTCGGAGTGATGAGATAGTTAGCAGGTTATCATCACTCAATGGCTGGCTGTCTAAGTGGTGTCCGCAGAATAATATAGGTTTCATAGACAATTGGAAAAGCTTTTGGGGCAGACCTGATCTGTTGAAAAGAGATGGTATTCATCCCTCCCGGGATGGTGCTGCTCTTCTATCTAGAAATTTGGCAAATAGTCTTAGAGCTAAACCATGACAAACCAGGGCCCAGATCAGGACACAGACAAACTGGCTAAACCGACCGTCTGCTAGCCGCCTCACGTCACAGAACTCAGATAATTCACAGCACATAGAAACTCTTTCACCTAGATATTATCACATAGAGACTGTGTCTGTACCTCGAACTAGTAAATACAAAAAACTTCCAAAACCTTTTAAGGGTAAAAATTTAATTGATGTTCAAAAAATGAAAATCACAGATAAATCGGATAAACAAATGATAAAGCTTGGGTTACTGAATATTAGATCTATTTCTTCAAAAGCACTTATTGTAAATGAAATTATCACAGACAATAAACTAGACTTGCTGTGTTTGACAGAAACCTGGCTAAAACCAGACGATTACATTACTTTAAATGAGTCTAGTCCTCAAGGTTATGATTATCGACACAATCCTCGACAGAAAGGCAAAGGGGGAGGTGTTGCTGTAATTTATAGTAATATATTCAGAATCATTCAAAAGAATTTCAAATATAATTCCTTTGAAGTGATGGTGCTGTATATAACATTATGTAAGTTGACATTTGTGCTGGCTACTGTATACAGGCCACCAGGGCACCATACTGACTTTATCAAAGAATTTGCTGATTTTCTATCAGAGTTAGTACTGGCTGCGGATAAAGTCCTTGTTGTTGGTGATTTTAATATCCATGTAGATAATAATAAAGACGCATTTGGATTGGCATTTGCAGACATTTTAAACTCTATTGGAGTTAGACAACACGTGTCAGGACCCACTCATTGTCGTAATCATACCTTAGATCTAATACTGTCGCATGGAATTGATATTGATGCTGTTGAAATTCTACCGCAGAGCGATGATATATCAGATCATTATTTAGTCTCGTGTATAATACAATTAGCCAAGGCTACAAAACCACCACCCAGCCATAAATATTGTAGAACCATCACGTCTACCACTAAAGATTGCTTTATAAATAATCTCCCTGAGCAGTTTCATCGCCTTAGTATACCTGACAACTTAGAAGAACTCGATGCTGCAACAGAAACTATTGGCGCTCTCTTTTCCAGCACATTAGATGCAGTCGCTCCTTTACGTCTAAAGAAGATTAAGGAAACTAATCCAACGCCGTGGTATGATGAGCACATTCGGGCTCTAAAACGAGCTGTTAGAAAAGCTGAACGTAGTTGGAAGAAAACAAAACTAGAAGTTTTTCGCCTTTCGTGGAAAGAAAAAATGATTGAGTACAGAACGGCTATAAGAAATGCTAGATCTACTTATTTTTCAAATCTCTTAATAGAAAACAAACATAATCCTAGGTATTTATTTGACACAGTGGCTAAATTAACTAGAAACAGAGATTCAACTGCTGACGTTTCCATAGAGCACAGCAGTAATGACTTTATGAACTTCTTTACTTGCAAGATTGATAATATTAGAGAGAAAATTAAAAACATGCAACCGTCTACAGTTTCGCTTCAGACAGTGCACTGTAGTGTCCCTGAGGTAAAACTAGAATCATTCGCCGCTATAGGAGAGGAAGAATTATCTAAACTTATCAAATCATCAAAATCAACGACATGTATGTTAGACCCAATGCCGACTAAACTACTGAAAGAAATGCTTCCAGAGGTCGTAGGTCCACTTCTTGATATAATTAATTCATCGTTAACACTAGGATACGTGCCAAAACCTTTAAGCAGGCTATTATTAAACCTCTTATTAAAAAACCTCAACTAGATCCGAGAGATTTAGTAAATTACAGGCCAATCTCGAATCTACCTTTTCTGTCAAAGATACTAGAAAAGGCAGTTTCATCACAACTGTGCTCCTTTTTAGAAAGAAATGGAATCTGTGAGGATTTCCAGTCAGGATTTAGACCATACCATAGTACTGAGACTGCTCTGGTTAGAGTTACAAACGATCTACTCTTATCATCCGATCGTGGCTGTATTTCTCTATTAGTGTTATTAGATCTCAGTGCTGCTTTTGACACTATCGATCACAACATTCTTTTAAAAAGACTTGAAAACTATATTGGCATTAGTGGAATTGCTTTGGCATGGTTCAAATCATACTTATCTGACCGTTATCAGTCTGTAATAATTAATGAAGAGATGTCGTATCGATCACAGGTTCAGTATGGAGTACCACAAGGCTCAGTACTAGAACCGTTGCTTTTCACTCTGTACATGCTGCCCTTAGGAGAGATAATTAGGAAGCATGGTGTTAGTTTTCACTGCTACGCTGACGATACTCAGCTCTATATTTCTTCGCGCCCTGACGAAACCTACAAATTCACAAAACTAACAGAATGCATAGCTGACATTAAAAACTGGATGACAAGAAATTTCTTATTATTAAATTCAGAAAAAACTGATATCCTAATCTTTGGACCAAAAACTTCCTCACGAAAAAACCTTGAATACTCTCTAACACTTGACGGGTGCTCCATTAAATCTTCGTCCTCAGTTAGGAACTTGGGTGTGCTCTTCGATACCAATCTTTCATTTGAAAGTCATGTTTCTAGTATCTGTAAAACCGCCTTCTTCCATCTAAAAAATATATCTAAATTACGACATATGCTCTCAATGACAAATGCGGAACAGTTGATTCATGCATTCATGACCTCAAGACTAGATTACTGTAACGCTCTACTGGGTGGTTGTTCTGCTCGGCTTTTAAACAGACTACAGTTGGTCCAAAATGCGGCAGCTAGAGTTCTTACTAGAACCAGAAAGTATGACCATATTAGCCCAGTTCTGTCAACATTACATTGGCTCCCTATTAAACATCGTATAGATTTTAAAATCTTGCTACTTACTTATAAAGCTCTAAATGGTTTAGCTCCCCAGTACCTAAGTGAGCTCTTAATGCATTATAGTCCTTCACGTTTATTGCGATCTCAGAATTCAGGCCAGTTGATAATACCCAGAATATCAAAATCAACTGAAGGCGGCAGATCCTTTTCCTATTTAGCACCTAAACTCTGGAACAATCTTCCTAGCATTGTTCGGGAAGCAGACACACTCTGTCAGTTTAAATCTAGACTAAAAACACATCTCTTTGCTCTTGCATACACATAACACATTATCAATACATTAACATTTTTCAAATCCGTTAAAGGATTGTTACGCTGCAATAATTAGGTCGGCCGGAACCGAGAACATTTCCTATAACACTAGATATAC
Source organism: Megalobrama amblycephala (assembly GCF_018812025.1). NCBI lineage: Eukaryota > Metazoa > Chordata > Actinopteri > Cypriniformes > Xenocyprididae > Megalobrama > Megalobrama amblycephala. The sequence continues at coordinate 462,734 of NC_063053.1, read as the reverse complement.
CTGTACATCAGAATAAGAATGGCATCTACGCTAATATCTGTCTCTCTGCTTATCCCGAGGTTTGCCGGGTGCTGGATCCAGGCCGTATCCAGATCAGATGGAGAACCTGTGTCTGGACCTGACTACAACGCAGCCCAGGAGAAAATGGGCCTACAGATCCAGTTCTGGCTGCATAGATTTTTAATCCCCGTATCCGCTTACAAATATATATATATATATAATCTATTTTTAATCTCTATAATAAAAATGTATAATTCAGATTTTGATCTCCATATCCATTTACATATATTATATATATCTTCCAAGGGGTTTTTTCCCTCCTAGGACTTTTTTCCCACGCTGGGTTTTCTCCTAGGGGGTTTTTTCCACCCCTGGGAGTCAGCCGACATTGGCTTAATGTAGCACCATCTTGTATATGTTACATATTACCACGCTTGTTTGTACAGCTTATTTTTAACCACTTCCCTTTTTTCTGTGCTTCTAATATGTAAAGCTGCTTTGAAACAATTACCAATTGTAAAAGCGCTATATAAATAAATTTGACTTGACTTGACTTGACTCAGACAAAGAGAGAGATAATGACAAACAATAAGACGCACAACAGCGATCTTAGACACACACACACTTGTTGCTGCAACTCTTGTCCTCAGACGAAGAGTGAGACCAAAAATATATATGGACAGACAACAATAAATAAGACACATGGGATAACATAGAGCGCTTGCTGAAGATAACAGAAGCTAGCGTTCTCTGCATCCGGGCATGCTTTATAGTTTCCTGGTCCATGACGTCACCCACCTCTGACGTCTCGTTACACGATTGGTTGGATACAGGAGTGCTTCAATGACGATATCACACAGAAGGTTCCCAATGCGTTTCACGCAGCGTCGATAGTTCCCACGAAAGGGAACTCTTGTTATTCAGCTATGCCAAGGTAAATTCAATTTTTAATTCTAGGGCACCTTTAAGAACATTATGAAAGATGTCCATGCTGTTAATCGTCAATTTGACCGTTTACTGACCACATGTTAATTTCTTTGGATCTTGCACAATATGGAAAGTTAAATAGAGTTATTGGAAATTTAACAACTGACTTTTGGAAGACACCAATTTTAATGATAGTGTAATTTAGCTGGCTAATTCTATGTTTAGTAATACTGAAGGCGACCTTGGATCTAGTTTGGAGTTCTTTAAATTTAAAGTTAGAGACCTTGCTGTAAATGGAATTAAACAAATTAAAAGAGAATAAAACAAGAATCAGAACTCATTCATAGATTAGGTGTGTTAATGAGAAGGAAAATCCCAGTAAAGAAGATGAGGTAGAATTGAGCACATCAATTGCAGATTGAAAATACGTACACAGAAACTGTAAAAGGAGCTTTTATACACTCTATAGCAAAATGGATTGAGAAGCGTGAAAGAAACACTAATTACTTTTTTGCTCTAGAGAATAGACATCGTACAAAGACATCTCTCTCTCTGACTTAAATATTAATGATGTTATATGTACAGATTCAGGTCTCAGATCTCAACCTTTGTATACTCCTTTTACAAAAAAATTGTATACTGTTCAGTTTTCTCAAGAAAAATGTGATAATTTTCTTTTGAGTATTCATGATAAGTTTTCAGGTATTAATGATGCAACAACTTAAAACAACATCTACATAGTTTGTTAAAAGAGAAGTGTATTAAAAAGAATACACTCTGATCCCTAAAACTGATAAAGACTAGGGGTGGGAATCTTTAGGCACCTCACGATATGATCCGATTCTGATTCTGGGAGTCACAATCTGATTCCAAAATGATTCTTGATACACTTTTCTTTTTTCTTTTTTTTATAATTAGTTTTGTAACCTTATTTTTTTATTTAATACATAGTCTCTGTAATTATAAGTACTTTTTAAATAATTACTAGTTAAAAAATACAACTGTATGTTAAAAATTTTAAATCTAGGCTATAAACAGCTTCAAAACATAAAAGCAAGAAGCCTCATAAATAATAATAGGGAGGAACAATGAAATATTACAAGCAATAAACAAAGAATAGCTTTCAGTATTTAAGAGTATCTGAACATTTTCCATTCAAAAGCTGTGATGGATTTTTCTCTTTCTCAGCCCTATGGTTGTTTGATTATTACTGATGTCATCATAGACAGCGGAAGATCTAATAAGCTGCATTCACACTAATGCACAGATCTCTTTTGAAATATAAGACGTTTTTGTCCTGTCTGTTTACTCCCTGAAGACATCTAATTGACTGTGTTTACATTAATTTTGCGTCATAAAAGCATTTTGAGTACATTTAACCACTTACACGGAATCGCACACAGCCACTTGCACAAGTGCTCTTCACAAACAGCACGTGGGCCTTTGTTGTAAAATTGAAAGCAGCCTTCTGTCAGTGAGTTTCGTATTTATAAAATATAAGCCTACAGCATTTCAAACAACATAAATGATGCATTTGTAGAGCATTTGTAAGGAAAATAGGCCTACCTGTATGAAACTGTATGAAAGATAATTTTATAGATGGTTCTCAGAATCGTTGGCGAGAGAACGTCTCCGGTTACGTATGTAACCATGGTTCCCAGAGAACTCGTGACAGGTGTTCGAAATGCCAAGAATCACAACACTCCAATCCTTTTGGCCAGCGACAGCCTATGACGTCATTACAGTGCGAACCGTGACGTATAAAGGGAGCGCCTGAGGAAGCAGTCAACACCTACTCATCTTTGAGGGACTGTTCAGCAGGCAACCCGAAGCATGGCAGTGTAACGCAGAGTCTCGTTCCCTGTTCTCAGGGAACCATGGTTACATACATAACCTGAGACGTTCCCTTTTGAAAGGGAACTCCACTCTGCGTTTACCGCATATGGGGAACGATATACCCACGCTGCCATGCTGGAGGAGAGTGCATGCCAAATGTCTGGACAAACTTCCGGCAGTTCCAAAGAAAAGCCGGGAGCAACTCTCCCCAAGGCTGTCAGTGACAGCATTCCCTATGGCCAACAGCCCAAGCTAAGCCTAAAAGAAGCCTTCCGAAGAAAGCCTTCCAAGGCTACTCAATGCAACTGGGACCAGCAATGCGTTGAAAGTGGTCCCTTAAAGGGAATGTGGCCAGGAAACCAAACGGAACCCCGGCCAGTCACTAGAGGGGAACAAAGTCACCCCCAACGCCACCAAGGAGGCCATATTAATTTAGCGAAAGCTAAACATAGTCTGGGCCAGCCCTGTCTGATACACAGAATCTCCAAAGTGCATACTTAAAAGAAGAGAGCAGATAAGAGCGACTGCGAAAGAGCAGTAAGCGTCTCAAACCCACGCGCAGAGATGGGCATCCTGGAGAGAGGAACTCAGCTGAGCGCTATAAACCCTCGCATTGAGGGGAGTATAATCCACTCATCCTTGGATCTACTCAGCGTCTGATTCAAGCACTGAGTAGGCTGTGCGCTAGAAAACCCTGATACAGGGGAGCACAAACCAGCCTAGGGCTAGTCCGAATGGGAGACTTCATAGAAGTCTACAACCAATGACCAGCTTAGGGAGCTAAGCACAATTACGGAGATAACCCAAAGAGAAGTACAGAGCTCAGCCTAACAGACAGACCATACTGTAGGCATATAGTCATGGAGGCCGATCAGAAAGGGCCTACAACATAACTAAAGTTCTTAGAAATTAACTAATATCACAACAAGAACCCAATTCATATGGTGGTATTCAGGATGGCCCATAAGGCCATTTGACTGAAAACAAAGCATGCTGAGCGCATGACCAACCAAGTAATTAGGTAGCTGTGAGTGCCTACGAAACCCGTCCAACACAATCCAATGAGCAGTGTACTCGGTAAAAGCACCTTCCTACTCTTTAACCCTCAGAGGTCTGAGGATTTTTGGGCCCTGGAGAAGTTTTGACATGCCCTGACATTTGTGCTTTTTTCAGTTGTTCATAAACATATTAATGGGAAAAGTGTCATTACACTGTATTCAGCACAAACTAGGCTACAATAATATGTGAGAAACATGTATGTACATGTTTGTATTTTTGAAGGAATAACGTTTATGCGTGGTTATTGAAAAAACAAAAAACTTAAGCCACTGAAATAAGGCCAAAAAAATAATATTATATATGTGTTCACAAGACTTCTGGGTATTGGAGATTGTAAACTAAAGTTTTTGCTTCAAAATTATGTAAAAATTATGCTGCCTACTCCTTCATGTAAAACAATAGAGAGGTTTAAATTTTGTAATACACTTTTTGTCAAGAAACACAGTATGCGTGGAGGCGTGAATCATCATGAATAATGGGTCATTCTCACCTGAGAAGACAAAAGAATCACATAATAATGACCTGAAATGACTTGCATAATAATGAGCTCTTTCAGTCAGGTAGGCTGTGAAAAAAACCCTCTGTTGATCATATCTCAAGCTCATCATATGGTGTATATCAAAAATACAGAAAAATAGCAATACTGTGAAATATTATTACAATTTAAAATAATGGTATTCTATTATATTCTTTAAAATATAATGTATTTCTGTGATGCAAAGTGTCTGAACAATTATGTTACCTCTATGGCATTTCATATAGGCTTTTAGCTTAAAAGCATGCACATTTGGAGAAATATTGATGGATTCTCAAATGTTTGTCAATTTTCTATACAGAGGAGTAATATGTATTCAATATTTATTGTCATTACTGTGAGCACTGGATACTGTGTTTTCAATTCATTCTTGCAGCCGGAGGGCGCTCTGTACACCTTTAGTCCACAAATTCATCTAAAGAAGAATAGGTCATGTGACAATCCAGGAACTGAACTAACAGAGGCCAGAGATCACTAACTATGGCTATTCAAAACACTTTTCAAGACAATAAATACACGATTGAGAGGATGTATGCATGTATTGACTGAATTTGCGTCTGAATAGCGCTCGCTCCATCGGCGTGGCCACATTAACGGATAATGAGCTGAATCAAGGACTTCTGACATGGCTCTCTTTTCATACAGATTACATAAACAGAGAATATTTGTTTTCGATTTGACTTACACGATTTAAAACCTGACATTTCAACGTTTTTTAGACACAAGTCTAATTTTTTTGTGATTAGTATTCACAAAGTTAGAGTCCATTTTCTGAGAACTATCAGATTGGACTTCGTTCAGAGGGAGACAAGAGATCACACTTCAGGTTAGTTTTCTTTATTTTACAAAAAGCACAACATTTTGTTTTTACTCTGAGTGTACACAAATAAAAGAAGATATTCCACGGATTAAAATGGTGTATAACTCTTAATTGTATGTGCAACATTGACGGAGTGTTTTGAGTCTCTTTCACACTGGTAAGAAAAAAAAACGCGGTGGTATCTCCGGCGATACCTCAGACCTCAGAGTGTTAAGCAAGAGGAGTACAGCGTACGCCATCACGCGCTAAAGAAGGCCCCATAGGCCTATAACCTCAGCAGACATGTGGCATCAGCTCGTGGCAGTGTTATCAAGCTCCAGGCTAAGCAAACCAACTACAAAAGGAGGTCATAAGTCAGCCAGAGCCCTGGTCAGCCAGCGACATAAAAAAACCCTTTTACTGTCTTCAGTAAAGAATGTCAAAGAAACGCAAAAGGTACATGCCAGCATGTTCCCAAAGGAGGCCCAGCAGGCCTGCCTGTCACACGCGGCGTCAGCTATCGGCCACTAAGAGATGGCATCCTGGAGAGTGGAACTCAGCTGAGCGCTATAAACCCTTGAATCGAGGGGAGTATAAACTACTCATTCTAGGATCTACTCAGTGTCTGATTAAAGCACTGAGGAGGCTGTGCGCTAGAAAAACCCCGGTAAAGGGAGCACAAACCAGCCTAAGAGCCGGTTTCAGTGAGAAACTTCATTGAAGTCTACAACCAATGACCAGCTTAGGGAGCTAAGCATGCTTACACAGTCAACCCAGAGGGAAGTACGAAGCTCAACCTAACAGACAGACCGTACTGTGGGCACATAGTCATGGAGGCCGGAAAAAGGGCCTACAACATAACTAGAGTTCTTTTATAATGAACTAAGCATAACACAGAAACTCAACACATGAGGCGATATTCCAGGGTTGCCCGTAAAGTCAAGCACCTGAAACATAGCATGCTGAAAGCATGACCAACAAGTAATAGGTAGCTGTGAGTGCCCACGAAACAGCCCGTCCAACACATTCCAACGAGCAGTGTACTCGGTAAAAACACCTTTCTACTCATTAATCAAGAGGAGTCATGTGCTAAAGAAAGCCCCATGGGCCTATAACCTCAGCAGATACATGACATCAGCTCGTGGCAGTGTGACCACTAAAGTTCTAGGAGCAAAATACAACCGAGTAACAAACAAGGTAGCTACTTAGCTCAACTAGAGCTAAAGGAAACCAAGCTCAAGGAAGCAAATGCGTAAAACCAGACAAACAGTTGGTTTTAACACAAAAACTCACCTTGAGAGGCAAGCCACTCAGAAAATGTACTCAGTAAAAGCACCTTTTACTCTCTAAGCGAGAGGAGTACAAAGCCAAATTCCAGCGTGACACCTAGGAGGCCTGCGAAGGCCTACAACCCGTACACACGCGGTGTCAGTTAGCAATCATGACCCATGAGTCTAGATATAACCAACCCAGCTGGGCCAACACGGAGGCTACAAAGGAAGCCTGGCAAAGCCTACTACTTTAGCACCATGTGGCACCAGCCAGTGGTCATATACAAGACCCGGGCTCAAAAAAGGGCCAGCACTAAACCCTAAAGTTTACTGAGGGTAAATAGCTTACACAATCTGACCTTAGGTGTAAACATTCCAACAGGCAATGTACCCAGTACACATAATATGCTATCATGGTTTAAGGAAGGCCTGCAAGGCCTGCTACCTCAAACAACATGAGCATAAGCCTGAGGCAGTGCTAGGCTAAGTGAGCACCGACCCAGCTGGGCCAACATAGAAAACTGAAAAGGAGGCCTGGTAGGGCCTACTACTTTCAGCACCATGTGGCTCCAGCCAGTGGTTATATAAAGGGCCCAAGCTCAAAGGGGACCAGCTCTAGACCCAACAAGATAACTGTGGGTAACTAGCCACACAACCTGAACTAAGCCTACACATTCCAACAGGCAATGTACATAGTATACATAAACATGCTATCATGGTCTAAGGGAGGCCCATAAGGCCTACCACCTCAAACAAACATGAGCATAAGCCTGAGGCAGTGCTAAGATACGTGAGCCAACTCGTGACCGTAAAACAACAGCTCCCGAGAAACAAGCTGTATAAGAAAGAGGCTACAACAAAGAGCCAACAATCTAACAGCAAATGCAAAACAGCTGCTGTGGTCATGATCGACTGGGAGCTAACAGAGATCATAATATTCAAACCAAAATAAGTCTCTCTACACTCAACCTGAGTGTGCAATCCAACAGGTGATGCACTCAGTGAAACACAAACCCTAACCGGGGAGTACAATAAAACACCACATTCATAGATAGAGGCTAATCACAGCCTGCTATCACAGAAACAGGCGTTAACCTGTGGCAGCACTAGAGTAAGCTTACATATGCATGTAGGGCTAAAGCTTAGAACCCCAAAGCGAACGCAAATGCTTTGTAATACATGCCATCCAAACAGGATAAATGTTTCACAAAACAGATCCAAGATCTGTAATGAACCCCAGAGAACGAAAGCTAAAATATTTAGCATCGTAATCTCAAACTTGAATATAATTCAAGGGGCTCATGTGAAGACATAATAAGCATGACAAAAGTTCTAAAAAGTGGGGCCTAGCAGCACTGCATAACTCATCTTCTCGAAGATAAGGGCCTACCACCTGGGAAAAACAGCACCAGGAAGGCTAATAACAGCCTATAACCTTATCTGTTAACCTCAGCCATAGCACCTACATTTTCACATCGAAGGGGAAATGGGCATACGGCCCGCAACTCCCTCAGGAGGAGGCCAGAACTAGGAACTATACAACCTCACAGGGATAGTAGTAATAAGGGTGATGTAACAAACAAACACCTAAACCTAGCTCTAGCCTAGCCGCTAGCTAAGGCCTACTGGGCCAAGCAAAGCTTGGGCTTCATTTTGAAACCTTCAAACATGAGGAGAAATTGAAGCACTGCAAGCAAACAGTGTCAGGTGGCCGAAAAGCCATCCTGCACACAAATAACTGAAGCAACAAGTGCTAACTCAAACCAAACTAAAGTATTAGCTGAGAAGCTACTCTAACATAGGAGGCTACAAAATAGCGGCCATAAAGCGGCCTGCATGTTTTGAAAAAAAAACAGGAAAAAAAAGGTCTATACTTTTTATAAACATAAAAATATAGACCCAACTTATCTTCCTGTGGCTCGTAGAATGAAGATTTCCCTCCTTATTTTAATGCATGAAGAAGGATGAAATCAAAATTTCTTTTAAGCCTAAAAGCACTTTCACTATCAAGCCAGATGGCGGCCTTTAGAAAAAATATTATCAAATGGCCAGCCGACAGCCTAACTGTAAAAGAAGCGCCTGAGCAAGTAGAAAGATCTCAAACTCAGGAGGCGTAGGAAGAAGGGGCGAGGGAAAATGCAATGTTGCCCTCGCAATGAGAGGGAATAGATCACAGACGCTATACGTGATCAAACCTGCTTCTTCCTCCTCGAGTCCAGCCGTCTCTGCACCTGCTCTGAAAAGAGGAGGTGCCTGAGCGGCCATACTGGACCTCTGGCCCTGTCTCAGAGCCTCAGCACAAAATGGGCCAGCCTCCTGATAAACTACATGCTCAGAAAACTATACAGGAGAACAAGGTCTTATTTTAAAAACATAAAATAGACCCATCTCATATTCCTGCGGCTAAAAGACCGAAGATACTAAAACTCTTTTTTTTACATGAAAAAGGATAGAATCTAGGGTTCTTTTAAGCCTAAAAGATAGGTTCCTTCAAAACACATATTCAGAAATGAAACACTGATTTAAAACAATGATTTCAAGGGGACGAAGTATTCCTTGAAAAGGGGGCTTGACTTCGTTCAACAGCTGAAAAAATATCTGAAAGTGATCCCAACGATATAGTTTCTCTAAATTGTTATCATTATAGCTGTGGTGTGGACACTGCTATTCTTTTATATTTAGAACGATTTTTAGAACTATATCTTTATAGTTTAACTATATTCTTTATAGGCCTTTACACTTTCACTTACCACACTACCATCATCTCCTGGAAATCCAGGATGACCATTCTGACCAGTAGAGCCCTAAATAATAAAAACAAAAAAAGAGATGCTGACACACAAAACCGAGTGAGCTCCCTACATAAGTAGAATTCTTAAAGGCATTATAAGCATATTCCCTATGCAAAGGATGTTTAAAATCATGCTGCTTTCAAGGATAACTAATTTACGTCAAAATCTAAAGCAGCAATGCATTTATCCTTTGCATAATGACATAATGCGACAGTGAGAAAAATCCATTAAATCCACATAACCAGGATCTCTGACCTTTTGACCCGGTCTTCCAGAGTTTCCTTGTGGTCCAGGTACACCAGTGCATGAACAAAACACATCACAGCATTTCCTCAGCGCTACTGTTTCCTGAGGGGAGAGAAAAGTGCACAATGTGTGAAAACGTTTACTGTTGTTGAAGTCACAGGCCATGCATCCAGTCAAATTTTAGGGTATTTTACCACAAATTCATTTACATACGTAACTGAGACGTTCCCTTTCAGTCGGTCACGTTCGGTGAACCGACGAATTGGTATCCCTAATAAAATGCCACAGTTGCTTGCCCTTCTAGTGCCCCTCGTAAGCCTCAGAATCCCCCCACACCTCGGAGCGGAAGAGGGACCCACTCAGTGAGACTATTGGATAACACTGGAAAAGCATGCCCTTCTATGGAACACTGTGGAATCCACATCCTGCTCGAAGGGAGGTGACATGTGGAGAACACACATATGGACTGGCCAACCAAGGGCAGTGCAACATATGGAATGTCCCTGGGGTGGCTCCAGACAACAAGGGGAAGATAACACTTGGCAGGGACGCTGGCAGGGACACTGGCTCACCGTGGGGAGTTACTGTGGAAGAATACACACATGGGACTGCCATAGGGGTCACAACATATGGCACCAAGCATAACACATGTAGCAGTGCATACGAGTGCTAGGCCTAGCGTCAGACACTCCACAATGTCTGAGGCCACAAGGGGTGATGGATGAACTCTACAGGGTTCGCCAAATTGGGAACTTACTGGAGCAATGAGCACACTTATCCGGTCCGAAGAGAGGGGAATGGCACAGCAAGCCAACACTAGAAGGGGGGCTCTGGCGTTTACTGGCCACTAGGGGTTACTATGCGGGAGGCTACCGGTTCTACACCAAGGCTATAGAACTTAGCGAACATGTTAAATGTCGCCCAGTCCACAGCTCTACATATATCTGTCAGCGAGTCGCCACATGCCCTAGTCAGGAAGAAGCAACACCCCTGATGCCAGTGCAATGGTATCCACTATCCAGTGAGCCATCCTCTGCTTAGAGACAGCCTTTCCCTTCTGCTGGCCTCCGTAACAGACGAAGAGCTGATCTGGGGTCCTGAAGCTCTGTGTCTGTCCACTTAAGTGTGCAAAGCATGAACAGGACAGAGCAGAGCCAGGGCTGGGTCTGCCTCCTCTAAGGGCAGTACTTGCAGGTTCACCACCTGATCCCAAAAGGGAGTGGTAGGAACTTTGTGCCCATATCCGGGCCAGGGTCTCAAGATAACATGAGAATCACCTGGGCTGAATTATAGGCACAATTTCGACTAAAAAAGCGTGCAGGTCCCCTACCCTCTTGATAGAAGCCAATGCGACCAGAGAACTGTCTTAAGGGACAGGGTTTTTAACTCAGCTGACTGCAAGGGCTCAAAGGGCAGTCTCCAAAGTGCCGTAAGCACCAGGGACAAGTCCCAAGAAGGTAAAGAGTGTAGACAAGGAGGATTCAATCCCCTCGCCCCTCTCAGGAACCTGACTATCAGGTCTTGCTTTCCCAAAGACTTACTTTCAAATGCATGCAAATGCGCAGCAACAGTGGCGACACAATAATGCACAACCAACAAGACCTGCTCCTCGTCCTCCGTGACTTTCCACAACGTCCGGCTCACTGGGGGAAACGCATACTTGCGTAGGCCCCTGGGGCCAGCTGTGTGCCAGCGCATCCATGCCGAGGGTCCCCTCGTCAGGGAGCAAAACAACTGTCCGGGGCGGCAAACTGGTCCAACTGTGCAGTCTTGAAGCATATCCTGATCAGCTGAACCACCTGGGGATGGAGACTGCTGTGAGAGGTCGTCAGCTGCACGGTTGAGCACGCCTGGGATGTGAATGGCACAAAGTGACCTCAGATGCTTCTGACTTCATAGGAGGAGATGGCGGGCGAGTTGTGACATGCGACGGGAGCGTAGACCACCCTGATGGTTGATGTATGCAACGGTCACAGTGCTGTCCGTATGGACCAGTATGCGCTTGCCTAGTAGCAGCAATATGAAATGGCCCAGTGCAAGACATACTGACAACAACTCGAGCCGGCTGATGTGCCATTGCAGTTGGGGTCCCGTCCACAGACCCGAAACTGTATGCCCGTTGTACGTGGCTCCCTAGCTGGTGGCAGAGGCATCCGTGGAGACCACAGCATGCCTGGACACTTGTTCCAGGGCAAACCACTTTTCCCACTTTTTGGGTGTGAGCAAAAACACACCGTTTTTGTGTGTGTCCCTTTAATTGTAAATGAGCTGCTGCTCCTGGTCCCCTTTCAAGAAAAGGGCGGGCTTCAAGAGCTCATGCAACAAACAGGACAATCTCATGCACTGAAACTATCCGAAATTGTTGGCAGTGGTGTTCAGTTTAAACCGGAGTGGGACAATGATGCCTACAGAGCCAGAGAATGCTGCATGGAGATAGAACAGGTATAGTTTATTTTAATTGCGGTTATAACTCATGTTGTCATCTTTCTTTTATCCACTATCAGTAGTGACGTCACTTTGCCCAGAATTTTCAAACGGTTTGTTTTGAGACACTGCTCTTGTTTTATGGGGATTAAAAAAGACTGGGTGGATTTTTATCATTAGGTGGTTGTGTACACACACTGCCGACACACATTAATGTTCAAACACCATGTAAAAGTGAATTCTGCATAATAGGTGCCCTTTAACCTCTGAGTCGGGAAACACGCAGGCGCGTTTAGCTGGATTTTTTTCACATAGCAGCAAAATCCACTTAAAATACTCTGGCATTTTTTGTTATAGAGACATAAGTAATATATCAATTGAAACTATAGAATGTCTTCTTTTATTTGTGTACACTCAGAGTAAAAACAAAATGTTGTGCTTTTTGCAAAATAAAGAAAACTAACATGATGCGTGATCTGTCGTCTCCCTCTGAAGGAAGTCCATTCTGATAGTCCTCAGAAAATGAACTGTAACTTAGTGAATACCAATCACAAAACAATGAGACATATGTCTCATTTTTAAATCTTGCAAGTCAAATCGAAAACAAATATTCTCTGTTTACGTAATCTGTTTGGAAAGAGAAGGTTGTCAGACGCTTGCGAGTCAGCTCATTATCCGCTAATGTGACCACACCCACTGAGCGCACGCCTGTTCAGACGCAAATTCTGAGGCGATACATTCAACAGAGTGAATGCCCATGTCAGCTCGGAAAAACGCATCAAGCTTGGTCAGTTTCATGTATGCTACTTTTCATCGTTTTAAGATGCGGTGAAGAATAATTCTAAAAGAATTTACCTCAGTGGAAGAGCCATTTCGAGGATCAACTCAAGCCAATGACAGTGAATGGTAAGATTTTTTTATTCTTTAGTTCTTTATTCTAATTGCGATATAGTGTGTGTGAATATTAAGCCACAAAAAGACTGTTTAAATATAAATCCTGCAAGTTTTGTGTGTCTCAGTGTGAATTAATGGGGCAGATCGACTTACATTAGTAAATTGCCATGGCTATTGCCAAACTATACTGCTATACTGAGATGAGTGAAATCAACTGACATACGTAATAAATACTGAAATAAAATGTGTTAGCAATTTATTAAACTGCACATTAACATTTAGGCTCTATAATACAACAAATATAATATATAAAATGCCATAGAGGTAATATGAATGTTTAGACGCTTTGCATCACAGAAATAGATTATATTTTAAAGTATATTAAAATAGAAAACCATTATTTTAAATTGTAATAATATTTCATAGTATTGCTGTTTTTTTCATTATTTTTGATCAAATAAATGCAGGCTTGGTGAGCATGAGACTTCTTTCAAAACATTAAAAATAGTAATGTGTCCAATCTTTTGACTGGAACTGTAATTTAAAATATAGGCATATACAAAATTTTCTTCACATGATGTGCAATAATACGTGCAATCATAAGATCACAAAAATCATGTTTTCTGTTAAGAGTGGACATTATATTAATGTTAATACAATAGCTGATATGATCCTGTTATCAGCATGCTCACAGAGGGGTTTTTTCTTTTATCTCACAGATTTGAGAATCACAGTGACCAGATATTGGTCCACACTGGACTGCGCGCATATGAAACTGAGATCACTGACTGAAAGCAGGAAAGTTTTTTTTTTCTTTTTTTTTTCCTTATTTTTGCCTCCATTGCAGAAACACCAAATGCCAGGTATGTGATGTTTACTTATATCTTTGAACAGGATTTATTTCCAGGTATAACTGTGTACTCAAAATGTGTCTTTGACTCTCATTTATATAGATAACTATATTTTAAATAAACTTCAAACAAAAAATGATATGTCTTTTGTCATTGCATTCTTTTTTAGTTGACTCAGTCACATTCCTGACCTAATGGCTCAATATGCGGCTCAGTAGGGGCAGGGTCTTAATCTCCTCAGGAGTGAATCACAGCATTATTCATGAAGATTCACGCCTCTTTGCATACGGGCTCCTTAAACAAAAAGTGCCTTAGAAATTTAAAATCAATACATTGTTTTTTGTGTCTGAGTAGGCAGGATAATTTCTACATCATTTTGAAGCAAAAACTCGACTAAAATATACAATTCCCAAAAGACTTGTGAAAAAAATATTTAGTATGCATTTTGAGGCCTTATTTCATTGACTTTTTTTTTTGTTTTTTCAAAAACAACGCATATACGTAATACTCTCAAAAATACAAACATGCACATACTTGTTGCCCACATATTATAGTAGCCCAGTTTGTGCTGAATACAGTGTAATGAGACTTTTGTCATTAATATGTTTATAAAAAACTGAAAAAAGGCACAAATTTCAGGGCATGCCAAAACTACTCCAGGCCCCCAAATCAGCCTCAGACTCCAGAGGATTAAGAATTGCTTTGATACTTACAATCTGTTTCATAAGAGCATTGCCTAAATTAAGCATGTTGATGGTCAGTGGCTGCATGTAGCTGAAACCTTTGCCAAACTCCAGCTGGTGAACATCCATTATTCCCTCCAAAGACACAATCAGCAGTGCATCAACCCCTAGTTTACACATCAGAAATAAACAAATAGCTTTGAATTGTTTCAATGTCAAGGTCACAGTCTCTAAGCTTGAAGTTTTAAATATTAAAAGATAAATATTTCTTTGTAAAATCACATTATATTCCTGCAAATATGACAGAAAATTTCCTGTGGCAAAACACCACAATTGCGCATTAGAGTATATGCAACGGCAATTTTAAATGTGACCTAGATGAACTAGTGAGTTGTGGGACTCTTTGCTAATAAAATGATTGTGCCAAAAGAATGGTGTGAGAACTTTATTATGTCTTGTCACTCGGTCTCATCTCAGTGAGCTTTTATTTTGTTTAATGCATGTCCAGTAAGGTGATTTAAGCTTTTTTAGACGTTTCAGTGAGCAAACAACTTTTGGAAAATGCTTGAAAAAGCTAACATGAACAGAGACTGCTTAGAAAAAAAGCACTGTTTTCAAACATACCCACAATAATGTGGACATAGCCAAAGACATAGCCACTTACCACTTTGCTTAAGTCTCTGTGAACTCGCCATTAAACGCTGAATGCTAACATCCAAACCATCTGTAAAGAGTATTAAAACCTAGACAAAAAAATACAATTAAATGTCAGCAAAATTAATTGTAGCAATAAAAAGAGCAATAAAAATTAAATGCAATCTAGGTGCCCATTATGGATCTAAATAAACAAAAAGATGCTGAATCTTATATCCCAATCATGATTGCATTTCTAAAAAAATTTTTTTTTCTAATAGTCCGGCTGTTACAGATTCTTTTTCAATTTAAATCATCATTTTGGAAAAAATATCATACCAAATACCAAGTGCATGTAATGTTTCTTTGGTTGTGTAAATGATTGTTCAACTTTGTTTTTAATGAGAGTACAGCATGTCAGTAAAACATCACAAATGTATAATCATTAGCAAATAGCATCAGCAGAAGTGCTCATTTAATTGAGCACACATTAACATAAAGCATGTAACATATCGCTGACAATCTTTTTGATGGTCAATTGTATATCTCAGAAACATTCCCACCTTTGCCTTGGCGTTGGAGTTGATAAACATGTCTTTGAAGGAATCTAACAGAAACTTGTTGAAGGCCAGGGGCTCCGTAGGTCTCAGTAACATCACTTCACTGACCACATCCTCGTTGTACTTCTCAAAGCTAAAATTATGCAGAACTCTGCCATCTCGTGCAGACACTAGCCTATAGCCAAATCTAGTTTTAATGTTGTCCGTTTTGACACAGCATAGATCACCCATCATGGAGATACTGTGGATGGCTGCAGTAACTATCTGTTCCACCTGAGGTCTCAACAGAGGTTGCGTTGATTGTCTGGACACGTCAAACCCAAAGGCAATGTCAAAATCGCAATCTGTTCAAACAGATTCAAGAAAGGGAACAGACAAATTTTTGTACATCATTATCATTAATACTTATGCATATATGTATGAATGTATGTATTATATATGTAAGTCTGCAGTATATTACCATGTTAGAGGACTTTTTAACAAGTAAGTGTTTCCCAAAATCACAAAACAGTCAACTGTCTACAGTCTAAAAGTCTTAGAATCATCTTGTGGATATTACAGTACTTAAATGTAAAGTCTCTAAAGGACAGAGTAATAAGCATTTCCTGGATTCCACAATCATGGAAATTAGGGATGTATATAATTTTAATATCGCAGTAATTAGAGTAATTAGTAGTCTTTCTAAAAATAAAAATAAAAATAAATAAAACAAATGTGTAAATAAAACATGTAAATCAACTGATGGCATTAGCCTAAAAAAAATCATTAAGGTCAGTTAATCAGTCAACATCTACATCCCTAGTGGAAATCAAAGCTAAGATGGCATTGTTGACATGTAGATGTGCATGGTCACATGGTCAATGTATTCAACTGTCTGAGGTTAGAACAAGTCTTACTGGACTTGGGCATTTGAGTTCTGAAAGTTACTTACTCCATTTTCAAAAGATCAAGCCCCTTTAAAGAGTGTGTGATTTACTTTCCATCTTTCTGTTAACTATTGCTCAACTTGCTCTGTTCCAAAACCCACTGAGATCCCTCATAACACAGTGTCCTAACTACACGCAATGGCGCAACACGTGATAAAAGGTATCTTTTCCATGTTAATCAGAGTTTTTGTCCTAACCATCCACGACACGCAACAATTATATTTTAGAAACGGTTTCTATTTTTCTACGATGTCACGGCTGGAACAACAACACAAAGTAAAGCAATTATAATCATAAGTACTGTTTATGTGCTTTATTTATTGTTAGAATTATCTAGTTTGATTATCATTTTGTGTTCTCATCTTTGTAGCCGTACTGAAAGTAACCATGGATAATTCACCTCAGATCGTGAAAATAAATAAATGGCCAGAAGGACGTTCAAACTGTCAATTCATTAAGAACAAACAAGTGTATTCTATGACAGATTGTTTCAGTCACTCAGGATGTACTTTGAATAATGTTTAAATTGTGTAATATTTGTGAATTTGATTATGTACTCATCAATTTCATTGTGACTGCAGAGAGCCCACCCTGACGCTCTTCTGATTGGCTGTGGTTTTTGATTGATTTTGTCGCGTCTTGTTGTTGCATCATGTCTGGTATGGACAAAAGATTCTGCTTATTGCTAGAATCTTATCGCATCGTGTTTGGTTAGGACACAGTGTAAGGCAGCATTTTAGTAGTTATATTTGGAAATAGGCAGCAGCTCATCAAGTTTAGGAACAGAGCTTATATGTAGAGTATTTAGAATATATTAATAATTATGAATTATACTGTAAAAACTAACTACTTACAATGTTCAGGAGGTCGTCTTTGGTCTCCACAGAGGAAATGTAACACTTTCCTTATGGTTGTCTTCAGTTCAAGGGTTTCGAAAGTCTCAATGAGGACCCAATCAGGTAATCCAGCTATTTCACGCAGCTCAGATTTTTGTATTTCATTGCCAACCCCAATAACAGTTATTGTTATGCTCTTGTTTCTGAGATAAGCTAATGCATTCAAGTCTTTTTCATCATTAGCTTGTCCATCTGTGATCAGCAGGAGATTCTGAGCGACTCCTTCATCTATTCTGGATCCATTCTCTTTTGTGAAGTAGTATCTAATTAATTTCAGAGCGCCCCAAGTATTTGTGCCCTGCTTTTGTTGCACAATATTGTTTATAGCTTGCTCCACTTCTGCAAAACTAGTGTATGTGTTCAGGTAAAATTGATGCAAGAGTTTATCACTGAACTGGGCGACACCCACTCGCCACTTGTCTTCAGCAATATGCAGTTCTTTCACGATGTTAATCATGGTTTGTTTGAGAATATTCCAACTTCGTTCCTCAATAGACTCTGATCCATCAATTAAAAAAACAAGGTCTGATACCTCCTTCTCACAAACTAGAAAGAGAAACAAAAAACATTAAAGAAAAACAACATTAATAGAGACAAAAACTCAGTGTAGGTGAAGCAACATTTTAACTCATAATTTAGGCACTATTAACACTTGGTCACTTCAGATCTTGCATTTGTACCGATAGTTACAGATAGCTCAGAAGATGGTATGAAATGTAAACAAGTCGCAACTTGAATATATAAGCAATCCACATGTGAGCATGCAATTGTGGCTGAGACACATAGATGAAGCAACCATAAAACACTAACACCAAGAAGCATATGGAGCGAAGACAGAGCTTTAAACTGAATTATATTGTCATTAAGCATGGGAAGACTAGATCGAATTTAAATCTGTTTTGCAGTCACAAATGTTTACAAACAAGTTATGGTACAGATGCATGAAGTGATTAAGCAGAAATAAAATACAAATACATTTAGGCTTAATACAACATAAGAAAGAGAACAAAATCCAAATTACATGTAACTGGAGTTGAAAACAAAGAAATGAACATCAATATAACAGGGAAGCTTGTTATTAAAAAATCTACAGAATATTAAAAACAGCTGAGCTACTGATAAATGGACTTAAATTTGTAGCATTGCCATTTTAGCTAGTTATTCAGGCACTTATAGAAGATGATAGCAGTAAAATTTACTTGGTTTGGTAAGATTGCAGAGCTCTTGGGTGATTGTTTCTTGTAGTCCACGCAGATCCTGGTAGGTGCTTGCATAGTGCACTCTTCCTTTCTCTCCCGCCATCTCCCTTAGCTGGACCTCATCGGCATCTTCAGTACCAAGAGCAAAAAAGTTGACTTCTGAATTTGCCAGGGATTCAGGCCATGTTTCCAGTCCACTCGGGTCATTAACCTTGCCATCTGTAATCAGAAACAGCACTTGGGGTACATTCTTCGCCCGTCGTCCACCATGTGTTTCGCCAAAGAAGGAGAGTGTATAGTTAAGGGCCTGGGCCGTGTTTCTTCTTCCCCCTGAAGGTTTGAGGTTTGAGATAATCCTCAGAACATCAGCCTGACTTTTGAACTGTTTCAGGGTAAACTCAGATTGAGGGCTGTCAGAGTAGGTGATGACGCCAAATCGTACCCGTCTTTCTCCAACCACAGATTTGTTCACCACATATGCCATTAAGCTTATAAATTCCTGGAAACCAACTTTATTGGGATTACCAGAGGCATCCACAAGGAAGATTATATCAATCAGTTCAGGTGTCTTGCATTCTGGAAAGATATATGATTATAATGTGAGAAGTCATCTGATAAAGTCACTCTGGCTTTGGTTTTTACTATAATACACATGAAAGCTGACAATCTTTTAGAAGATATACACATAAAAAAATGGCAAAACAGCCATGAGCCATAAATGTCTACGTGCTATTTGCCGGTCAGACTCAGATGGACTTTATAAATGGAGGGTAAGATGAGTGATCAATAGTTTTTAGTGTCTGATAAATTAAAGAAGACTGATGAAGTTTTCAATGCTGACAAAAAGAAAGGTAAAATAAAATAGCCTACAGAACTTCTGCATCTGAATAAATAAAAGTAATGTCATAAAATCTTGAGTCTGTTTTGATTTAATGATCAGAAACGGTTCTAGGCTACATGACAAATGAAAATCACAAACATTACATTTAAAAAATAATTTTATAAGTGCAATTTATTAATGTAGAATTTTATCTCAAATAAATTTGGAAAATAAAGTAGTTGACTCAAAAAAGCTCTAAGCTATGAAACCAGAACAAATAACTTTTTTTTGCTTTAGATGATGCTTTGAATGCATTCTCGGCCACGTCAAACGTCAAACCACGTCAAGGCGTTAAAGACTGTTGCAATAAGCAAAGACTGAATATTTCACTGTACTCGTCTTTTCATGCACCCAAAAAATGTTTGCATTCCGGACAATTGAGCTGCTCTGTGTCTTTATCGCCAAATAAAGGGAGTTAAATCCTGTCAGACAAGCTGTTCTACTTCACTGCCGTCTTCTTATATTTCCTATTTAATAACATTATATGTGAAAAAACGCAGTACTGGCAAATTTAAATTGTCTCAATACTCTGTACATTTTACAAATGGGATGCAAAAAATACAAATTTGCAATATACGCAAAATTATGTATGGAAATGGCTCAATATATAACTGAATGTATGCATTTTTTTTTAGGGATGACGTCATTACGTGCACCATTTTATCGGTAAAAGGCCAACTGGATGGAAACATCCTGGAGACAGCAAATTTCATGCATATTTACTTTGTTGATAACAAAACAGTGCAAAAACTGGATGGAAACTTGGCTAGTGACATTCAAACTAAAAACTCCCAATATAACTTTAGGGCTCAGGACAAGCTAACCCTCAAACTGTTTTAAACTCTCAATCAAGGCTTTGTGAAGCTCGCATTCAAAGTTTAAAAAAAATACTTTGAATAAATATCAATAAAGAGCTGAAGGGGTTTGTTATCTCAGAGATTTCCAGTAAAGCTGTGACTCAAGAGTTTTTGATTGGAAGTTTTTCAATGTAATGTGTTACCTTTTGACATCAGGATGACCTCTTTGTGTTTTTTCTCTACAGTGTTACACAGCTCCTGAATTACACTCTGAGAGATTCCCTGCAGAGCTGCAAAGTCTGATACGCTGTAGGCGTGCTGATCATATGGCTCATTTGCGATCTGTCTCAGTAACGCTTCGTTTGCATCTTTGATCCCGATGGCGAATATTTTGATCCCCCTGTCCCTCAGCTCCTGAGCATGTGACTCAACCTCATCTTGAGAATCACCATCTGTGATAACAACGGCAATCTGAGGAACATTCTGTTGTGCTCGACTTCCGGCCTTTTCAACAAAATGCTGTTCCAGAATGAACTCCAAACCCAGGCCGGTATTTGTCCCGCCGGTTTTATAATGCAAATTTTGGATGTGGTTGAGAATTTCCTCTTTTTTCTGATAAGTGTTGAGTGAAAACTCAGTATGCGGTGCGTCACTGTACTGAACCAGACCGATCCTGATCCTGTCACGAGCAACTTCAAAGTTCTGTACGAGAATAGAGAGGAAGTCACGGATTTGTTGGAAGTTTTCCAGCCCAATACTGGCAGAGCCGTCCACCAGGAATACAATGTCAGCCACAGTCTCCTGTGTACAGACTGAGAGAAAGAAAACAAACTTTTCATTTGAGCAACAATCAGACAAAACTGAATATAATCATCTATAATTATCTAGTAAATCCTGCCCCTACCACGTTTTTGGCCATTGCTGACAAGAAAACATAATGACAGAATAAGGAATCCAAGTAATCTCCACTCCTTCTCCATGCTTGAGATCCTTGTTCCCTGAAAAAAGCAATCAATGAGGTTTAGTTTCTGTACCACTCGCATCACCATACAGAAATGTAAGTATAATATGATGTTAGCTTTAAGAAAGAATGAACAGATAAATTAGGTTATTAGGGATGTCATTATATAAGTCGTCAAGTCAAGTCACCTTTATTTATATAGCGCTTTTTACAATGCAGATTGTGTCAAAGCAGCTTTACAGTGATAACTGGTATATAATTTTGGCTGCACAGCATCTCTTAAAGAAAATTGTGTCAGTATCCATCTTAAGTAAATTCAGTATTATTTCATTCCGTTGTAAGAATCAATAGTTATTAATTTAGTTAATTTATCTATATCAGCACTGGAGTAAACAGTGATGTCATCATCCAGCTCAGTTCAGTTCACATACAATGGTGTCAGTGCAGGCAGATCACAACACTGTTTAATATCAAATGTCAATTTGAAAGTCACTGAGATCTTCCCACTTTCCCTCTTATCTTTCTTTTTTTTTTTTAAATGAAACTAACTCATTCACTAACTCAACATTCTGTTTGTAAAGACAAGATTTGAGATCAAGTGTTTTTCTGTGTTAATGGTTAATGGACCTACAACCACTAATACTTATGTTCTTACCACACAACAGCCTTGTCCCAAATGGTACACTTTAAGTTAACTTGAGTGAGCCAGTGGTTCCCCATCTTTTGTCCATGAAGCCCCCCCTCCATACATATAAGAAACCCTGAGGACCGTCTTCAGCGTGTCCCATCTCTGGCCTCTGTTCACATCCACACAAATTACATTTTGGGAACTTATTGCAATGCATTTTGTGTGCAAGTCTGGTACAAAAAACGGAACTGGTCAGTTCTGATTGATGGTGGATAGACCAGTGCATCTCTACTACTGGCAACAAAAATAAAGTAGTTTGAACCATACACACGTTTTCACTACGTTATTGTATACACACCAGCCGCTGCTGACTTTTCATTTTTGAACAAGCTCGCTTCTTTTGTATTATAAAAATGTTATCGGTTTATGTGAACGACAAGCTGAGAGACCACGTATTGAATCAAATGAATTAATTGATAACATAACCAGTGTACATGCAAAAGACTCTAAGGAGGTTATACATGGAAATTTACACAAATGTTCCCTACTCTCCGGGAACCATGGTTACGTTCAAGATGTTCCTTTTCGAGGTAGGTCTCTCAACATTGCGTCACTAGTTGACACTTTGGAGAATGTATAAAACCGACAAAAAAAACCGACAATCCCCAAATCTAAAATAAGAGTTGAAACGGGAAAGAGATAAATACATGCCGTAGCAGATGTATCATAAGCAGCCAGAAGAGTACCGAGAGTAAAGCCATGGCATTAGACCAGTGCAATGCAATGAGATGAGAATACACAACAATAACACATTGGTGCACTCAACACACAATCAGCTCAGACGACCAGATTACTGAACACAGCACAGAACAAAGCGCGCATAATACATAAGTGAAACGCAGGTAAGAATGACAATGTCACACACTCAGCGAGGAAGGCAGCCACCAGCTGGATCATCATGAAAATACCAATGCAGAAATCTGCAGGTTATGCAATGAAAATATTTGTTCAAAGAAGACCATCCCGCTGGTAGACAGATGTCTTAAATAGACATACCCTTAGACCAAGCCCTAGACGCAGCCAAATCACTAGTGGAGTGGGCACGAACACCTATAGGGCAATCTGCTCCCTGGGAAGCACAGGGTGAATAACTTCCACTATCTAGTGAAAAAGCCTCTGCTTTGACAGCGGACAGTATTTCTTAGTACCTCCGAAGCAGACCAACAACATTTCCCACATTAAAGTGAGCAGCAGTGCCATCTTAAATGAGAGTACTCTTAACTCACTCACATTAAGCGGCTCGAACTTTACAACTTTTGCAAGAGACAACACACTACACAAACATTGTTTGGACGATCAGTGATGAACTCTCTTTAACGGTGGCCCCTTGTCCTCGACGTATAGCACTCTCCTTTTCAGACCCTGGCCGCCAGGATCTCGGCTTTGGCTTCACTTAGTGCCCAGAGGGACGAAGACCTTGCTTCGTGGAGAAACAGGGCTTCCTGTCCCTGAATTTTTGACAGATAGTTCTAAACGTGCCCCATGTTTGGAACAGTAGGATGACTCACGGCAAACTGGATCATGCCTGAGAGGGACTGTCAACTTCTGCTTCTGAGACTGTGCGCCTCGTCCAATGGGGCTTCTGACCAAGTGCCTGGATCAGTGTCATCCTCTACATCAGGAGAAGAATAGGAGATCGGGGACTGCTGAGAATGATGAGGACACAGACGCTGGGCCGGCATCATCTAATCGAGGGAGCCTCCAGAGTGAACACATCGCAGCCTCCCCGGCCACAGCTTGACGACTGCAGGAGGGTCTCTGTTGAGGACAACAGCAAGCCTCGCACAGAGAGTCTTGATTGGCAGATCTTTGTAGAAATGGCAATCAGACACCCATTCCTTGCAGCAACAACTTCTTTTCTTCTTCAACGGATTACAGGAGGGGATCGCTTTTTCTGCATTTTTATGCCATGGTGATGTAGGCTTTGAATTGAAGGAGAAAGATTCTGAGGGCAAAAGCATTCGACACCGAGCTACATAGCGTTTGGCCCCACCCTTCACTCGAGCACCATTGGCTATTGCAGTTGCAATAGCAAAATTCAATCAGGAATCAGTATTTTCCGTGAAAGGAGTTATGCAGCTAGTGACGCAATGTTGAGAGACCTACCTCGAAACCACTAGTACAAGTTAGATCAAACTTTATCAAGTGCACACCAATGCAGCAGCATTTGCAGAAATTACGATGCAAAGCAACATATATTAATAGTGTAAAAACAAATGAAGCCTAGAAGGCCAAGACTCCATATCTATTAATTGATTTATATCAATGTCATAATTCTTAGACAAACATATCAAAGATTATCTAAAACACATCCATTGTTGTCTAATTGATTACAGTTGATACAGTTACTAATAATATCATTTAATGGTTTATTTTTCTACCAATAGGTGGCACTGTGACCAAATTGTATATGGTGTGGTCAGAGTAATGTGATAATGACACATCCAAAGTTTGGTGCCAAAGCATTGGAGAGATACAGCCTCAGAGTTGTTTTGGCAATTATGAATTATAAGAATTATTTAATTCAATATCACATTTTACAAAAGCAGACTTAGTATACTGCATAGCCTTTCATAACCAGCACCAATATTTTTATGACAAAATACTGTCTGTAATCCTTGTCTTGATACCTTTTCTTTAAATAACCAAACATTTTCAAATGCTATTTAACAGGCAAGAGTCGCATTTATACACATCAGGATACAAACAAAAACATTTCTAATGTTTCATATTCATCCCAAGCCAATAGGAATAAGCAACAAATGTGTTTCCAGTTTTTGCAAGGATAGTGTGTGCCAGCTCTATGCTACTTTCCTATTGCATTTAGGACCAAGCCAAAACATTGGCTAGTGGACATGACAGTCATGAAAATAGGCCAAATTGAATAAAACCTATTTTTCATGCATCTCTACAAGCTCATGGTTTTAAAATACTCTAACCCCTGGTTTCACAGACAAGGCTTAAGTCTAGTCCAAGACTAAAATGCATGTTTGAGCTGTTTTAACTGAAAGCAGCTTGCACTGACCTATCTTACAATATATATTAAGATGCACACCAATAATATTATTTTTATAAGGCACATTTATAAAAGGCACATATATAAAAATATAAGGCACATTTATAAAAATGCCCTAAATGAACTAAATACTAATCCTGGCTTAATTTAAGCCCTGTCTGTGAAACTGGGCCTAAATCATAGTATCATCATAATGCCTTTTCATGGATTATACTCAGACTACCTCAGTGCAAGCAGCTCTGTGCTCTAAATATAATAAAGGAAGAGAGTAAAGAGGTGAACTTACACAGAACCCAGTCACCGAAGGGACGAGTCCAAATGGAAGACTCTGAATGAGAAACTAAAAATCTGAAACTGTTCATAGAAACTAATCAAGCCACTCCTCAACACCATGAATTCCATTTTAGGAAATCTTTACAGCTTCATGTTTGTTGCTTTCTTAAGCTCTTAGTTCATTTAATTTAATATTTCCATCAGTGCATTTATAATAATGCTAAGTAATAGTTCACCAAAAATGAATTTGTTTCATCATTTAATCACTCTCATGTCGTTGCAGGTTTGTTTTTTTGCTATGGAATAAGATCTAAAATGTAGTTACCTAAAGTAATCTGAATGATTCTGTGCTCTATTCCAATTTCTCTAAACTAATTTGATAGCTTTTGAGACACTGACTGACTTTACGTCACTATTTACTGAAAATCAAATATCATTCACATTCAAAGTGAGAACCAGTGGCATTTGGCATCAATGACATCAAATCTGTTGTCCTTACAACAGATGATTGGAAAATAAACTATAGCAGAAATTATAATAGACAAACATTGAAAAAAGCATGTAATGGAGTACTAGGAATCTAGACACAGAAAAAAGGAGAATGTGACTTTGCAATCTTCCCCCACCAAGGACTGATTAAAGACTGAAAATTAAAATTAAAAAGGCTTCTCACAATCAGTTCATATCAGAGAAGCCTCAATTGAAAACGATTATAAGTGACCACATGTAAAAAATATTCATTCGTACACCACATTCAGTGTTCCTGTCAACTGCAACCTATGCTATGACCTGAATTAACCCTCTGGGGTCTGAGGATTTTCGGGGCCCTGGAGAAGTTTTGACATGCCCTGACATTTGTGCTTTTTTCAGTTGTTCATAAACATATTAATGGAAAAAGTGTCATTACACTGTATTCAGCACAAACTAGGCTACAATAATATGTGAGGAACATGTATGTACATGTTTGTGTTTTTGAAGGAATAACGTTTATGCTTGGTTATTGAAAAAACAAAAAACTTAAGTCACTGAAATAAGGACAAAAAAACAATATTATATATGTGTTCACAAGACTTCTGGGTATTGGAGGTTGTAGACTAGAGTTTTTGCTTCAGAATTATGTAAAAATTATGCTGCCTACTCCTTCATATAAAACAATATATTGATTTAGTTTTTGTAAGACACTTTTTGTCAAGAAACACAGTATGCGTGGAGGCATGAATCATCATGAATAATGGGTGATTTACACCTGAGAAGACAAAAGAATCACATAATAATGACCTGTAATGACCTGCATAATAATGAGCTCTTTCAGTCAGGTAGGCTGTGAAAAAACCCTCTGTAATAATGTCTCAGCTCATCATGGTGTATATCAAACATACAGAAAAAACAGTGAACGCTGGATACTGTGTTTTCAATTCATACTTGCAGCCGGAGGGCACTCTGTACACCTTTAGTCCACAAATTTATCTAAAGAAGAACAGGTCATGTGACTCTCCAGGAACTGAACTAACAGAGGCCAGAGATGGCTAACTATGGCTATTCAAAACACTTTTCAAGACAATAAATACACGATTGAGACGATGTATGCATGTATTGCCTCAGAATTTGCGTCTGAATAGCGCTGGCTCCGTGGGCGTGGCCGCATTAGCGGATAATAACGGACTTGGCTCTATTTTCATACAGATTACATAAACAAAGAATATTTGTTTTCGATTTGACTTACACGATTCAAAACCTGACATTTCAACATTTTTTTAGACATAAGTCTAATTTTTGTGTCATTAGTATTCACTAAGTTACAGTTCATTTTCTGAGAACTATCAGATTGGACTTTGTTCAGAGGGAGACGACAGATCATGCTTCAGGTTAGTTTTATTTATTTTACAAAACACAACATTTTGTTTTTACTCTGAGTGTATATAAATAAAAGAAGTTCAGTCAGGACCACTTAAGTCAAAAATTACAAGAGACAAAATTTAGTCAATTTTTTATTGGCATATTTTGCTAAAGTTACAATTTGGCGGTATGGCTCTGTTCTAAATTCCCCATCCTTTCATGAGCTCCATGAAAGCCAAGACCAGGAACAGCAGCAGCTTCTGGGGACAAAATCCCATTTTTTAACTGGGAGAGCAGCAGAAAATCCCCCCCAAACAGACCATACCAGGCAATCCTCCCTGGCTCTTCCTGCTAAATCGAAGAGCCAGCCAAGGATTCAGATGTGCATTTCAGGAAGCCAATGCAACAATATTTATAAAAGAACAAATCAAGATACGTGAAGCCAATATAAATGTAGCTAGAGCAATGATAGAAATAAGTATGCAAGTAAGCATGGCTCTGTTCTAAAATTCCCTGTCCTTAACATGAGCTCCATAATAAGTTAAGACAGGGAACAGCAGCAGCTTCTAGGGACTACCTCCCATTTTATAATCAGGGAGAGCACAAATTCCCCCCAAACAGACCATACAAGGCTATCCTCCCTGGCTTTTTCTGCCAATCAAAAAGCCAGCAGAGGAACCAAAAAGCTTAGCTTACTGAATTTAAGAGCCAATCGATCTATGTGAAGCTAGCATGAGGAATGTAGCAAAAGCCAATGATCTCATTTTTTTTTTTTTTTTTCAATTGCATTTTTATGAAGCAAGTTCATTTATGCACTAGTCCCATGCGTGAACGCTCTTCCCAAAAGCGCACGTGAGAATTTAAAAATCGAAAGCAGTTTTCCATCAGTGACTTTCATATTTTATAAAAGCCCACAGCATTTCAAATAACAAATTTACAGTATTTAAATGTAAAAGGGCCCAACAGCTACTGAAGCCATAATATTTATTTTCAAGCAGGGAGCAGTACTCATTGCTTTTCTGGCTTGAGCAACGGCCGAAGGCAACATTCATAGCAGCTGAAGACCATCGCCCCATGACCTTCAGTGTAGAGACAGGAGTGGAGGAAGCTGCAGTTGTAGCAGCACATAGCACAGTGAATGAAGGAAGCTCTGGGGAAGCTTGTAGTATTGCACAGATGGTGTAGATGGGAGGTAAACCAGGCCCTGGACATGGGCTTTCCCTCCTCTTGTGGCAAATAATGTGTCCTGCTGACCAGCTTGTGGACGGCTCCTCAGGTAGCCCAACATAAATAACAGGATAAAGAAGAGTTAGATTCGGAGATTAAAATGACTTAATTTCTTGTTCCTATCAGTTTTAGAGTGCTTTAGAAATATGAGGTGGTGCAATTAATTTGATACATCAGAAATTGTGAGGTCATGTGACAGAATAATCAGCGTGTGGAAAACTTGCCACCTCTGAGGAACCGTGAACAAAAGGGGAAAAGCTGATCATTAACTAGAGGTTTCTCTTTAAAGCCTGTTAGCAGGAAACAAATAGATGGATTTCTAGTACGCTGATGGTGGATGGATCCAGCAACGCAGGTGACCATACTTTTGGTTGAAGGCAGTACAGCTATGGAGAAAGTGCTTATAAAATCCTAAAGTACTGTACTTTAAATTCAGACTTAAATACAGAGTAAATGTATAAATATGAATGTATATATTTTCACAGTTAACATAAATGTAACATAATTTAACATAAAAAAAACAAACAAGGTTAACTTGCTAACGATATAAAACTAACATTATCTATTTTAACCATACATATTTTGGTCCAGTGTCCCGTCGTCGCCGGCAGTGAAGCATGTCAAAACCCAATAGAAAGTCATAAAACTTTAAAATGCACACATAAACATCAACTGTCTCTGTCTGTCACACAGTCGCGAGCCATGTAACGACGCTCGGCTCATTGTTGCCATGTCTGGGATTGGGATACTTTTACACTTGTGCTGTTATTACACTACTTTTGGGATGGTTTTGTTGCGCAGACCTGGCGACCCTCCACTCCAAAACCCCACCCCTTTCATGCACTTCGAAGTGCGCGGACCCTGAATTGGGACACAGCTTATATGCATGCTCATTAGTAGAAAGCATCTCACAAAAGAGAAAGCATTTGGTTAAATACTAGTGTTATCTGTCCATAACAGAAAAAAGATGTTCACATGCTGCGCTTCATCCAAGAAGTGAACACAACCACGCAGAGCTGTGCATTGTGGGATCTGGAGGCAGATACGGACTACATCGTGCATGTTCAGTCTATCAGTATAAGCGGACTGAGTCCCCTCAGTGAACCGCTGCGTTTCAAAACCCCGAAAGAAGCAGAAACACAGGCCTCTAAGAGCAAAGGTACTGACACAAACACACACAAACACACATTACAGTCTGAAATACATATAAATGCACAGCACAGCTCTTCTTAAAGCATTAGATGTTATTAATAATCGGTGTTTGACACAGCATTATATTGTTGACAGACGAAGTGACCATGGAGGAAGTCGGTCCGAACGCTCAGCTCAGGGCGGGAGAGCTCATCATCATTGTGGTGGTTCTGATCATGTGGGCAGGTGAGCGCTGGACCGTCATTACATCACTCAAACCCTGCTTCAATACACTTTCATAGAGGCTGGAATACACTGCATGACTTTCTCCCCAGTTTACAGTCAATGATATTGGCAAAAATCAGAGGCAGATATTGGGCAGTTCGTGCAGATGGATTTAGAGTAGTGTGTGATGGACACAGACTCAGAATTCAGAGAATCCACATTATTTTGCAACACAAACGTAATTTCTGTGAATATGCAAGACTTCTGTTTCATTAGTGCCTATAGGTAAATAACTAGAAGAATAACAAAGCGCAGTAAACAGAAAAATATTTGCGCTACAAACCAGTGTTTATGATTATGATAATCATTAAACAGAGTGTCTATTTACACCAAGTCTTGATGGCAGAAGCTATTTACACGAACTCCGCCCACCATTACCTGATTGAAATCTGTGGCGTAGGGAATATTAAGCGAGTTGCTTTAGCTTTTGGGCAACGGACCCACGTTCGAATCCACCTTTTACTGAACTCATTCTTCTCCCTTTTCCTATCGCATATCAGCTCTGAGTGGCGTTTATTTTAAATAAAAAATTAAGAAAATATTCGAAAAGTGGAAATAAAGTGCCTGCGGTATGTAATAGTGGGAATAAAGTGTTTAACAGGAGCAGATGTAGGGGAGGTAACATCCCAATAAGGCAGCATCAATTTATACTTTTAATAAATATAATTATATACACTGAATATATTATTATTATTGCACACTGTTTTATAATGTACTACAATATTGTCAGACACAGACGAGGACACAGAAGAGGTAAGTGCAACAGTGTTTATTAACAGAGGTTTCAGACACAGGTGATGACACAGGTAGAGAATCTTGACACGTAGAACGGACAATGGGAATCACAATGATAACTTTCCTTGGCAGATGACGACGGAGACACAGATGATGACGGAGGACTCAGGACCGGGGATGAAGATGATGGAGACAATAGCAGGTACAATGTTCAGGTAAGAGAAGATCAGGAAACGTGTAGGGATCGGTGCAAGACCAGACAATGAGTGAGTGGAACTGGTGTGCTTATATGGGGCTCTGGTGATGATGCGCAGGTGTTCAGTATTCCGGTGATTGTGAACGAGTGGGCGTGGCGTAAGTGTCCGTGTCTGAAGGTGCAGGTTGTGTGGCCGTGACAAATATACTGAGGTGTAAATAGCATCTGCTACAATTTGAATTAACAACTATTTACGGTAACACTTTATTTTAATGTGTCCTTGTTACACCTTGTTACATGTATTTACTGTATTATTAACTATAAATTAGGCATAATTACATGTAACTGACTATAAATCAACCCCTAATCCTACCCTAACCCTATAGTAAGTACATGTAGTTAATTATTATTACTCAGTACTTAAATGTATAATTACACTGTAATAGGGACACATTAAAATAAAGTGTAACCCTATTTACACTTAGTACAAAGAAAACAGACCATGCTTATAATGAATTATAGCTCCATTTATGCTTATTTATAAGCAAGTATTACTATTTTATAGACATATTTATAAAGACCACTTTATAAGAACAGTTATATTTATATTATTTTTATAATTAATTATAAGTCATGCATTTTCCTTTTCAATGCATGTTCATAATTCATTATACACTGATTTATAAGCATTAATTAGCCCGTTGTATGGTTCCATGAATGTATTTATAAAGATGCAGCTTGCATTGCTATAATGTTATAGTTAAAATGACTTTATTCAGATTTGTCAAATTAGTGAATATATTGTTATTAATAGCCATGTTGTGTTCTTATAAATACTTATTGTGAGTAATAATAGTTACTAATCTCTATAAGTGCATCATTTTTGGCTTTAAGTAAAGTGAAAAAACAGGATGCAATTTTCCTAAATCAAAAGTTAAGAAATCACGAATATGTGCTCATTTTACATTTTAAGCTTACTTGTAAATGTAACTAATAAACAACAATTCCTGTAACGAAATAAAAAAAAGAAATCATTAATACAAATAGTTGAAAAAAGTATCTTTTTTAATGTTACATACTAGCAAAACACTGCAACAATATTTTAAAAGTGTAATTCCAAACTGCTATAAGCAATACAATGCATAGATATAGATTTTAACAAATCAAAATGACCATTCATTACCTCTAATGCAAACTTTAAAGACGTGATAACTAGTTGATACAGCAAACAAGTGTCTCTGGAACTATATTGTGATCATTTATAAATCAGTGTATAATGGATTATGAGCATGCACACTGAAAAAGCAAATGCATGGCTTATAAGTAGTTATAAAAATAATATAAATGTATAGATACATTTGTTCTTATAATGCAGTATAAATCTTAATGAGTCTTTATATTTACAAAATAGTAATACTTACTTATAAATAAGTTTAAATGTAGCTATCATTATAAGCATGCTCTTCATAGAAAGTGTTACCAATACTTTTTATTGCTCTTTACACTTTAATTAAATTAGTGTTAGAGTGTAAACAGCATGTATAAATAACATTGTAAATAATATAATAACAAATACCAGTTTGCAATATCAAGCATGTATTTAGGGCTAAAATAACTGAAGCAGATGACTCCGGACGTCCTATTCAGGTTACAAACTTCATCCGTTAAAAATAAGGTGAATACATGCATGTCATTTTTGTCTCTTTCAGGTGTGATCGCGCTCTTCTGCCGCCAGTACGACATCATCAAAGACAACGAGCCGAACAATAACAAGGACAAAGCCAAGAACTCGTCAGAATGCAGTACCCCTGAGCATCCATCGGGGGGCCTGCTGCGCAGTAAGGTATAACCACGACCCTATGAGAGTCCAGACCACACTAGGCAGGTGAATTGTAACTCCAACCAAACTTCATCAACATTTCACTTCATGTCTAAAAGAAGATGGTATAAGCATCATTTTCTCAGTGAACATCAGTACATAAATATTTCATAGGATTATAAATATGCACTTACCATAATGCATTTTGGTAACAGCTGTTTGGATTTAAACAGGCAAATGCTTAAGAGATCATTATTGCATTACGAGATCGCACTCACCGAAAATAATAAATGTGACGCTGGTCAGAATAATTATCACGTAATGAGGTTTAATTCATGTTGCCATATACCTTCACCTCTTTCATTTTTCATTTACTCCACCATGTTCTGTCCTCTCACTAACGTTAGACATCTGCTTCCATCTCCACAGTTCCCCAAGAACAACAACAATAACCGAACGCCATCTGTGAACATTATCAAAGTGTGACGGGAGTCGTTTCTACTTCAGAGGACTCTTTTACCACACGGCTGCAGAAAGGCCATATGTGCTCCTCCTCAAAACAGGAAGCAGGAATTTTTCAAAAGTTTCCCGATGACAGCTGGAATAATCCACAGCGAGCGTCTGAAAGAGAGGCCAGAAAGGTGAACTTTCACACAGACCTGCTCTGGCTCCAGCAGTTTGGAGAACAGATCTGTGGCTGTTCGGGGACAAGAGAAAACCCTCTGAAAGAAATGCAGGGGGAAAGACCCATTCAGAACACTTGTCTTTTAAACTTGAACACTCTTGAGCCTTTATCTGGTCTTCTCTTTAACCCTTTTCAAATGGCATGATCCACATTGCTCTATTCAGTGGTGATGAAGGCTTTTATAATGAAGTAAATCTGTAGTAAGAACCAAATGGAGGACAAACACTAGGGTTCAAATCTCTGAAACCACATCTGGGATTTAAAATAATCCTAGAAATGAATACATTTTGGGGATTTTGTAATATTTCAGACAGCTATAATAAAGTGAATGAGAAATGTTTAAGATTCTGAACAATTTCTAGACAAATTTGCGATATTAATCATGTGAGTCAGTGTTGTTATTGCTAACTAAAACTACTACAAATTATTTCTGGTAACTGAAATGAAGTTGGAATAAAATATAAATATCAGATGCATGCTTAAAAACTTAGATGAAACTAATTGAAATAATTAATTTAAAATACTAAAATTGAAACTAAAAACTAAAACTAATAAAAATGACAAAAGTGCATAACAAATGTAAAATTTCTTAACAGAATATAGTAACAAATATATATATAATACTAAAAAAACACTGCTCAAAATTCTCAAATCATGATGGAGAACATGGAATTAAATAAATAAACAGGTAAATAAAGAAGAAAACGTAAGCTAGTGGTTTCAGACTATTTGGACGTCACTGTATAAGGTCAGATTTGACAGTGAGTGGTCAGAGACTAATAAACAGTCCTGAATATGGATGTTTCACATCAAGATCCTTCAAGGATTCATCAAGCGCTTCTTCGCCTAAACATGTTTATTCAAATCGCTTGTGGGAGAGAAGCGTGCATACAGAGAATAGGTGGCTTATTTTGGACTGGTTCAAAAGAGTTGACAGAGATGAAAGAATATTGTGGAATAATTTTACTGACAGCTCTCATTTCAGCATACTGAAGCGACTTTTACTTCTATTGATTGTGTTCTTGTTTACACCTGCAGAGATACTTGACAAACGAATATATTCACTAAACCAGCAGTGCTGGGGAAGATACTTAAAACTCTTTAAGCCACTCGTCATTTAAGAAAGGTGAAATTCATCAAAGCTATACTCTGAAAAATATGTGCTTTTTAAGCTTAACGTGAATAATTTAATCAGATCTGTATTGATTCTGGTACAAAATAAGGGGATTTAAATGAATAAACACTCTCAATTAGAGTGACTTAATTAAACATGAACAGATAAATTTACACTAAATACAACAACAAACTAGAATATACTCATTTATATGGCCAAGTTAAAATTTTAGTAACATTTAACAAAATATTTCATTATTATAGAAGCACTTAAAATGCCATGCAGATGCAGGGACTCAACGAGTGAGTTTTTTTAATCTGAAATAATTCACTAAATGAATTTACTAAATATGTTAGGAGAGTGTGTTTGATTATCACCTCGGTGGGTGATATAATGTGACATAAAAACCAATATGGGGGATTTGTTATACTGCCTTGCTACTAAAAAACTACACTGTTGAAACCAGCTGAGCTACTGTCACGGTACTGAAAAAGATGAATTGACAAAAAAGTACCTCTTTACTGCTAAATATCATACTTTAATTTGGTTGTGTGTTTTCCTTAGGCTATATGTAGTGTTTATTCTTTAATAAAAGGTATTGTAGTAGGGCTACGTAATTTAAACATTCTAAAGGGCCGGTTCCACACCGCATTTCTGCTGTTAAAAATGAAAGATGGCGATCAGTGTAATAAAAGACCCCAGCAAAGTCTAAAGAAGCTGAACTTTTGAGTCTAGCACGTTTGCATTGAACAACTATGGAAAAATTGTGCAGTGGAATATACGCGTTCTGTGTGAATGGCCACTTTACATTTTCTCATTATGATGTCAGTCCTGGTTTCAGTCATTTTAAATGGTGTGAGAAAGAATTTTACTGTGACGAATGCTGTAGAACATTTTCTGTGGACTGTCAATCGGAGAACTTCTGTTTTGTGCTAATATGATGTTTCTCTAAAGGACATTCTCAACGTCGTCTCTGAAGGAGACTATCCTCCTCTCTAAACAAGGGCTGAACATGCTTCACATCAGCAATAATACCACTGGGGATTCTGACCGGCCTCCAGGATTGCACTTAAACCGACAGGACTGTCAATGGTGGTCGATAACATTATGGGATTTAACGGACAGAATTCACTGTACTATGTTCTCAGTTTTACTGTGTGCTTTTACCACACTAACCTGAACCAGTTAATTGTCATTAAATCTAATACATGGAATTGAACATGTATTTTATGCTGTTACTGTCACACCTCATAAAACTGAATATGGAATAGCAAACTTAATGACGGTTTTCAAACAAGTTTCCTGAACACTGCCACTGTCTGACATTGGTTGCACAAACCTATTAGCTGTAAATGGGATCATTTTAGTTGTCTCTGCATATTAAACTGGGATAGGAGAATTTATTTGAACATCTAAAAAATACACTTCAGGGACAACATGGGACAGTGCCCACTTCTAGCATGCATCTAAACCCTCAGATACCCACTGAAACAATACAATAATGACTAAATATGGTTTAAGACTACATGCAATAGCAGATCAGACTATCAAGAGTGTTAGTTTTGGCAGGAAAATTTGTGTTCCCTTTCCGTCTGTAACGAAGGGATCCAAAGGCAAAGCTTTTATTAACCCTCAGGGGTCTGAGGATTTTTGGGACCCTGGAGAAGTTTTGACATGCCCTGACATTTGTGCTTTTTTCAGTTGTTCATAAACATATTAATGGAAAAAGTGTCATTACACTGTATTCAGCACAAACTAGGCTACAATAATATGTGAGGAACATGTATGTACATGTTTGTGTTTTTGAAGGAATAACGTTTATGCGTGGTTATTGAAAAAACAACTTAAGTCACTGAAATAAAGCCAAAAAATATATATTAAATCTTTGTTCACAAGACTTCTGGGTATTTGAGGTTGTAGACTAGAGTTTTTGCTTCAAAATGAGGTAAAAAATTATGCTGCCTGCTTGTTCATATAAAACAATAGAGAGATTTAAATTTTCTAAAACATATTTGGTCAAGAAACACAGTATGCGTGGAGGCGTGAATCATCATGAATAATGGGTGATTCTCACCTGAGAAGACAAAAGAATCACATAATAATGACCTGAAATGACTGGCATATTAATGAGGCCTTTCAGTCAGGTAGGCTGTGAAAAAAACCCTCTGTGATCATGATTCAAATCTCATCATGGTGTAAATCAAACATACAGAAAAAACAGCAATACTGTGAAATATTATTACAATTTAAAATAATGGTATTTCTATTATATTCTTTAAAATATAATGTATTTCTGTGATGCAAAGTGTCTGAACAATTATGTTACCTCTATGGCATTTCATATAGGCTTTTAGCTTAAAAACATGCACATTTGGAGAAATATTGATGGATTCTCATATGTTTGTCAATTTTCTATACAGAAGAGTAATATTTATTCAGGATTTATTGTCATTACTATGAGTGCTGGATACTGTGTTTTCAATTCATACTTGCAGCCGGAGGGCGCTCTGTACACCTTTAGCTAAAGAAGAATAGGCAATCCAGAAACTAACCGAACTAACAGAGGACAGAGATCACTAACTATGGCTATTCAAAACACTTTTCAAGACAATAAATACACGATTGAGACAATGAATGCATGTATTGACTCAGAATTTGCGTCTGAATAGCACTCCCTCCGTAGGCGTGGCCGCATTAGCGGATAATGAGCTGAATCACAGATTTCTGATATGGCTCTCTTTTCATACAGATTACAAAAACACAGAATGTTTGTTTTCGACTTGACTTACACGATTTAAAACCTGACATTTCAACGTTTTTTTGCTTCACGTGTCTGGGCATCAATCACGCTGAGGTTGCTTTCGTGGATGAGTCATGTATCCACTACGGGAAGATCATTATCATGTTGTTACAGTCGAGACTCCAATACCTTAAAGGTGCCATCGAACGTTTTTTTACAAGATGTAATATAAGTCTAAGGTGTCTCCTGAATGTGTCTGTGAAGTTTCAGCTCAAAATACCCCATAGATTTTTTTTAAATAATTTTTTTAACTGCCTATTTTGGGGCATCATTAAATATGAGCCGATTCAGGGCTGCGGCCCCTTTAATTGCTTGCGCTCTCCGCCCCCTCCCGAGCTCTCGACTCTATTGTTGCATAAACAAAGTTCACACAGATAATATAACCCTCAAAATGGATCTTTACAAAGTGTTCGTCATGCACATGTCTAATGTAAGTATAGTATTTATTTGGATGTTTACATTTAATTCTGAATGAGTTTGATGGTGCTCCGTGGCTAAAGCTAACATTACACACTGTTGGAGAGATTTATAAAGAATGAAGTTGTGTTTATGAATTATACAGACTGCAAGTGTTTAAAAATGAAAATAGCGACGGCTCTTGTCTCCATGAACACAGTAATAAACGATGGTAACTTTAACCACATTTAACAGTTCATTAGCAACATGCTAATGAAACATTTAGAAAGACAATTTACAAATATCACTAAAAATATCATGATATCATGGATCATGTCAGTTATTATCGCTCCATCTGCCATTTTTCGCTATTGTCCTTGCTTGCTTACCTAGTTTGATGATTCGGCTGTGCACAGATCCAGACGTTAATACTGGCTGCCCTTGTCTAATGCCTTTCATAATGTTGGGAACATGGGCTGGCATATGGAAATATTGGGGGCGTACACCCCGACTGTTATGTAACAGTCAGTGTTATGTTGAGATTCGCCTGTTCTTCTGAGGTCTTTTAAACAAATGAGATTTACATAAAAAGGAGGAAACAATGGAGTTTGAGACTCACTGTATGTCATTTCCATGTACTGAACTCTTGTTATTCAACTATGCCGAGGTAAATTACGTTTTCAAATCGATGGCACCTTTAAAAGAGGTGGAGTTCCTTTACCTGTACCTATCTATATCTTCTGGGTTTCAGAAGAGAGCTACTTCAGTGAATAGCCAGGCTGACCTGAGGTTCACAGAGGGTGTCCCAAGCCCTGGAGGTTGGACGATTGTTATCCCAGTGCCATTCTTTCCGGAAGTGCATGAGCAGGTTACTAGATCCTGGACAGCACCTTTATTTGGCCAGCAGTTCTCGGCTGCCCAGAAGCAGACACAGGCGATCAGACACATCCTGCCCTGGTGGCCCGCTGCTGTTCCCACCCTGCCACCAGCTGCAGCTGCTCTGCCTGCTCGTCACAGAGGGCACCCCCCTGCGGCTTTCTCCACTTCCGCACAGCCTCAGCAGCAGGCAGGAAGGTGGTGCTGCCCATCCAGACCTCCGCCATACCAAGCGGCCCTGAGACGGGCGACCCAGAGATGGAGGGGACAGCTCTTCGGGAGATGGTGACTGCACCACTTCCTCCCCCGGTAGAAGGAGGGCCAGGTAGAAAATCTTTTGTTTCCTCTTCATTTTGTACACAAATTTTTAAAAAAGAGCAGTTTCCCCTATCTCTGGGTCCCAAGAGGGTGTGTGGATGACGTTGCGTCACGCTATGCCTGGACATTCTCATCCCCCTCTTTTATCGCCAGCGGGCAGCAGGACCCGGTTCGAGAACGCTATGCCCTTACTTTCATGTCTCGATTCTCCCTCGACACAGACCATTCCTACGCTTTGCGTTTCGGGGGTGGACGTACCAGTACAGTCCTCCCCTTTGGGCTGTCCCTGTCGCCTCATGTCTTCACAGAGGTCACGGAGGAGGCCCTTGTATCCGTGAGAGAACACAGCATTTGCATTCTCAACTACCTCGATGACTGCTCATTCTGGCTCAGTCGCAAGAACAGTTGTGCGAACACAGGGACATGGTGCTCAGTCACCTCAGCCAGCTGGGGCTTCGGGTCAACTGGGAAAAGAGCAAACTCTTCCCATGCAGAGGATCCTTTACTTAGTATGGAGTTGAACTCTCAAGGGCAGAACTGTGGCTCCACTGATACCATTTTAGAGGCTCCTGGGGCATATGGCATCTGCAGCCAAAGTACTCTATATTGCAAAAAGTATTGGGACACTCCTCCAAATCATTGAATTCCGGTGTTCCAATCACTTCCATGGCTACAGTTGTATAAAGTCAAGCACCTAGGCATGCAGACTGCTTCTACAAACATTTGTGAAAAAATGGGTCGCTCTCAGGAGCTCAGTGAATTCAAGCGTGGTACCGTGATAGTTTCCACCTGTACAATAAGTCCATTCGTGAAATTTCCTTACTAGTGGTATCATAACAAAGTGGAAGCAATTGGGAACAACAGCAACTTAGCCACGAAGTGGTAGGCTTCTCCTAGTACAGGTGTCCAGGCATGCTGTTGTTTTCATGGATGCCTTCACCACCGGCTGGGGTGCCACATACAATGGGAATGCAGCTTCAGATTTGAGTTTCAGTAGCCATGTAAAAACAATAACTAAATCAGCATATTATCATCTCAAAAATATTGCAAGAATTAGATGCTTTGTCTCCAGTCAAGACTTAGATAAACTTGTTCATGCTTTCATCACCAGCAGGGTGGATTATTGTAATGGGCTCCTCACTGGCCTTCCCAAAAATACCATAAGACAGCTGCAGCTCGTACACAATGCTTCTGCCAGGATTCTGAGCAGAACCAGAAAACATGAACACATCACACCAGTCCTCAGGTCCTTGCACTGGCTTCCAGTTGCATTTACAATTGATTTTAAAGTACTGCTACTTGTTTATAAATCACTCAATGGACTAGGACCTCAATACATTGCAGATATGCTCACAGAATATAAACCTAACAGATCACTCAAATCATCAGGATCAAGTCACTTAGAAATACCAAGGGTTCACTCAAAGCATGGAGAGTCTGCTTTTAGCTGTTACGCCAGCCGCAGCTGGAACCAGCTTCCAGAAGAGATCAGATGTGCTCCAACACTAGCCACATTCAAATCCAGACACAAAATATATATTTTTAGCTATGCATTTACTGACTCAGCACTGTGCTATGTCCGAACTATTTGCACTTTATTTTATACGTATTATCTTTTTATTCTTTTAATTCTTTTTCTTGATTTTATTTAATTTTTAATGCATTTTATATCAATCTTTTATGTATCATCTTTTTATTTCTGACTTTTAATTCATTTTAAATCTTGCTGTCTGGTTGAAAGAGCTGGGAGAATTAGGAAGTAAGCATTTGTTATCCCTGGATGGAGCTCTGACAGAGTTAGTCCAGGAAGATTTGTCTGTAAGGGTACTGTTTAAATGCACAGCTACCTGACAAATATTTTTACAGTTATCCCTCCGCGTGAGAAAGATCCATTTAGATCTGCTCTGATGGATAGATCCGTTTAGATCCGCTCTGACGGACTGCAAAGTTGAGTAGAGTTTTCCCTGGATGGAGCTCTGGATAGAGTTAGTCCAGGAAGATTTGTCTTTGTTTGGGTACTGTTTAAACGCACAGATACCTGGCAAATATAAATATTTGTCCGTATAGATCCGCTCTGACGGACAACAAAGTTGAGTACAGTTATCCCTCCATCCTGAGGAAGATCCATTTAGATCCGCTCTGACAGACAACAAAAAACTCCCTGAAACTTCCTAACTCTTCCATCCAGATAGTGGTATTCTCTGTTTTTACTGTTATTTTTATTTTTTAAGCTTTCTATTTTTATTCTTATGTAGTTGGTTCTTCTTTATGTAAAGCACTTTGAATTACCATTGTGTATGAAATGTGCTATAATACAATTACCTTGCCTTGCCTTGGTATTTGGATGGGTCGCCATCTGCATTGGCACATCAATTTCCTTGAGTTGCTTACAGTACGTCTTGCGCTGGGCCGCATCAAAACGCTGCTACGAGGCAAGCGCGTACTGGTCCGTACGGACAGCACTGCGGCCGTTGCGTACATCAAACATGAAGCGAAGGCTGTCTCTCTCCACCCTAAAAGTGTATGTTGTTGCGATTGCCACACATCACAATCCTGTAGATTGTAAATCTCTGGGAAAGCACGACCTGATCACCCCGTACCCTCTTGAGATCTTTCTCTGGTGCTTACTGCATTGCAGAGAGGCCCCTTCAAACTGCTGCAGTCTGCGGAGCTGAAAATTCTGTCAATAAAGACAATGCTCTTAACTGCGCTGGCTTCCATCAAGAGGATAAGGGACCTGTAAGTATTTTCGGTCAATGAATCATGCCTGGATATGTGGCCAAGGTTCCCACCATGCCTTTCAGGGATCAGGTGGTGAACCTGCAAGCACTGCCCTTGGAGGAGGCCGACCCAGCCCCAGCTTTGCTCTGTCCTGTTCACACTTTGTGCCTATATGCAGAGCTTCAGGACCTCAGAGCAGCTCTTCATCTGTTACGGAGGCCAGCAGAAGGGAAAGAGCCAGTGTAGAGCCAGTGTCTTCCCGTGTACTCTCCTCAAGTATCCAGTAAACACTGGAGAGACTGCTCGGTGTCTCAATTACTGTGCCATTCCCTCTATGGACCATATACATACGCTTATTTTGCTCTTCAGTTCAGTTCCCTGCATGGCAAGCCCTATTGAGTTCCTCCATCACCCTCGGCAGTCAGAAGTCCAACGCCAGGCTTAACACTCTTAAGTGTTAAGCCTCATCCTTTGGATGAGACGTTAAACCGAGGTCCTGACTCTCTGTGGTCATTAAAAATTTGCCCATTGGTCTCTGACCATCATGGCCTTCTAATCATCCCCATACACTGATTGGCTTCATCACTCTGTCTCCTCTCCACCAATAAGCTGGTGT